>NW_028263390.1:3241876-3551162 GCF_051168715.1 Poecilia mexicana | reverse complement strand
AGGTCACAACTACTGACACAAACAAAGTGGGGGTTCCAGCAGGCAACCCACCAGGTACAAGATAAACTCCAACCTCCTAGGCTACCGGCACCGTTTCAGGTGTGCTTTTGGTATGGACCATGTTGAGAACGAGAATCTCAATCGATGAATCATAATTTGTATTGACACACGGAGCATAAAATCAGCCAAGAAAAGCATTCAGACTTTACTTATTTTATTAACTTTCAGCGCTGAAAGGAGACGCTTTACCATTACATTAGAAGAGTTTCTAAAAAAGTCTGTGCAGCGTCTGAGGAGAAGGAGGAGGGTAGCTGATTATATGGACTGAAGACACTGCCTGAAATCAGTGAAAATTTAAAAAATATGGGGGTAAATTAACGCTGATGTTTGTAAACAGACTACCTGAATACAGTGACCTTAGTGAGGGTACAGAATGCAGAATGGATAAAAGCTGAACTCCTGCTAAAATCTGTCCCTATTGGTTACATCCCTGAAATGTGCCAAGTGTGGCCCACATGCATACATGTCGTATTCATATAAAGTAATTATGACTATTCATTTCAGTAGTTCTTTGTGGATGTATAACTTGGCCACCTTAGTTTCCCTGTTTTTGTTCAACATATGTGCCTCAACATTTGGTTACTGTTCCATAATTTGTACTCCAAACATGTTTTTACTCATGTTTATCTCTTACTTACATGTTTAAGTAAAAAGTAGCTGAATAAGAAATTACACATGAGTAAAGAAGCATTTGGTAAAAAGTATACAAGTACTGAGTAACTGATCAAGTTATCAATTATTTCATATCTTAAAAAATTACACAATTAGAGGGCTCAAAATATAAAGTTCAGCGGAATTTTTAGTTTTTTAAAGACAAAATAAAAAATTTGTTTAAATAAGAATAGTGATGCTTCATAATAAAATGACCTGAGTAAAAGTAAAAAGTTCAGCATAGTAACGGTACTCCTAAAACTTCATTTGAGTTTCAAAAAGTTACTCAACTATATTTGAGTAAATGTAATTAGTGAGTCCTAAACTCTTTCCTTCTGAGGGAACAGGAGAAGGAATTGTTAAGGAAATAAATTAATCTTATTTTTATATTAAACATTGTTTTAATTAACAAACGAATCATAAATAACACCCAGAACATATTCTGTTATGTTTATTCAAGGATCAAGAAAAATGACTGGAGATTCTGGCTGAGAGAGGGACAACGGCAAACAGGGAGGAGAACCGTCTGCACTGTGAGCAGCACCAGAACTCCTGATGGATCTCCTTCAGGAAGAACCAGAGAGATGGCCGACCTCCGCAGAGAAGAGTTCACCCAAACATCAGAGGAAAAATGAATTTTTTTTTCACTTTCAAGGACTCTAAAAAGCTTGCTGATTAAATTTTCAGTTAATGTTCAGCAAACATTCAAAGTTTAGTGTTTGGATAATACTTATGCAGTATCACATGTTTAGACTAAATTATCACATGACTAGAGCTGATTAAATCTTGGTTGCACCTCGGCGAGAAAAAGAGTGCCACAAACCTCCCAAAGAAGAGGATAGCAATGTGTGTTTAAATAAACATACAACAAAGATTTTTGGTGCACATCATCTTTAAAGTGTCTAGTTAGGATATTCACCTTTGCATTTATAAAAATTTGTTAGGTGTGTGAGCAGGATGTGTAAACATGTTGACGGTCATAATAGTGACAGGTGGGAGAATACGTTTGACCAATAGGTCCACTTATTTAAATACATACCATATTCTTCCAATTCCTAACTTCTTCCTTTTTAAGATTAATTTTGAGTTTGGTTCTTGATTTGTTGGACTTTGTTATAGCCAGACAAAGCATACAACAATGTAGTTGTGAGAAAAATGGAACCCTTACTGATTTTGATAGTGATGGCTTAGACATGGACTATAAGGGGAAGATGGGCCATTTTCCATGCCTGATTTTGAATGCATATGATCAGTTCATGGGAAAAGAGGATAATCTGACCCTTCATCAGGCATGTGGTACTCTGTTACCACCTGCAAAAGTTTATGACGAAGGGACAGCTGTCTCTTTGATGTACCCTTTAAAGAGGATCCAAATGAGGTTCCAACACAAGATGAGAAACTGCTGATCCACTAGAAAAACAACAATATTTTCCTAATGGAAACAAAGATGAAGAATTATATAGAGACTGATGTCAACTAGATCAATGAGCACATGAGAGGTGTAGACCTTTATGACCAAACCCCCTCAAGGTTCAATGTCATGGTCAGGTCCAAGAAGTGATGGTGGTTGTTGAGATGCTTTACCAAGGCCGAGAAAGAGTCACACGCTGTTAGACAAAGGGCCCATAGTAAAGAGTTACATTTTTGATTCTGTTAGACACTAAGGTCCATTTCTCACGAGAAACAGAAACTTATCAGGCCACAGAGACATGGTGTGATTTCAGGCAGTGTCTTCAGTCCATATAATCAGCTACCCTCCTCCTTCTCCTCAGACGCTGCACAGACTTTTTTAGAAACTCTTCTAATGTAATGGTAAAGCGTCTCCTTTCAGCGCTGAAAGTTAATAAAATAAGTAAAGTCTGAATGCTTTTCTTGGCTGATTTTATGCTCCGTGTGTCAATACAAATTATGATTCATCGATTGAGATTCTCGTTCTCAACATGGTCCATACCAAAAGCACACCTGAAACGGTGCCGGTAGCCTAGGAGGTTGGAGTTTATCTTGTACCTGGTGGGTTGCCTGCTGGAACCCCCACTTTGTTTGTGTCAGTAGTTGTGACCTTGATCAAGAGGACAATTCAGCCACCATGCCAGCCGGTGGTATTCAGAGGACCCTGGTGGACGAGCCGGTGTATGACTGCCTTACTTCTGTCAAACTGTGGCAGGCAAGCTGTAGCTACAATATAGTAGCTTACTGCTGTCGGTGTGTGAATGTGTGTGTGAATGGGTGAATGACTAAATGTGGTGAAAACATTTTCAGGTCATTTGGACTTGATAAAGAACTACACAAGTACAGGCCATTTACCTTTCAGATATTATTTTACAAATGTGTCGTAGGAGGAGCAACTGATTTGCTCATCATGGCTTATTATCTTATGCAAAGGTTTGGTATAAGGC
Organism: Poecilia mexicana; assembly: GCF_051168715.1. Classification (NCBI taxonomy): domain Eukaryota; kingdom Metazoa; phylum Chordata; class Actinopteri; order Cyprinodontiformes; family Poeciliidae; genus Poecilia; species Poecilia mexicana. The sequence goes on along the minus strand of NW_028263390.1, from coordinate 3,548,055 downwards.
CAGCAGGTCATGGAAATAGATCTCAAATGGACACTTCTCTTCAAGTTATGACGAGATGTAACCAAGACACTTTCTGGTCAGTCAATGCAAGAGTCGTTTCCAGAGATGTTGTTCCAGTTGTTGCTTTTGCACCACCCATGTGTTGGAGAAATTCAAGGTTTTATTGCACACTGAGTGCTTCAAGAAAGAACATGGAAAGTAAGAAAGAGATGAAATAACCTAAAATTGAAGAAAACCAAAGTCACCAAATGGTGAGAAGGAGCCATACTACTCTCCTTTGATTCCAGGCCTTGGGGTCCGGTATCCTGCAACTTTCAGGTGTGTTCCTGGTCCAACACACCTGAATTAAATGGATCACCCTTTCAGTATGCAGTCCAGTTCTCCAGAGTCCTGCTTATCACCTGATTCAGGTGTGCTGAAGCAGAGGCGGATGGAAAAGATGCATGACACAGGCCCTAAATCCTGGAGACGGAGACCCCTGGACTAAGTCTATTGAGTTTTACTTTATGACAGTGTGACAAATGTTCATAATTTTCAGAAATATAAATGAAAGCCTCTACTGTAGATGTTATCTTTATGATCTATGTTACTGTGATGACACTACAACTGACTGAAGTTCAATATAATTATGCATAAACACTCAAGCACTCAAATTTACCTTGGTTTAGAATATATTGATAGTCAAATTTGTACTTTACAGAGCAAATGTTGCACTAAAGTAATGCTGTGGCAAGATATATTCTACTAAAGAAACAATGTTCACATATTATGATCATGTCTATTTGGAAAAAGCACTTTTAGCTCATCTTAGTATTAGAACACCATATTATCCCACCGGTCACAATTGTGACCGAACATAAAACACACTTTTTTACATACTTTTCCACAATTTTTAAAATTATTTCCCTGATTAGTTCAAAGGGCTATCAATGACATCGGATTTTCATATTTACATGTTTGGGAAAAATTTGGAATGAATGGGTTAAAGCCACAAACAAACTATCCATCTTATTGTCTCTGGGATGTGAAAACATGAGATTTGATTAAATTAGAACTACACAGATGAGAAGGAACACAGATTTCATAATATATATATTTTTATTATTAAAAACAGTAGATGGTTCTTGCATATCAATGCTATAAGAACAGCCACATTTTTTAAATTAAATGTGTCACCAGTGCATTTGGCCGGGTGTTCCTGCTCCAGAAAGGTGAAGGTCTCTGGTCACCCTGAAGCTGTGAGCCCACTGGAAACAGAGACCAGAGGCCTGCAGGATGATCTGCTGTGACAGCTTAGCATCTGAAAAAAAACACGATAGAAACATTAATGAATGTGCTGCAAAAACAAGCTGTACTTTTGACCTGGTGGCGGTCAAAAGTACACCTGTTGGCCTCAAGTTTGGTTACAAATATGACTATAGTTGGAAAACATCAGCGTTAGCTTACCGTCTGGGCAACCGGAGGATCCTGGACGGACAGCAGCGGTGCATGTCTGAAAGATGGCCTCCGATGCAGATCTCCAAGGCTTGGCACCGTCATTCTTTCAGCTCGATGCTCCGTAGAGCTGCCACTGGATATTGCAGTTCACTTACGATGTACAGTCAAGTCTGCTCCTTATAGTTGAATCGCAGCTGGTAGCTACGAAGGCGTCCTGAACCTTCAATCGTAAGCCAACTTCAGCGGCCGCTTCGTCCAAACTATAAAAACCCCCGACGGTGAAGCTCTGAGTCCATCAGAGCCGCCAGCTGAAACACGTTCTGTCTGAGCGGCCACACAAAAATAAAGTCAGGAGTAATAACACTATTTTCTAATGAAGTTAATGAGCTTATGCTTATAGATAACCCGTTAGTAGGTCGCCATCTTTCTTGAAAGCAAAGTAGGTGTGACGCTAACCAACCAATTGGGGAAGTTGTAGCCTGATGACGTGCCACTCCTCATTTGCATTTATTTTCCCCCCTAAGTTTAGCGGGGAAAATAGAATGTGATAAATAAGAAAATAAGGAAATACTAAATGAATAAGGGAAATTGGAAAATGGGAAAATTAAAAGTTTTTCAAACAAAAGTTAAATGAAAAATAGGTTAAAGAAAAATGGGTACATAAAGAAGGGATATATGAGAAATTGATTAATGAAAGTGGGAAATAGAAAATCGGGTTAATGGAAAAAGGAAATGGAAAATGGTTAAATTAAAAGATAGATTAATGAAAAATGGGTAAATAGATAAAGAGATTAATGAAAAATGGGTAAATGAAAAATAGATAAAAGAAAATGGGTAAATAAAAAAAGGGATATATGAGAAATTGATTAATGAAAGTGGGAAATAGGAAAATCGGGTTAATGGAAAAAAGGAAATGGAAAAATGGTTAAATTAAAAGATAGATTAATGAAAAATGGGTAAATAGATAAAGAGATTAATGAAAAATGGGTAAATGAAAAATAGATAAAAGAAAATGGGTAAATAAAAAAAGGGATATATGAGAAATTGATTAATGAAAGTGGGAAATAGGAAAATCGGGTTAATGGAAAAAGGAAATGGAAAAATGGTTAAATTAAAAGATAGATTAATGTAAAATGGGTAAATAGATAAAGAGATTAATGAAAAATGGGTAAATGAAAAATAGATAAAAGAAAATGGGTAAGTAAGAAAAGGGATATATGAGAAATTGATTAATGAAAGTGGGAAATAGCAAATCGGGTTAATGGAAATAGGAAATGGAAAAACGGTTAAATTAAAAAATAGATTAATGAAAAATGGGTAAATAGATAAAGGGATAAATGAAAAATGGACAAATGAAAAATAGATTAATGAAAAATGGGTAAATGGATAAAGGGATAAATGACAAATAGATAAATGAAAAAGAGAAATTGGGAAATTGATAATATGAAAAATAAATAAATTAAAAATTGGTTTAATGAAAAAGCTAAACTATTTATTTAACAAATTTTTTATTTATTTCACTCATTTACTTCATTTTTTGATTTATTTTACTCATTTTTTATTTATTTAACCCATTTATTTATTTATTCAATTTTGGCGCAAATGGCTTTCCATATGTCTCTGCTCAAACACACCTGGATCAAATGAACTGCTCGTTTCCAGCCTATTGCAGAGAGGAATGAATGTTGGTGAGGGAATTCAGACATTTTGGAGCAGAGGTGAATCTAAAAGTTGCAGGATGGTAGCCCTTGAGGACTGGAGTTGGTGACCCCTGCTTTAAATCTTGACTGACTCACCTGCTTAGAGTTGCTTTTGAACAATAAAGTGAAACACTGACCAACATTTTGATGTGTAATGATGGGACTTGGCAAAATGTAATGTAATGTAAAATGTACTATGGTCTCTTCTATAACTGTGTATTTTGTATTTTTATGATCTAAAGTACTTCGCACTGCCTTCTTGCTGAATGTGCTATACAAATAAACTTGATTTATTTATTGAGCTCAGGTCTAATCTATTCAACTAATCTACAGGCTACTCTGTAACTGCTTTGTAGAAAACCTCACTTGTCACTGCTGTTGTCGGATGTGTTGTTGTATTAGTGGTGGCTTGTGTTGAATCTAGAGGAGAAAAGTGTTAAAACTGACACTTTTCTCAGTTTTAACATATAGTTTTAATGCCTATAGCTCTTATAGGCATTAACAGATAATCTTTTAGCTACTTCTTAGAGACTTACTTGTTACAGCTGTTGAAGTTGGAAGAGGTAGAGTTGAAGCTGAAAAAGAAACAATTGCAATTAGTTTCATGTGAACTCTTGGTGTTGCTGATGGCATCACTGCATTAATAGCACTGATAGTCCCTGATATTGAATCTAGAACATTCAGATTGTTACAGTTATGTGTTTTCAGGCTTGAGGTTTATATTAATTATTAATAAGTGATTACTTGAACACAGCTTTGGTTGATTAGCTAAATTTTACACACCTGTTCTACTAATAATCTGTAAGAGTCAGTGTTAGGGTACCCATTTTTTCCACTGTCTGTGGAAATATGATACCCTTGGACCTTGTTTTCTAGTTGCCATAATGTTGACAATAGAAAATCATTGTGTTCCCTTCTCTTTTATGTATCAAGCATACACTTAAGATTTACAGATAATAGTTCATTATGTTTAAGATAATAAGTTGTGTATCATACAAAGTTCGGACCGCACAACATTGAAACATTTACAATAGAAATTTGTAGTTTCATGTGCTGAACTCCGAAAATCAAATGTTTACAATTATAAACAGTGAAAATAGCAGTTCAGTAGCATTATATTGAGTTTGAACTGAATTTGGGACCCGGTTTGAAATTCATGTATTACACATTACTAAAATGACAAGCAAAAACATAGAAGTTGTAGTTGTTGTTGCATTAGTAGAAGCTAAATCTAAAAAAGAATAAATATTAGTTTTTTTTTATTGTGTATGATGTTGTTGAATGAAACAACTACTTGACAGCAAATTCGGAAGTGTCAGATTTCCAGTGTAAGTGTTGTATGTTAAAAATACAGCGTTAATTCAACAACATGAGTGTTAGTGAGTGTTAGTTTCTCTAACACTCACTAAAGAGTTCCAAAGAGTTAAACAAAAAGCAATCCAGTCCAGTGTTGATTTCTAAATTAACTCCAACAGTCTAAATCAACACTCAGTTTGGTGTTGATTTAGAAATCAACATCAGACAGTTCCTCCCACAATTGTAACATATTTTTGACATCACATCAGGGAAGGAGGAACAGATAGGGAAGGAGGAACAGATACGGTAGGGGTTGCAGCAGAACCCTGGCCTGGACCTACAGGGGGCCCACATGGGAGGCAGAACATGTCTTCAGGAATACATTTTTTTTAATTACATCTGACAAAAACTGTAAAACAAGAACCCTCTCCCGTTGAAAACTGTGTATGATACCCCAGTAGGTTATATAGTAGGGTGCCCCATTGTTGACTCACGGTTGCTAAAAACCTTACCAGAATGACTATTTTTAGTGACATAGTGAGTGTAAAATATTGAATAAAATGTTGTGCCACATGACTTGCTCTTATATTTAACTTTATGACACACAAAACTACAAATGAATCATCCTTATTGTCTCCAGGTGCATTCTGGGTAAAGCTTGTCACCAACGTCATCATCAGTCACTTGGCAACAAATGGCAAACTAGCTAGAGCATTTCTAAGGACTACATTAACATGTTTTGAATGTGTTGTTTCATTTGTTTGGATATCACGATATATACGACTGTTTATCATTTTAACCGAGCATTAAAACTGTCAGGACAATCTGGAGGCCATTTGAGTTAACATTATTTAGCTGCGGGGTCATTTTCTTTAAGTTTTTGGCTGTAGCCTGCAAAATGGGGGAGTGGCTGTGCTGGACCATTGGCTTGATCTATGCCACAGGTGTCAAACTCCAGACCTGGAGGGCCACTGTCCTGCAACATTTAGATGTGCCACTGCTGTATCACACCTAAATACAATAATTAGGTGATTAGCAGGACTCTGGAGAACTTATCTACACAATAAGAAGGCAATTAAGCCATTTGACTCTGGTGTTTTGTACCTGTGGCACATCTAAAAACTGCCAAAATGTTGTTGTTTTTTTGTCAATATGTCATGTTGGTGACTGAAGCCTGTTATGATGACTTCAGCATATTTCTTCAGACAGGTTGGCACGACTTTTAATGCTGTCCAATTTTTTTTCTATCATTTGACTAATTTCTTTAGTAATTATTTCTGACTTTTTTATGCTTTATCTTGTAAACCAGGTGGGCAGAGTAATTTGAATGAATATGATGGTGACACACACAGGTGAATCTGATTAGTTTTGCTCACACTACTTTTTAAAATATTTATTTATTATCCTAATGTTTCTGCTATATTTCTTGTTTTTCCTTCCAGGCTGGAAGTCTTCCTCTTTCATGTTGGTGAAAACAAGATCAGCACCAAAGACACTTCACCATCAGTGATCACAGGACCACTCATGGTCGCTTCCAATGAACTTCCAAAGCACACTTCACCTTCAGTGCAAAGTACCATGAATGTATGACCTTTGTTGTATATTGCTGTCAGTGCTGTTTGATGTTTTGAAATAAAAGTAGATTACATACTGCAACTGGTGCTGGTGTTTTTATAGCATCTAATGCGTCATCTAATGTCTTTTAAAATTAATTTGGGGATTATTGATGGTCAATAGTTTCTGCTGAAAAAAAAAGGTTTTAAATGCTATAGTGGCTTTTATTTGGTAGTAAATTGACAAAAAAAAGTGAGTAATGAGAGAAGGGGAAGACCGGGAAGCGAACCCACGGCAGTCGCATTGAAAACTAGAGCCTCCATATGTGGGTTGTGCTTAACCTCTGCACACCCTGCCAGTAGTACTTCAAAACTCAGATTTCTATGTTAATATATACTTTACACTTAGCGGTTCTCAACGTGGGTGGTACCGCCCCACAGGGGGCGTTCAGAGGATGGCAGGGGGCGCTGGCGGACATTTTTACAAAAGGGGGGCGCTGGAATGGCTTTGGGGGGGCATTTGGTCGAAGGTAAACTTTACACCTTAAATGGACAACAATGCCAGTTTAGACTTTGAGCAACTTGGTAAAACTGTATTGTGTAACATTAAATCATGCTTGGCTGCAACTGTATCGATGGCAGCTCTTCTATTCAGTGTTTGTTAGCTTCTGTTAGCTTCTTGGCCCAGTTCTGTTCTTCTGCTACTGGTAGCTAAAATCACGATACCCTCACTGTGTATCCCTCTGAAAAATGAACCCATTTAAATAAAGAAATAAAGAAATCCCTCCATGGGTGATAGCACGATAGAGAGTGTTCATTTTACAGCGTTAACACTGGTGCTGTAAGTGATCTGGTATGAAACGTGGGTGATAGAACAACACAGCACTTTTAAATTTCAATAATCAGAATGCAGAAATTGTTTCCGTTGTTTTAAAAGGCTTATGTCAGTCTGCCTTTTCCCCATCGACACATTTCCCGACCGCCCTGCACTTTAGGGGGTAAAAAAAAAATAAAAAAAAGACGCACACATTGCGCAAAACTCTGAAACAGGAGAAAACGGGACATAAAATGGAGCGACGAACTAGATGTGAATTATGGCATAAAAACAAAGAATCCAACGTTGAACAGTGAAAAAATCAACACATGATGTGAAACATGACGATTAGACGGAGCAGCAGGTGATGAGTGAAGATGGTGAGCGATGGTAAACGATAAAATAAATCTAGCAACAGGAAAGAAACTAAAGTGGACATAGCAATAAACCAAGAGAGGATAATACTAATCTAAGGAAACTAAATGGAAATGAATGAAAAACAAAATGCAAGAATAAACTAAGAAACTAAAGTAAATACAGAGGAATAAACTGGTATGGCAAGACCTTTAGAGCAATAATTAATACAGAGAGTGTATGGCAAGAATAAACGGATACCATTTCCAGATAAAAGGTAAAATAATATTGTTGAAGTGCCATGGGTTTGTTAAGACCATATCTAGTACTGAGAATAAATATATCTTACTTACCATAACAGTAAATAACTTATCACTTATTTATGTTATTTATTAGATTTGATATATTTATTTCTTCAATATTATTTTTCATGTCAGTGTAAATGTCATGAGGCTGATGACTCCATGACACTTTCAATTTGACTCATTAGGATTTGATCAAGAACCAGATTTGTTTTTTGTAATTTCTGTCCAGTAAAACTATTAATCTATAAATCAAGAGACAGGTCTATATAAAGATATAATTCATGTTTCTGTCTCATAATTGTATGGCATTAAAAGGACCTGGAACTTTTGTTTTTCCACTGGCAGCTCTGGTTTACACATTAAATGCCATGTGGGTGAAATTTTATGGATGATACTCTGATGTCCCATTCTCCTGAAGGCAGCACAGAGCTGCACCACCAGAAATCTACAAGAAGAGCTATGATTAATGTAGTTACAGTTCTATCCATGTTTTAATGTTGCAGAGCTCAGTCGTTTTGCAAATAGTTCAAAGTTTAAACTGGCATGTTGAACATCTTTTATCTGGTCACTTTGTGCAAGATTTAACAACTAGAAAATGGCACAAAATAAGAATATTTTTTCCATTGATTGGCTACTGTTAGGCCTACCAATTTTAACTTGGATGTTCATTGCATTTTTCATAGACGTCTGTGAAAATAATTTCTATTCCCAAGATTTTTTTGTTCTCTGGGAAATTATTTTTGATGATAAATACAGAAATAAGCATAAATCAAAACATCTACAATAGTGATAGTAATATTAATGATAAAATAATGGTCAGTGCAAAGTAGCCAACAAATTCTTTGGTGGGGGGCAGTGAGGGACCTGGAAAAAGGCTAGGGGGGCGCTGGCCCATAAAAGGTTGAGAAACACTGCTTTACACCGTTCTGTGTTAGATTAGCACGTTAATAGTGTTAACTTTTGACAATATACACTAGTATTGGGTAGATTAACACTGAAGTGTGTTTGATTTCAACTACTGTGAGTGTTGATTCAACTCTATCATAAATAACACTTTCAAAAGTGTAACTTTTACACCATCCAGAGTGGACCAATATAGACACTTTCAAAGTGTTGAATTTAACTCTGTAGGAGTTGATGGAACTAGGCCTGTCACGATAATAAATTTTGCTGAGCAATTGTCTAAAAAATTATTGCGATAAACGATAATATTGACTAATAATGCATGCGATTTCCTGCCATAGATAGATACACTTTATTTTCAAAAGAACACATAACACTGGAACTGATAAACTAAATAACGAAAACAATCACAAATAAAAATAAAATTCTCAGTCTCCATTAACAAAGAACTTACTTAAATAAAAACTAAACTAAACAACATAAAGTCAAAGTGGAAATAAATACTGCAGTCAACCAAAAGAGTGCAGATTATAAAGTCTGAATACCATATTGCCCTTCAGTAATCACTAGATTTAAATAGAGAAGATGGGCACATCCGACTACCTAATGCAGTAGTTCACACTACACGATTTTTTGTCCCCATTTTGCCCTTATGATAATCTTAGAACGTTGGGCGTTCCAAGATGGTCGCTGGTGATTTCGTAACCGATCATCCTGCAGTGTGTGATGTGTTACGGTAGATCGTCATGGCCAGTCCGATCTAAATCAGGGGTTTTCCCCGACTGGGAGCTTAATGCTGAATGTGACAGGTAGTCAATCAGAAAGTGCGGATTCTCCTCCTGCTTTCTGAGGGGAAATTACGGAGGGGAATCCCAAACAGCTGACATGGCGCAACCCGAAGTCCAGCAGACATCGGAGATGATATGTGGAAACGACATTAATATTTATTCAACAAGAATATAGAAATGCCAAAGGGAGGAGTCGGAGCCAAATTGCTACCACAGTTGATAAACCCGGTAGGTTTTCAGCGGTTCTTCGTTAACGTGACATAAGTAGGTTACAATGATTTTCATTCAGTCAGGATTTTACGCTGACTCTAGCCACATGCATCACAGGTAGATTCTAGTAAAGCATTGATTAATGCCTGGTTTTAAAATTAGTTAACTGGACTTGTAGCCATTATTTTGTGCCCACGTGGCTGGAAACCACACAGCACAACGAACCCAATCGAACCGTTATACCTAGGATATCTGTCGGCTAATGTGTCTCTCAGGTTTTGAAAATGGGCCGACAGTCGGCTGACAACTCGTGTAGTGTGCACTAGACATTACACTAAGGAAATAGGAAGGGAGGGTCAGTAGAGAGCATCCGGAGCTGAGCCTTTCATTCAGTGTCATCAACAGAAAGAAAAAAAGGCACGAAGAGGCGATAAAGCCGATAATTAAAATGAGGTTGATAGGTTTAATTTATCGTGCGATTAATTGATATATCGTTTATCGCGACAGGCCTAGATGGAACACTTCCAAATTTGCTGTGTTGAGCGGATTACCAGAAATTCAAAAAACCTCCCCACAAGCAGCACAGTCATAATAAAAGTGTCTCAAAAACCATAAATCTACAGATTCCCATTTTTAAGTTGCAGCCTTCTATGAACCAGAGAACAAAGAGCCACACTGACATAGAGGCCCTTACTTGTAACAGGTGTTGAATTTGTGACAATGGGTGCTGAATCTGTGTTAGAAAAAAGTATCGTAATACAGAATCCCCTACTTGCAATAAGTGGTGTCTCTGGAGCTGTTGTATTTGTTGTTCCATTGGTAAAAGCTGAATCTGAAGGAAACGAAGTGCAGCCAAGATTACGTTCTCCAGTTTCAAAAGTGTCTGAGACAATAAAAAGGCCTTCGCCACCCTAAATGAATTAAACTGCAGCAAAAACCTGGCAGATGACAGATAACGACTGGTCTATTGCAGCAATGGCTGTTCAGTGTAGATAGATTAACATGTTATTAACCCCAACTCTCACAGAGCAAATACTTTAAGTTATCATCTGTAGCCTAAATTCAGAGGCTATAGAGTGACATTTTGTAGAAAACCTTACTTGTCATAGCCGTTGTCATAGATGGTGTTGTTGCATTAGTGGTGGCTTGTGTTGAATCTATAGGAAAGAAAGAAATGTTAAACCTGGTGTGCTAGAATACAGTGGAACACATTCAAATTTATAAGAATTAACAGTGTAGCTAATTAGTCTTTTAGTTAAAGTTAAAGACTTACTTGTTACAAGTGTTGAGGTTGTAGTAGGAGCAGATGGAGTCGGAGCCGTCTCATTAGCTGCAAAAGACACTGATATCAATATTCTCCAGATTTGCATTACCTTATTAAGTGGGTTTATCATTTTAAAACAAATTGTGTTAAAGGTATTAAAGTTGCAGATTACATAAATCACATTTTATTTATTAATTTAATTAACAGCCAAGCATTAATTAAATGAGTTTCTTGGGTTTGGTTAAGGCTGTTTTAGGAAGCAGAGTTGAATAAAAATAATTTTCTGTAATTGAATAACTGAGTTACAGCATTAAAAAGCCAATTTTGATTAAATTCTAATTCTTCCAGTAGCTTAGAAAGCCTTACTTGTTGGTACAGTCGTGGTAATGTTTGCGGATGTTGAGGCAGCTGGTACTGAATCTAAAAAACAGAATGAAAAAACACATCACTGTATTTTTAAAGTCCAGACTGTTCATGCTTCGGCGTGATCAACTTCTGACTGGTTACGCTGACACATCCCTTAGCTCCAGCTACATTTATTTTAATCTGCATTTTGGTTGAGAATTTTAGGATTAGTGCTGCTCAATAAGACATGCTCTTGTCCCAGCAATCCAACTACTGCACATTCTGGTATTAAATCAGAAAAAAACTGGATGTGTATCCTTTTAACCTCGCAGGTTTACAAAAACTAGATTAATTTATTATATCCCAGAAGAAAGTTTCTTATTGTTCTGCAGACTCTTTAAGATACTCAAAATGAATTTTAAAATGCAACATTTAAGGAGGATACACTTATTCCTTAGATTACTTGGATTGTTTTTAGGTGTCAATATTTTGGACATCACACATTTTTGTCAAGTCTCTACTGATGCTAATGTTAGCGTAATGTTAACATTACCATTTTCGCTCACTTTGATATGAACTCTACCTCACATGCTGGATGGAGTAAATCAATATTAGTCAACATGTGATGGCACACATAGCATTTTAGCTGATACACTAATGTATGAATGGAGAAAGTCAATACTAATCAATATGCTAGTTACTACTCACATGCTATCAACAGCATTTTAGCACTCGTCAGTTTAGTTCAGGGGTCCCCAAACTACGGCCCGCGGGCCGGATCCGGCCCGCCTCCTCATTTGGTCTGGCCCCCTGAACAATACCAGAGAGCATTCTGTGGTTTTTTTCCATATATATGTGGATTTTTCTTCAACCACCAGGGGGGCTCTTGAGCAGATATGAAACTTAGTTTCCCTCAATGGAATATATACTAGTCAGTACCAGTCACCGTTTCGCTCACAGTTTTTTTCCATTTGCATTCTGGATAAAAATCTATCTACAAACGCGAATATGTCGTCGGCAGTAATCCAACCCAACCCCCCCACACTCCCCCCCCCAGTCACCGTTTCGCTCACAGTTTTTTTCCATTTGCATTCTGGATAAAAATCTATCTACAAACGCGAATATGTCGTCGGCAGTAATCCAACCCAACCCCCCCACACTCCCCCCCCCCGCCCCCCCCCACACTCCCCCCCCCCCAACTGCTTTCACATAATCGACTAGCACAGTCATCAAATATACTGATTGTAGAAGTGTTGTAGTTTTTCATACCACTAGGAGTTGGTGTTGGACAACCATCAAGATCTGTTCAAATGAGATGGAGGGAAATTTTAAGAAAAATAACAAATAAGATCAAGTAAATACATTGAAAAAATGATTTAAGATTCTGAGAGATGTGCTCCACCTACCTGACAGTGGCTGGCAGTAAGTATTGTTTGGAAGAAGTGCATTGATGCATCCACAGGTACTGTCCAGAACATTGTTGCATTGGCCATAAGTGGAGCACATGTCACAAGGCCAACCGTACTGATCCTCACATCTGCACTGGTAGCTGGTATTGTAGGGGGAGCACACTGAAAACGAGACAGGCTGTTAACGTTCACAACATTGCTTCCAATGCTGTAATGGGGCACACAGTTTTACCTGTAGAAATGTTCACAGTAGAGAGCTGGACGCTTTCACTGAGGCTGATGGGGTAGCTGATGTTTCTCAGCTGCTCTACGACTCCAGCATCTGTGGTCATCAGCTCAACAGAAATAATGAATCGATGGATGACTGCTGGTGCTGTGGAGACTGCAATTAAAGAAGAAAGGAAAACGTGAACCTATGCTTATCACCAGAATAATACCATTAAATGCTTTCTTTTTATTGCATTAAGCATCTTTTGAGTCTTACTTGTACGTGTTAGAGTTATTGCTGTTGTTGGAGGGCAGGCTGTAAAGTCTGTAAAGATGAAGAAAAGCCTTTAGTAAATGAAATATAGACACTAAGAAGGCATTGATTGATCAGTTTACTAGCTCATTTAAAAAAAGATCTAACATTGCAGAAGGATGATGGGGGGGGGGAAACTGCTGTGCTTAATAGAAAATCCAGTAATTTAGGAGTAACTGGGGAGGGAAATTCAAGAATGTTGCTTTTATTCTGAATGAAAGTGCTGTTTCTTTGCCAAGTGTCCACTGTTGTGTGTGTCAAATTAGGCTCACAATAGAAAATCATACGGATGTAAAATACAGAGTTTTTAGCAATACATGGACCTCCAATTAAGGGCCATAATACATTGTATACACAAATTTTAGTGTGTGCTAGTGTTTATCCAATGCTACCAGTATGACATCTAGGGTTGATTGTGAAAAATGTGTGTAATAGTTGAGCTTTTATAAAATCAGAGACAGTATGTGAGGAATGTTGATGGTTACATTTCAGATTCACATGAATCCATCTGATACTCACTGTATTGATCCTCAGCCTGGCAGTACTGTCCATCAGCAGGAATGCCACTGATGCATCCACATGTGTCACCAGTGATGTTGTCACATGATCCATATGTTACACACTGGTCACATGGCCAACGATACTGATCCTCACATCTGCACTGGTAATCACCACTGATTGGAGAACAGACTGCAGACAAAACAGACAATTAAGGAAGTCCATTACCAACATCCCCTAAGGATGTCCTTGAATAAATTCTCTCCAGTATTTGGTTTACCTGGACTTCAAGCAGTGAGTTCTTACCTGTGGTGAGGTCGATTTGTGTGACATTCACTGTGGGGTTTAAGGTAAAGAAGCTGCCATTGTTCAGAAGGCTCCTGAGGAATTCCACTGTTTCAGCATCCGTTAGGTTCAGCTCCACTTCAACCTCATATTCAGACTGAACAAGCAGCTCTGCAAGATAATGAAAAAAGAAAACATTTTTCCTTTTTCTTGGTGGGTGATTTCCAGATACACAAAATAAGAAGTCATAAATAAAAATAACACAGAATTTGTCTGTGCCAAATTATTATTATTAAACGATTATATGCCCTTTAGTCTTGAGCAGTCATCAGAGTAATAGCAGTCTTTAGATAATGTAAAGTTGGACAACCAGTTTCTCTATTTTGTAACTTTAGATCAGATAAGGGAGCTGGTCAATCACATGAAAACACAGTGGTGTGATAAAGTGAAAACACTAAAGTGTGATGAACATGTAATAAAAATAGGAAATCAAGGAGGGTGTACCACCGTGTATGCAACACCTCATGTTTGTTTTAGCTTACTGTCTTTCCGCCACAAAACATTCCTGTTCCACACCGCTGTAGAATTTGTCTAGATAAACTTACTTCTAATGGCCAAGATCTTAAACGAGATACATCAGAGTTTTCTTTTCCTTTCCTCTCACTAACCTGCATAATATTGTCTCAGTTGTGAATGCTAGAGGTAAAGATTCTGCTCATGCTCAAGCTAAGTTAGCCACTAATGGTTCTGTTACACTTATTAAAACATAACCACCATCATAAATAAACACACAAAATGGTGCTTAAAGGTACATGTGGGACTTAAATGGATTACTAAATAGCACAACAGTGCTAATTTCCTTATTGGTAAGTTTAGCAACTAATTCAATGTGCGACATCATCACAATTAGTCGTCTTTATTCTTAGTTTTACATTGCCGTTCAGTTTTATATTCTTGGCTACCTAAAGCAATTGACACAATTTAACATGAGGTTGGAGTATTGTATTCATAAATTTTTATGTTTTATTGAGAAGTTGTCTGTTCATTCTGTAGTGCAGGGTTTACCGTTTGATAACACTAGTGCACAATCTGACTCCATCTATTGTTCATTAAAACTACACCTCACCAGGCAACCATAGAAAAACAACATGCAGAAAGTTATTTGGCTATTATTACCCAATAATCAGGTGGTAATTTTGATCTAAATTACTAATCGTGTTAATAATTGTCTTTGGCACTTATCAAGGGTTAATTATAGTCAAACCAAGTCCTTTCTTGCACAACACACTTTAACATGTTTAGTTCAAAGTCATTTGCATTTTCAACTTATATTGCAACAAATCAACTTTTTTATTAAATACGATGATTCCTTCTTATCCACTAACCGAGCTGTGATTACCTGAGATCAGCTGACAGGAAGAGCCATCAGCTGGGATCGCTGAGATGCATTTGCAGATGCCGCTGGATATGGAATCACAAGCTCCATATGCGATGCAGGTGCTGTACGGCCAAGCAAACTGCTCTTCACACTCACACTGGAAACCAGTTTCAGTGGAGACACAAACTGTGTGAGGAGAGATGAGAAGAAGATGACTATGTAATGTTGTTACTGCTGCTGTTTGTGTTACAGCCGTCACTCACCTGTTGTAACAGTAATATCCTGGATCTCTGTGGTGTTATCAAGCTGGAGAGGATAACTGGTGGTGTTCAGGGTTGACAGCAGCTGCTCATAGGTTTCCACGTTCGATGCATTTAATAAAATGTTTGCTGAGTAAATCTCGGAGTCTGAAAGCACTGCGAAGATTAACATTTGAAAGGGAATAGTGTCAATTTTCCCATATTAACATACTGACCTGATATTTCAGAGATGACAACATAATTTTGCAGTTTTTTTTGTTGTTTTTTTTGTGCAAAATATAACACTTGAAATCAAACGTTTACCTGCACTGTGTAAAGAGATAAATATGCTTGACTTATCTCACTTTCTAAAGATAAATCAGACCAGAATTATTTACAGGTGCTGGTCATAAAATTAGAATATTGTGATAAAGTTCATTATTTTCCATAATGTCATGATAAAAATTAAATTGTCATATATTTTAGATTCATTGCACACCAACTGAAATATTTCAGGTCTTTTATTGTTTTAATTTTGATGATTTTGGCAAACAGCTCTTGAAAACCCAAAATCCCTGTCTCAAAAAATTAGAATATTATGAAAAGGTTCTCTGAACGAGCAATACAAATAATCATCTGAATCAACAAAGTAACTCTAAACACCTGAAAAAGATTCCTGAGGCCTTTAAAAACTCCCAGCCTGGTTCATTACTCAAAACCGCAATCATGGGTCAGACTGCTGACCTGACTGCTGTCCAGAAGGCCATCACTGACATCCTCAAGCAAGAGGGTGAGAAACGGAAAGAAATTTCTGAACGAATCGGCTGTTTGCAGAGTGTTATATCAAGGCACCTCAGTGGGAAGTCAGTAGGAAGGAAAAAGTGTGGCAGAAAACGCTGCACAACGAGAAGAGGTGACCGGACCCTGAGGAAGATTGTGGAGAAGGGCCGATTCCAGACCTTGGGGGAAGCAGTGGACTGAGTCTGGAGTAGAAACATCCAGAGCCACTGTGCACAGGCGTGTGCAGGAAATGGGCTACAGGTGCCGCATTCCCCAGGTCAAAGGTCAAGCCACTTTTGAACCAGAAACAGCGGCAGAAGCGCCTGACCTGGGCTACAGAGAAGCAGCACTTTGGACCACTGTTGTTCAGTGGTCCAAAGTACTTTTTTCGGATGAAAGCAAACTTTGCATGTCATTCGGAAACCAAAGTGCCAGACTCTGGAGGAAGACTGGGGAGAAGGAAATGCCAAAATGCCAGAAGTCCAGTGTCAAGTACCCACAGTCAGTGATGGTCTGGGTGCCATGTCAGCTGCTGGTGTTGGTCCACTGGGTTTTATCAAGGGCAGGATCAATGCAGCAGCTATCACAAGATTTTGGAGCACTTCATGCTTCCATCTGCTGAAAAGTTTTATGGAGATGAAAATTTAATTTGGTCTGGAATCGGCCCTTCTCCACAATCTTCCTCAGGGTCCGGTCACCTCTTCTCGTTGTGTAGCGTTTTCTGCCACACTTTTTCCTTCCTACTGACTTCCCACTGAGGTGCCTTGATATAACACTCTGCAAACAGCCGATTTGTTCAGAAATTTCTTTCCGTTTCTCACCCTCTTGCTTGAGGATGTCAGTGATGGCCTTCTGGACAGCAGTCAGGTCAGCAATCTGACCCATGATTGCGGTTTTGAGTAATGAACCAGGCTGGGAGTTTTTAAAGGCCTCAGGAATCTTTTTCAGGTGTTTAGAGTTACTTTGTTGATTCAGATGATTATTTTTATTGCTCGTTCAGAGAACCTTTTCATAATATTCTAATTTTTTGAGACAGGGATTTTGGGTTTTCATGAGCTGTTTGCCAAAATCATCAAAATTAAAACAATAAAAGACCTGAAATATTTCAGTTGGTGTGCAATGAATCTAAAATATATGACAATTTAATTTTTATCATGACATTATGGAAAATAATGAACTTTATCACAATATTCTAATTTTATGACCAGCACCTGTATATCTGCTAAATGCCACAATTTGAGACTTATTTATTAACGTCTTCAAGATCAGACTTTGGTCATTTAATAGAAACAAACTAACCATCTCTTTTCTCCCTTGTGTGAGGAAGAAAGTGTTCACCATGTGGTTCCTAAGAAGAAAAAAATACACAAGGTGTTTATATATAACATGGAAACTCTGCAGTCATCAACAAGTCCCATATTATGTGTTTGGGGTCATAAATAAATGAAGTTGCCTTACTAGAAAATCCTGAACAGTAAAGTGAAACTGAAAGTTGAAGTTTCTTTTTTCCAAAGCCAGCAGTGTTGCTAGAAGCACAAAGATGGCCAAGGTTCTCTTGGTTATTGCCATTCCTTCAGAGAAAATTACAGGAGGACAATCAATAAAAAAACAACAAACAAATACAACTTCAGAAAGCCATCTAGGTTTTAATCAGACAGAAACATATCCTGTTTTATGATACACTGACATTTTTAGTTTAGATGTAATTTTCTTCAAATGAGTTCCTGAATCTAAAATTAAAGCATTGTGGTGAGATTATATGATATGTTATTATTTTTGGTAGTTTTCTAAAATACAATTGTTGTAGCAGAATCTAACAACTTTTACTTTAAAATTTAAAATGTGTCATATTTTTTCTTTTATTATCTATAAATAATAAATAATTTTAACTATCAGACATGTAACTTCTTCAGTTTTTTGTGCAATCAAAACATTTCAATTTGTTTGTGAAAATGTGTTCATGAATCTGGGCTGAACAGACTCATCAACAGAGAGGACTAGTTACATTTTTAACTAGTCACCTCTAATTAAAAATGTAACATGAATCCTAAGAAGCTATTTCAGCATTATTGAAACAACTTTCCAATTATGGCATGGACTGGAATCACATGCTACAGATTCCTAAAAACATAGTACTTGATTTCTGAAACCTTCAGATGTGAAAACTAAAATGATAATGTTATAATAATGTTGAAAAATGTTATAAATCCTAGAAATGCATAAACTTTGCATTTCACCTCATTCTTAAGACCGCAAAAATATGCATTGTTTTGTTTTACTACTTAGATGAACTCCATAGCCAAAAATAGTTTAATCTTCGTAATATATCAATAACTTTTGAGTGGACCTTTTTTTAATTTTTAATGTTTTTCATTTCATAAAAAAAAAAAACAACTTACACATAATAGTAATCTAATTATACAATTTCCTATATGTTATAAAAATAAAACTAACATTTTAGACTAAAAATATCCTCCAACATAAACTTGGATTCCACTGATACAAACATCTGAATTTAAACTTAGAAATTATAGGGTCAGCTAAAACGGTTTGCTTCCACCTGTATGATGATTTATTCACGTTTTTAAGGTGATATGACCTTGAATAACCAGAACTAATATTAGCTACACAAAACCTCAGAAAAAGTCTAAGCTGGTGCTGTAACTTTGAAAAAAATGATGGTTAGTTGTTTCTAAATCACCTTAAAAGCTCCGTGTTGAAGCAGTTACTGTGTAATGGAATTATGAACGAAGTTTGGAGTAAGAATACACTTGAGAAAAGCTCACCTAATACTGGGGTCTCCGCCACACTTTGACTTTACCAATTACAGAGTCAGATGGTCACGTATTTTTGCTCACACACCTACCTCGGTTTGTTTTCTAACTACACAGGTCTGTAATGTTGGTGTTTCAAAGTTAATATTTTTTGAGTTTGTGGGTGCTAATTTTGGAGTTGTTTTAACACTTACAGTTATCAAAAAATCTCTGCGAGCGTTTTCAATCAAGCGAGTTAAATGGTAACACCTGTGATTTATGCTGCGTTCCAGTTACCTCGGAACTCGGAGCTTAGTTTAACGTCAGAACCGAGACAACGGCATTCAAAAGAAGTCGGGATTCAACATGGCAGCAACATCCATAGACATAATTGTCAGTATCTCTTACAAGCATAGTTTTTAGCTTTACTTTCCATAGCTAAGCATCACTTTTAATTAGCTCGTCGTAAAATGTAACACGTTTATAGTTGCAGGGGCTACAGGTTGTGTTTTTCTCAATGTCGTTGTGTTTTCCTAAATGTGTTGTGTTTTCCTAAATGTGTTGTGTTTTCCTAAATGTGTTGTGTTTTTCTTAATGTGTTGTGTTTTCCTAAATGTTGTTGTGTTTTCCGTAATGTTGAAGTGTTTTTGTATTTGTAATTGTGCTTCGTTAATGTTGTAGTGTTTTGCACCTCAGGGCCACCGTAGTTTAGCATTAAAAATGCACAGTAATGTACCATAAATTAACAATGTAGGTCACTTTTCAAAATTTTATTGTAACTCAAAAGTTGTTAGAAATATTTTAACTCAGGAAAAGTGTTAAATTTAACACAGAGATGAACTGACACTTTGGATTTTGCTGAAGTCTAGTACATCTGTGATTCAGACAGATTCGACTTTAGATGTGATATTGTTGTGGCTATTTATTGTATAACATAGTCTCTGTTGAAATAGGTTGCATAATTTCTAACCTATGAAATAAAACATAACAGTTTTGAGATCAGCTCCAGCTGGAAAGTGAGACCTTCCAGGGTGGAGTTTACACACCGGAGTCATGGGAAAACCCACAAGTTCTCAGCTTTCCTCTCTACACACTCGCATGTCAAGAGTTGATGGTAACTCTAAGTCCCTGAGAGTCTGCGAGGAATCCCCACCAAACCGGTTCCAGTGTTACACCTGACAGAACAGGACTAAACCTTCAATGACTCAGTCAACATCTGACAAGGTATAGGTGGACAAGTGCATGTAAATCTCTTTATTTTTGCCTTTTGTCCTGCCTGCAACACATTTGTTCAGTTCCCTCCGTTAGGTAAATAGTAGAAATATTGGTTTTGTGTTACACTTAGAGGACTTTGCACTGTAAAAAATATACCCTTCTTTGAGATGGTTACATAAGTCCAACAAGTTAAGCAGCAACCTTTCTCCAACATGAACAGAAATAACTCAATGTACTTCCTTCAAGATATCTCATAAAGAAACCTTTGAAAGAAACCTCACAAAAAAGGTCCAGGATCTTAACTTTCATTATGAAGTCATGTTATCATCTCATGGAGTTTTGGTTGGTTTTAAATGTGTGACATTTACTCTGATCACCTCTGCACTTCAGTAGTCACCAAATCAGAAATAAAGAGTCCGGATGTGTGTGAGCTAATCTCTGTCCGAGTCCAGCTGTTCTCTGAAGAACAGTAGAGAACAAATAGAATCATAAAGGCCCAGGAACACAGAACACACTATGTAAGAGCTGCAGAGATCCGTAGTTCGAAATATAACTGAGTTTGTCAAAATTTTTGACTCATAAAAAACAATTATATTATGAATTTTACAACTGATTTTAATGTTGTTGTTTTTTGTTGTTGTTTTCTTTGCATGTGTAACAGGTTATTTAAATTTAATCACTCAGGATGTTCGAAGCTATATGAGCCTGAAACTGGCCATATTTAACAAAGCACGTTTTTTCAACGGGGTGGCCACCAGGGGGCGTCAGAGTGGCCTCAAAGTAGGAGGAAAGAAACGAATCTAATAATTTTTTTACTCACATTTTTTTACTATAAAATCTAATCTGTTTTTCATTCATTATGATAAAATCTAAATTAAAACAACTTTTTAAGATTGTATTTTTAAAGCTAATTTTTCTGATGAGCACTGTTAGCTGTTTTGCTCCTTAAGTTAGCTTGGCAAGTGTGAATTGGAAAAGTTTCTGTCAACAAAAATACCAAAGGACCTGAACAGCTGTGGAGGAAACAATAAGACCTCATGGCCAACTAAAACCAAAATGTGTGACAAAACTAAACAAATTATTGGATAGTGAATAAAAGTGCAAGAAAAATCCCCCATAAAAGTCTTTTTATTTTTGTTGACCTATTTTATAGCATCCTCTGTGAGTTTGTAAAAGTTGTCTCCGGCTAGAAAATAATGCCAGAGGTTTGGGAGCCATGGTGTGGAAAAATCTGGGAATCCCTGAACTAAATCAAATAAAGATGTATAATGCCGGGCCAAAGTTTTCTAATGAGCATTTATATCTCTGGACAAAGAGATATACAACTCTGAACAACTTCTGTTAAAAAATAAAAAAATAAAAAAATAGAGTTTACAGATTAATTATAAGAATCAAATGTCGGACAGTGTAATAAAGAAAGCAAAACCTAAGAATTCTCATGAGCATTTCATTTGTTTTATCGTTTTGATCTCTGTTGCTGGACATATAAACTGGTTTCAGATGGAAACAGATTACTGATTGGGTTTATCAAATGTGTGCCACATTCCAACATACGTGTGCTCTGACACATTGGCTGATTTTTATCCTATCTGTTCTTCATTTGCATTACATGGGGTGAAGAGGAAAAAAAAGATTCACTGACTGATATTAATATATGTTAAGCATTTCTTGTTTCAGGTCATTTGGATTAACCGGAATTTTTGTATTTGGCTAAGTATAAGTATAAGAAGAAAGAAACAAAAATTACAGTGCATATCAAAAGTCATCTACTGTATGTTTCCTTTAGCATTTGGGACAAAAGCTCTTTAAGCTCATGAATTGGATCAAACATTTCAGGTTACCTTCCAGAATCTTCTTCAAACAGCTTGCTGGGAATTTTGTCCAAATCCTCCAGAGGGAACTCCTGTAAGCCAGTGGGTTTTCTAGGTCACCTGGGTCACACACCTTATTTGCTCATATTTCCTGTGGGACTGAGATCAGACATTTGTGATGACCACCTCTGAACACATCACTAGTTTAGTGATGTACATGGAGTCATTCTGTGTTTAAATGACCCATTTGGGCCAAAGGTTACTTCAGCATTGCCACATATTTTTTTCCATATTTTCATGAAGCCCACCAGTCCCTCCTGCTATATGGCGTTCCACTTGTAAAGTTACACAGTAAACAATTAAGAGCAATGTTTTGATTTATCCTGTCAGAGAAAGAAAAAATGTGTTCATTTTTCAGTCATATTTTCACCATGTTATTCACACATTTATAGATTTCATAGTTTTTCATATTAGCTAATTTGCTAATTAGTGATAATATTAATATTAATATTGGACCTAAATATTTAGTTAGCTAGCTTAATATTTAGCTGGCGACCTAAACACCTATCCTGCTAGCTATGTCTTTATTTAGTAAGCTAAATAAAGTCTTAGGTAAATATTTATCTTGAAAAATATCTAATTTGGATCTAAATATTTCGTTTGCAAACTAAGAAATTAACTATCAAAATATTTATTTTGGGAGCTATAAAATAAACATATTTAGCATGTGAATTAGGGGTTTAGGGATTATTTTAAAAGAACATCTCTCTAACATTCACTGCACAAACTTTGGAAGTATTGCACGTTCTGTCTGCCTTTAAGCTGGCCTGAATGACTGTCTGTCTGCACCAGTAGAGCCTGTTTAAATCTCTCTGTAATTGTGAAGCTGCTGTTGCAAGAACAAATCTAACTGCTCTGGAGTGCAGCTGGAAAAATTAAAATATTACCCTCTGATCCACACCTAAGACTGTAAATCTGCTTAAACTGTAAAATCTCTGTTGTAGATGTGAGGACAGACATTTAAAATCAAGTTATTAACAAACAACTGGACTAAGTTCTTCATTTCATCAATGTAAGCAGACGGACTTGTGCAGTGGATTGAGGTCAGCTGGATTGTGTCATCAGAACATTCTCATTGTAAGACTTTTATGTAAGAGACGGGACTTGATGTTTGACAAAATGCAAACATCAAATCATATTTGAACCACTTCTGCTCAAAGCTGCTCCAAGAAAAGAAGAACCAGTACCGACATACTAAGTTAACACAACTAAACCTGCTTAGTTTCATCATCATGTGGAAGCTGGAACAATTTAAGATAATGGGTTTATTCAATTTTCTAGAAAAGTCAATTTGGGTTAAGAGTACCTTGACAAAAAAACAAACATAAAAAAGATCTAAACGTTTTTCTAACTTTCTACCAAAAGCCGTATAAATACAGAAACCAGACCCAAAGCAGTTGTGAAAAATGGTTTTCATCAGTTTCCAGTTTGAATTCCATTAATCAAATTTTAAACAGGCCCACAAAAATGGCTGTTTGTGTCATCCATGCCAGAAACAACGGCGTGGATGTTTTCAATTCACATTTTCTTGCATTTTTAGCAACAAAAATAAACAAAGATCCCAAAGATGATCTGAGCTGAGACAACAGGTGTCTATCATGAATCAATTCCTAACAAAATGTAATATTTACGTCATGGAATCTCATCCTAGTTTACAATTTTATTTGTAACAGGCTCAACAACAAGCTTATTTGCTTATGTCACCCAAACCTTCACAGGTTGTCTTAGTTATCCCCCTGATGCTGTCAGTGAAGATATTAATGACATATCTTTATATTTTTTTAATATTAAAAAGGCTTAAATTCTCAAGTCATCCCCTTCTAGCCGCATAGATTGGTTCGGTTTGCAGGTGCATTACAGCTAAAGGTAAATTAATTTGATTTCAAAACGATCTGTGCGCTTATGATCTAAGAAAAGTTCACAGAATACACTTGGTAACATGACAAACAAGTGATAGAGAAAAGATAAAGATTCACTTTTCTGAGAAGTATACCATCACCCGCAATACAAAAAGAAAAAAAAATAGGTCAGACAGAGTGAAGAAAAGCAGTTTGACAAAGAACAAAAACGTCGCCTTGAGCAGAAAATAATTGGCCGTCTTACCACAACTCTCCTGCCATCAGTGTTAGAGCAACATGCTGAATGCTGGCAAAAGAATGTCAAAGCATTAAAATCCAAGAAGCACAGGGGGGAAAAAAGTTTTAAAAAAAAAAGTTTCCTCAACAACTATCAGCCACAAACTGTACAGGTACTGACTCAACAGGTTTAATCATTCCACTCAGTCTCATAGTCTGATTTTTATCAGGGGAGGTTCTTTTGTTCAACACCGTGGGTAGATGTAACACAAGTCTTAAAATCTGCAAAGTCAGCTATAGCATAATGGATTATATTACCACATTTTCCTTTTTTCTTTTTAGCGGTTTACTTTATGGAGGATTATCAATAGAAAAGGGTGGAAGCGATTAGAGGTAACATGATGATGAGTTCCAGTCGCCACGGTGTGAAAACTGCTTCAAGTGAGAAAAATGTTAGCATCACCCAAATGATGCTAATGTGGGTTAAATAATGTCTATCATGTTCAACTTGGTAATAAAAAGGAGGCAGACGCTGTGTGGAAAACAAAATCCAGCAAAAGTCTCTGAACCTGAGCCAGAATTGCTGCAGCTAATCACACACCAGATCAGGTCAGTGATTAGTTGACCTGATCTGGATCCATACGTAGTTATGGTTAGTGTGTCATAACTTTAAGCAAAACTGAAGTTATAATCTTTGGGCATGAAGAGAAATGATCTAGAGTCAGCACACAGCTTCAATTACAGATAGAAACCAGAGATCAGGCTGAAATCTGGGAGCAGTGATGAACTCTGACCTGAACCCTCAGAGAAACATAAAGACAGTTACAAAATCAGCCTTTCATCACCTGACGAACATTTCTAATGCCACGTCAGGCTCAGGAGGTACAAAATAACTTTAGAATAACAAAGCTTGTGCAGAAACAAGAAGTCTCACTTCAACATAACCTGTAGGTAGGACTGTATCCCAATCATTTTTTGCTTGTTTCTTCATTTTTAAAATTACTCACAGTATTTAGCCCTTTCCTGCATAGTGGTCACTGCAGTGGACGGCTATCAAAAACCATTTTATTGTGTTTCTTGTTGATTTTTCTGTTATAAATGCACACAGACCTCTGAAGTGGACACTAGTGCATCATACACTATTAACTTCTGGTCGTCCACTGCTAGTGCAAGAAAATATTTGTTAAATCTAACATGGCAGACAGCCGAAAAATCATGCTGGCATGATCCCACCCTCCCTCTACTGTAGAAGCTTTTGCAGGTAAAAAAAATAAAAATAAAAATATTGTGACATCAAGAAACCCCTGTAGACTAACTCTACTGATGTATTTTCCGAATAACTTTCCATTTGGAGAAAATCCTGACATAAAGGATCATAATTCATGCATGACAGGGTTAGAATATTTGCAAATATTACTCAAGCAGTATATTTTACAAAACATTATTTAAGTTCAAGTAAAGAATATGGTGTAGTAAAACTATTCCTAAAAGTATATTTTTCCCAAAATGTTACTAAAGTAAATCTGCTTCTGATTGTTTTATATAGATTTTACCACAGAATGGTTTTCTAAAAACCATAATTTGGCCATTATGTATAAAATCTGTAGATGTAGAAAGTGGTGCCAGTCCATCTTTTGAGTCATTGACTCACTTGGATGGATTATTTGATCTAGAAAAGCACTATAGCAGTCTGTGTCTTTGTCTGGCTGCATATTCTGCATATTCTACACACTTCTGTGATCTCAGAGAGGATTAGATATGAGATACTTACCTGGATTCTTCTTCTTGTTGTTAAAGATCATTTTGGGGTTGTTGGTTCCACGCTGCATCATAACTCAGCAAATCAGGTTATCAAGCAAATCAGGTAAATTAGTTTAGTTGAATAGAAAGTCGAGGATTTTTCTCCACTCACTTGTTTTAGAATGGTGCCAGCAGGTTTGTACAAGTTTGTATCCTGTGGAGCTTTTTTATTGACATCACATACGTTAAGAAACAGAGCAATTGGATTATGCAACTTAATAATTGCTGCTAATTACGACAGAGAACAAATTCTATTGTCCATCCAGCTGCTTTGTCTTGCATCATGTTTTTCACACTCAAAACAAAATAACTTCTGACACAACATGTATATTCCCTCAAAGCTGAGACTCTGATCAGAATAACATGACTGGGAAGCAGGGAAATCTGTCTTTAGTCATTTGGAAACTAAACACTCAAATTGCTTAAAAATAACTAACAGTTGTGAATACAGAACACCTCAGTCATTGTGGGAACAATGCATATACTGTCTTTTGTTCTGTGGCCTGACATTTACAGAGAGAAAAAAACTGGTTTGGTAACTTGAACTTGACAACTTTACAGCTAGTTCCCCACATGAATGCTAATGCTAGTTAGCATAGCCACTGATGATGGCAGATAAAGCTTTTTCTGTAATGGTACGTTGTATCTCCGACCTTAGCACATTGAGCAGCAGCAGTGTATACACCAGTCTGATTGGCAGCACTAAAACCCTCCTCCTGGCTCTGTTTGGTTGTTTCTGACTTGGAGCGTTGTGTTTCTCCAGATGGCAGCAGAACCAATGGGAGGAGGTGGAGGAGCTCAGTGTTTTCATGAATTATCTCATGTTGTATTTTATGTCAAACAAAAAGGAAAAATATACCTGTAGCTTCACATTTCACAGCTCTGTGGCTTTTATAAAGCTCTGTGCTCACGAGAATAAAGATAAATGTGTTTCATTAATTCCATTTTGTTTGTGTACTTCGTCTTTATGCTACACTGTGAACTATTAGTTCCCAAACCAGGAGTGTTTACTGCAATTGTTCCGATTTGGTGAATCATTATTGAGCATCAAGAACTTTTTTAGTGTTGAAGTGCTGAATTTTTATATATATATATAAATAGGAGGAGCATGCTTCTATGAGAGCATGCTCCTCCTGTCTGTATGTCAGCAATAAAATGGCTAAGAAACATTTAATATATGGACTGATTTTCCATAAATAAAAAAATTCCCTTCTCACCCTCCGCGGGTGGTCTCTTTCATCCTCTGAGCTCGGGTCCTCTACCAGAGGCCTGGGAGCTTGAGGTTCTCCTCCAGTATCTTGGCTGTGCCTAGAACTGCACATTTCTGGACTGAGATGTCTGATGTTGTTCCTGGGATCTGTTGTAGCCACTGCTCCAGTTTGGGGGTGACTGCCCCGAGGGCCCCGATGACCACAGGCACCACTGTGGTCTTCACCTTCCAGGTCTTCTCCAGTTCCTCTCTGAGGCCCTGGTATTTCTCCAGTTTCTCATGCTCCTTTTTCCTGATGTTGTGGTCACTTGGTATTGCTACCAACACCTGATATACAACTCAGCATCAGTGATCCTTGATATGCTTGGCTATAAGACCAACCATGAGACCCAATAACATTAGGTCCCCTATTGTCTGCATTTTATCGCAAAAAAAGAAAAGAAACTTCTTTACAATAATTTCTGCTTCAACAGAAATCCATAGAGCATCAGAACAACACTGAAAGGTAATTTTTTTTTGGTTCTAAATTTAAAACCTCACTGATCATTTCCTTTCTGCTGTCAGGTCCCTTATTCCTGTTGCTGTGTGTAACAGGGCGGCCGTTTGCGGTTGGATTTTACGGTGCAGAAGATTACGAGAGGTAGAGTCAGGTGGAAACAGCAGTTGGTTTATTCTCCTCACAGCATCCACACACTCAACAATCCTCCTCACACAGGTGAAACTACAGGCTTAAATAGTCTCAGCTGTGTTGGACCCAACCTCCAATTCACAGGGGGATCTCACTTAAATCTCCACCCATTTAAATAAAATACACTTTATTAAATATAAACATTTAAATTTTATATTTTATCTTACACCAAATGAAACACCACAAAAAACCCATAAACAATTATCTCCCCACACTTTTCAATGGCCTCTCCCAGAACCTATAAATGGTGTCTGGACCCCAGGGGTTGTATTTGTCCAAACACCCTGGAGAGGACACAGAAAAGACAGGTGAGTCACTCAATATCAGCACTTCACACCTAACAGATTATGCACAAACATTTGCTCAGTTTTACCCACCAGTAGCTCATTGCTCTGAGTAACAATAATCCTCCCTCCACAGGCAACCAGCTCACTTTCCAGTGAGGAGCAGCTGTGCAGAGCCCAGAACAAAAGGCTTCATGCTAATTACTAAAATATTCAATAAATATGTGGCGGGAGCAGTGTGATAAAAATTGGGAACTTAAGTTTAAAAACAATATTTTAATAATTGGTTGCAACAACTCCACTAAAAAGTTACCTTTAAGTTACAGGTAACAGGTACAGTTACAGACCCGCTACAAATGAGGCTTGAGACAATCTCACAATGTAACAATTTTTATTTATTCCACAATTGTTAATCAAAAATACTAGTCTAAAACCACTCGCATTAAAAGTCAGTGCTAGCTCAACTCAGGGATGGGAGTGCAATTCGGGGTAGTGTCCTAAAAGAAAAGAAACACAGCAAACGAAACAAGGCAAAAACAAGGGAAAATCGTGCACCAAACCAGAAGGAGTACCACCACCCGGAAAGTCCACCACCAACACCATGAGCTGGCCGTTCCTGTCAAAAGGAGAGAGACATTCAAATTACAGACAATACAATTATGCAGTTCAGCCCACAATCAAGCAGCAATAGTCCAAATTAAGAGTCTGTCCAGGAAGAAACCGATCCGCTGTAGCAGACGCCACTCAGAGCGGCAGTAGAAAGATAGTCCGAGCTGATCACCAATCAGCCCAAATCAGCCACACTGGACGAGTGGTAGGAGCCAGCTGTACGCCGACCAGGACGGCGGGCATGAAGCCAGCAAACAGGACGACAGGTTATCCAGTTGACAGGTGGACCGCCGGTGTTAGAACAGCGGGCAAACAGCCGGCCAAGGACAAACAGCAGCGGCTATCAAAAATAAATGTTAGAAATGGAATCTAAAAGCATCCAAACTCCAGCACTTCACCTACCACTGAGCTCTTTATGTCGTGCCTCTAACAGGAAGAAGGAAACGTGGAGCTTGTACAGGCGGCCAGAAGGACGATCGACCGGCGGCGATCAGAGCGTCGTTAAGCGCATCGTTTGCGCGCACGCATTAATTTGCAGCTGTTATACAGAAAATGTAAATAAATCACAAGTAATAAGCTTGTTTGAGAGAGGTGAAGCCTGCCTTACCTAGCGTGCAGCACCAACAAACACCGAGGTCTGAACCGGAAGGAAAACAACGTCATGTCAACCAGGTGAGGGAGGGTCCTTTATATACAGGCAGCCAGCGCCACAACCAATTAAATTCAGGCACTTGTGTGGTGCGTTCAAAGGCCACAGGCATACTGCCACAAATACAATTAAAACTTCTTGTGTGCAAATTATTTATGTGCAAATCTCTGCTTAAAGTGCAGTGCTAAATAAAGTGCTTGTTAATAAAGTGCAAAAATGCTTTTAAAGTGCTATACAGTGACTTAAATAAAAATAGACCCAGTAATGAAGCTCTCTTCATTACACTGTGCATCATAATGATGAATGAGCTTCATTTTAAGGATTCTCCCATATGTCCACATATGTAAACAGTTCTCATCATGTAGCACACAAAGCAGCATACTTCTGACACAGTGTCTGATGTACTAACTAATGAGGAAGAGAAAAAAAAAAAAAAAACTAGATCGGCCATATTTTCATTATGGAGATAAGTTTTGGACGGGCGATGTTCCCCTATTGCATAAGCGATACTGAAGAAGAATGACTGATATCATTAAAGATACAGAGAAGAAGCTTTTTAGTTATCTAGCTTCTAGCAAAGTCGTTAGCTAGCAGCTAGCTAATAGCACAACAACAGCAGCCTAATGTCTGTATGATAAAAATACTGAATCGATAGATAAGAACAGGTTATCCTCACCTGGCTGTCTCCTCCCCTCAGTAGTTCTTCAGAGAAAGAACTACAAAAAACTCCCTTTTGTTTTACTTTACTGGCAATCATTTACAGTCAAAGATTTAATCAGTTTTTAAGTTTGTTTTATCAGTAAGATAAATCTCATCAGAAAGATCCCTAACCCTGGAATTTGTGTGATTAGGACATGTAACCTTTTTTCTTCTATGTTTGAGACACGGAGTTTAAGGTTTTTATGTAACTTGAACATAACCATTCTTCAGTTTAAATAAGTAAGGATTATTGCGTGTCTTGAACAGGTTGGTCCTAGAACAGCATTTAAACGAAGCTGCTTCCTGCTCAGTAACTTTACTAAAACACACAGCAGTGGTTTTGTCCAGCCTGTTAGTACGGCAGGTAATAAAGGCAAACTGGCTTCACACTGTGTGCACAATTATTCTGCAATTTTGAGCATATCATCATTTTTATGCATATTTTCCAACTCCTAGCTGTATAAACTTGAATGCTTATTGAATATAAACATGTCAGCTGATGTCTATTTGTTTATTGAGGGACGGAGGGGCCTGTAGAGATCAACACTCTATATCAAGATGTGCAGTATTATCAGGCAGCTTCTTCTCCTCAGGCAAAATGGGCCAATATGTAAGTGACTCTGAAAAGTCTAAAATTGTATAAAAAAAATAAATAAAAAAAGGTTTTTCAGGGGGATGCAGCACTCTTGAAATTGCTATGAGATCGGGGCGTGATCACAAAACCATCAAACGTTTCGCTGAAAATAGCCAACAGGGTCGCAGGAATTGTGATGAAAAATAAAAAGACGTAACAGCTTCACGTTTGAGAAGAATCAAACGTGAAGCTGCCAGGAAGCCGTCATCTTCTGGTGCTGTCGTATTCCAGAACTGCAACCTTCCTAGAGTTCCAAAAGTACAAGATGTTCAGAGCTCAGAGACATGGCCAAGGTGAGGAAGGCTGAAGCTGAAACATCAAGACTGGGCCAAGACATCTGAAGACAGATTGTTCAAAGGTTTTATGGATTGATGAGATGAGAGTGAATCTTGACAGACCAGATGGATGGATGGACCTGTGGCTGGATAAGTAATGAGCACAGAGCCCCACTTCACATCAGACAGCAGCAAGGTGGAGGTAGGGTACGGGTACGGGTTGGTATCACTAAAGATGAGCTAGTTAGACCTTATCGAGTTGAAGATGGTTTCAAAATCAACTCCCAAACCTACTGTCAGTTTTTAGAAGACACTTTCTTCAAACTGTGGTTCAAGAAAAGGTCTGTATGATTTTTATGCAGGACAATGCTCCATCACATGCATCAAAGTACTCCACTATGTGGCTATCCAGTAAAAGCCTTAAAGATGAAAGAATAACGAGGTGGCCCCTTCCTCACCAGACCTGAACCCCACTGAGAACCTGTGGGTCTTTCATAAACTGGAGATTTACAGTGAAGGGAATCACTTCACATCTCTGAACAGAGTCTGGGAGGCTGTGTTGATCATCAGCAGATCAAGAAACTGGCAGACTCCATGAATGGAGGGCTTAAAACTGTTATTGAAAAGAAGGGTGGCGATAATGGTCAGTGATTTATATTTTAAATGTCAGAAATGTTTATTTGTCGATTTTGAGTTGTATGTTTATTATTCTCACAGATGATAATAAACAAGTGAGATGGGAAAATTTTTCAGTTTTAATTCAGTTGCATATTAACTCTGCACACTAAAGTTGCCCAATAGTTGTACACACATTGATATTATCCTAAGAAAGTGAAAATTTCACTATTACATTCTTAAATATTTGGTCATTTTGAATTGACAGAGGGCACTGCAATTGTTCAAAGATATAATGAACCCTCAAAACTCCAACTTGCATAACAATGGTGCACACAGTTTATTTGTGGGTTCATGTCTGGAGAACATGCTAACGTTCCTTAGCTTGGTTTCATCTGTCAACAATACATTGTTTCATGTTTGAATAGTTCACCAAGTGACCCAATTAGATTTTTGCATTCTGTTCTTTACTTAAACCAGGTTTTAATTTGACGATTGTTCTACTCTTGATTGGGCATCAACTTAAAATTCTAGGCACAACCTGACTGTAGTTGAAAAGTTGTGTTCTGATCTGACGTTCAGATTAGGATAAGTGACGCAGTACCAAAGGCAATATGAGGTCAAAGTTAGTTTACATAAGAGCTGAGTGTAACAGCAGCTTTAGCTTTAGCTATATTTTGCTAATGCCTGACTTCCTGTCAGGAATGCTGCCCTGCATGTGTGAAACATGAGGATGTGGAGTTTACTGGAGTCTGATTACAGCTTACCGGACTTTACTGACAAGCATCGACCACTTCATACCATATAGGGTTTACTATTTCTCTTATATTTGTTTATTTATTTCAAACTGACATTAAAAATGTCAGCAGAAAAACAATAAAATAAATAATCATGCCGACTGGCATGTAATTTTACGCAATTTGTTCAAAAAGGAGCAGGTAGAAGATAAAATATCTTCTGACTGCCTGCAGCTCTCACACTGATAAACATACAAACATTTAAATCTCCCCACATCAGTTAAACCTTTCAAGTTTTCCCACATTAAATGATGCTTAAACATCACATTATTGTCATTGACTGTACAAGTATTTACACATATGTCAACAATATCATTTTTGACCTTTGGGACACCCATCCTAATATATTTACTAATTAGTTTGGTAACACTTTATTTGAAGGGGGATGAATAAGACTGTCATGACACTGTCATAAACATGACATAACACCTGTCATGAACATGAATAAGCCTTCATGAATATTTATGACTGTTGTCATAAAGTGTCATTCGGTAAATTATGACACTTTTAATACAAAGTTGACATTATTCAAAATGTCTTTATTATGACAACTTGACATTAACCAAGAAATCATTACTGTTTAAACCTTACCTTTAATAACATAAAGTTACCTAATTTTTAAAGTGCAGTCAGTAATACTTTTATAACAAAGTTATATCAGTATATATATATATATATATATATATATATATATATATATATATATATATATATATATATATATATATATATATATATATATAGCTGACTGTATAGCTCAGTGGGTAAGACACCAGTCTACCACCTGGGAGACCAGGGTTCGAATCCAGGTTGGGGCAAGTTACAACAGTGCAATTGAGCTATGCAGTGTGGGTCCCTAGGCAAGACCCTTGGAGCTATATAGCCTACCTCATACAATGAGAGACACTGATAAGCATGACATGCCGGCTCAGACGTCGCCCGGCCAAACAAGGTCTGCGTCAGGTGCTGGGGAACCAGAGCACTTTGATGAAAAATGGGCTACTGGAACAAGACGGAAATGGGCGAGAGACGAAAACATGGATCTGTTGGAATGCTACTACTCAAGTAACCCTAGTCAGAGGGGTTACATGCAAAGACTGAGGGTGGAATGGTTACTTCGACACCCACAGTCTACAATGACTGCCAAACAACTAGTAGCTCAGTGCTCCAACATCCGCAAACGGCAACTGCTATCACAACTTGAGATTGACGAGGTACAACACAAATGCTACGGCATAAGGGAGGAGCCCAAAGGTAAGGTCAGGGGGGAGTTAACCACCCCGAGACTGGGTATGCAGCCCCAGTAATGAACGAACTATCAAAGCTGAACGAGACAGCAACTGACCTGAGAGAGAGAATCGTGGCCCGAATGAACACCAGGCAACCCCGACGCCAATTACAACGGCTGAGTGAAGTACCATCAGAAAGTCTCATTGAAGATGTGAATGCAGCATTGAGAACAATCCCTACCAACACCATAACAGAAACCAATGAGCTGATATACAACTCAGCATCAGTGATCCTTGAAATGCTCGGCTATAAGAGCAACCATGAGACCCAATATCCATCATGGAAAAGACGGTTAGAGGCTAAGATCAAGATAACAAGGAGGGAAGTGAGCCAGCTGTCAGAGCTCCTAAGGGGTGCAATGAAAAGATCAGTACCCAAGAAGTACAGCCAGATGCCCATACCTGAAGCACTCGAAACTGCCAAACAAAGGCTCCAAGCCTTGGCCAGCCGCCTAAAGAGATACACAAGAGAGAATGAAGCCAGGAGGATCAACCGGCTCTTCTCCACCCAACCAGCTAAAGTGTACTCTCAATGGCAGGGTACTAACAACAGAGCAGACCCACCAAGGCTGGAGACTGAACAATACTGGAAAGGCATATGGGAAAGGGAGGCGTCCCACAGTGGCTAACCACTCTCTACGAGAGGACCACAGCAACCTCCCTGAACAAGCCCCGGTTGGCAGATGTCCAAGAAAGAGTCTCGGGTATGAAAAACTGGACAGCACCAGGGCCTGACATGATCCATGCCTACTGGCTAAAGAAACTCACTGCCCTCCATGAGCGACTGGCAGCTCAACTGAACCAGCAACAGAATGGGACTCACCCTGAATGGTTAACTGAAGGATCCCTCAAAGGGTTCAGTCCCATCCAACTATCGGCCAATAACCTGTCTCTCTACAACATGGAAGCTCATGTCAGGCATCATAGCGGCTAAGATAAGCGGACACATGGATAAATACATGAGCACGGCACAGAAGGGCATCGGCATAAATAGTAGAGGAGCCAAACACCAACTCCTTGTAGACCACACAGTCGCCCGAGACTGCAAAACCCGACACACCAACCTGTGCACCGCTTGGATTGATTACAAGAAAGCCTATGACTCAATGCCACACACCTGGATCATTGAATGCTTAGAGATGTACAACATCAATAGGACTCTAAGAGCCTTCATTGCAAACTCGATGGGGCTGTGGAAAACCACCCTTGAAGCCAACTACAAACCGCTTGCACAAGTGTCCATCAAATGTGGCATATACCAAGGAGATGCTCTGTCCCCACTGCTGTTCTGCATAGGCCTGAACCCCCTCAGCCAAATCATCAACAAGACTGGCTACGGATACCGACTTAAGAATGGGGCCACAATCAGTCACCTCCTATACATGGATGACATCAAGTTGTACGCCAAGAGCGAGCGAGACATCGACTCACTGATCCACACCACCAGGATCTACAGCACTGACATTGGGATGTCATTCGGACTAGAGAAGTGTGGCCGGATGGTTACAAAGAGAGGGAAGGTCGTCCGCACAGAAGGGGTCTCACTCCCAGAGGGAACGATAGCAGACATAGAGCACAGCTACAAGTACCTGGGAATACCACAAGCAAATGGCAACCTCGATGAGGTCACAAGGAAAGGAGCCACAGCCAAATACCTCCAACGAATAAGGCAAGTCCTGAGAAGCCAGCTCAATGGCAAGAACAAGATCCGTGCAATAAACAGCTATGCCTTACCAGTAATCAGATACCCTGCCGGAATAATTAGCTGGCCAATGGAAGAGATGAAGGCCACGGATGTTAAGACTCGGAAGCTACTAACCATGCATGGAGGGTTCCACCCCAAATCCAGCACCCTGAGACTGTACACGAGCCGTAAGGAAGGAGGCAGAGGACTAGTGAGTGTGAGAGCCACTGTCCAGGATGAAACATCTAAGATCCATAAATACATCAAGGACAAAGCCTCAACGGACGATGTGCTCAGCGAATGTCTCAGGCAATGGGGAACAGAGGACGAGGTGCTGGAGGAACCATCATGGGAAGACAAGCCCCTACATGGGATGTACCACCGACAAATAACTGAAGTGGCTGATATCAGGAAATCCTACCAATGGCTGGAGAAAGCTGGACTCAAGGACAGCACGGAGGCCCTCATCCTGGCCGCCCAGGAACAGGCCCTAAACACCAGAGCAATAGAAGCTCAGATCTACCACACCAGACAAGACCCAAGGTGTAGGTTGTGCAAGGAGGCCTCTGAGACAGTCCAGCACATAACAGCAGGGTGCAAGATGCTGGCAGGGAAAGCGTACATGGAACGACATAACCAAGTGGCGGGCATAGTGTACAGGAACATCTGTGCAGAATATGGACTGGAAGCCCCGAGGTCAAAATGGGGGACACCCCCAAAGGTGGTGGAGAATGACCGAGCTAAGATCCTGTGGGACTTCCAGATCCAGACAGACAAGATGGTAATGTCGAACCAACCGGACATTGTGGTGGTGGATAAAGAACAGAGGAAAGCCGTTGTGGTGGATGTAGCAATACCAAGTGACCACAACATCAGGAAAAAGGAGCATGAGAAACTGGAGAAATACCAGGGCCTCAGAGAGGAACTGGAGAAGGCCTGGAAGGTGAAGACCACAGTGGTGCCTGTGGTCATCGGGGCCCTCGGGGCAGTCACCCCCAAACTGGAGCAGTGGCTCAAACAGATCCCAGGAACAACATCAGACATCTCAGTCCAGAAATGTGCAGTTCTAGGCACAGCCAAGATACTGCGCAGAACCCTCAAGCTCCCAGGCCTCTGGTAGAGGACCCGAGCTCAGAGGATGAAAGAGACCACCCACGGAGGGTGAGAGGGGAATTTATTTTTTATATATATATATATATATATATATATAGAACTCTTATTTATTAAAATTACTTCTACAACTTTTGATGTATTTTACTATTATACAAGCTAGCTCATAACTATAAAATGGAATATATATGTGTATATGAATCAATTTTCACATAACCTCTTTCACTAGACATTTGATTGGGTAGCTGGCTGTTGAATTGCTGCCATCTGCTGGTTGTTATGAATTTTATTTTTGACTCAGGTTAAGTCCAATGAAAAGGTCACAAACAACCAATCAGAGCTAGGAGGAGGGGCTTAGCACTTTGCTGTCAGAACAAAAGCCAAGATATCCCTATTTGAGATATTTCCACTTACATTTTGACAAGCATACTGTAAATGACATACTCACTCAGAGCGAGTACAGAAGGAGAGACGAGGGGAGGGAGCAGTGATCAGAGACAGGCAGCTGGGAGGTTGAATGCTGGAGCAGCGATGGACTGAGATTGATCAGGTAACAGGTTACAGGTGTGAGGTAGGAGAGCAGGACGGAGGCATTAAAGGGGCAGTAATATGTTTAATCAACTTTTTTTTAACCATTACATCATATCATAATGTCATTCTTTCACCAAAATTATACCTGGTGTTGCTTTGATTTTTTTCATGCTGGTTCGAGAAATCTTTTAATTTCCATGGCAACCATTCAGCTGTGCAAAACACCCAGGTGGACTGAGCGTCGCCTCTTCGGAGCTGCAGTTTCCAAGCTTTCACCTCACAGAAACCCCTCCCCCAAAACTCCCTAACTCAGCTCCTTCAGACTAGCCAGCAGCAATTAGCAAACACCTGGAAAAGCTGTGCATTTGCTGACCTCATTATATGAGCTACTTCTCAGTGACACGCTGATAAAAACATTGTTAAAGGTTTTAGAAAGTGACATGATAATTTCCTGAAGTTTCAGGAAGAGCAAGAGTTTCTTAAAGAGACAGAGGCCCAATTTCAAGGCATTAAATGACAAAGTCAAATTTCGTTTAGTCATATTTTATATATGCAGCATTTTTATAACAACTGACGGTAACATAGCTACATTATTGTGTTGTAATACTGCATAATACTGTATAATAATGCCTCTTTAATAACTGTAGGCTTGTATACATAATTGTATGTCTGTAAATGATAATCAACAAGGAAAACGTTTTCTATATCTTGGCACATATGCATGATAGAAAAATCTACCTGAACTTTAAAAAAAAAGAATATATATATATATATATATATATATATATATATATATATATATATATATATATATATATATATATATATATATATAAAAATGGAACAGGATTTATTGGCTTTGATTGGTTAAATTCAGTCCTGTTGATATTATTATGATTCCTTTTCATTTTTACAAACTTTTCTCTGTCCTTCCAACTCTCATTTAAAATCTAAAAGGCTCTGATGTTTTAAACCATTTCTCTTTTCTGCAACTTGGTTCTGAGCAGCTGCACCTGCAGTCAGACTCCCAGCTGGCAGAATGAAATTCTCATTTAGTAGCCGACTGAATGCTGAAATGACTAAGGTTAGTTATTCTGTACTATTGTTCATATTTGTGTTAAATTCTGTTCAGATGAGTTACTTTAAATAACCACAACACACATTACAAGACAAACAGAAGTATACCATACTCCCAGGAATCTAAATGACAAAAGTCTGCACAAAAATCTGAAAAAGAAAAAAAAATTAGCTTTATTTAGTTAATCTGAAGAGTAAACATACTGGTTACATTTGAGTTGTGAATTTGATGTAATCATCTTCTCAGACACAGGTAACCCCACAGCGCAGCGGAGAGCCACTTCACACTTCCTCACCGCCGTCATCCAGTCTGCAGTCCACAGCAGCGCCGCCTTCAGTCACATCCATCCAAGCTGCAGTACCTGAAGCAGCCATTTTCCTTCCATCATGTCCTAGTTCTCCACTGCCAGGCCAAAAGGCGAGAGTCCACACCACAGAGGTTCTGGCAGAATGTAGCCTCCTCGTTCCGTGATGCGTTGAAGACGGAGGGGGTTCATGAGGTTCAAATTGTTTAAGGTGAAAGGAATCGGTAGACTGCACTCTGTTCATTGGTGAGCTCAAGTAACAGACTTCAAGTAGAGTACAGAGTATGCATATGTGACAGCCCAGCGAGGGAACCCCAGCCAGGGATGGAGGGGTTCAAAAACATACAAACAGAGGACAGAGAAACCTACATGCTACAATAACTAATAATAGTAAATCAAAGTGAGTATGGAAAACAAAACAAAACAAAACAAGACAAAAGCACATACAGAAATTACCATTAGTGCATGAGTATTACATTGGAATATCAAGAACATAAAACATCTAGAAAACTGGACTGAGTTATTTCCCTTGATGCTGCCAGGAAGCTCTGAAATTAATCAGGAACCCTTTCTCAGCGCTGCTCTGGGCTCACATGTGGGGTCAGGGTTCACCAAACGGGCAGTTAAGAGATTTTCTCTCCCAGTGAAGTTCAAAACAAAACAGGGGGAAAAAAGGCATTTCTCCTACTGGCAGGTGAGCTAAAATAATGTCTAAGTATTGATATCCTCTGAGCTTTTTAGCAGTTTGTCACTTTACAACCAGAACCTGTGATGGCCTTTCATCGCTTTTGCGATTACTTTATGTTACACATCTAAAAACTGAAAAGGTTCTGCTTGTTGGAAGGAGAGTGTGTCTCAAAATCTAATCTGAAGTGGAGCTAGAGATGTTCGACTGGATGAAGGTCAGGACTTTGAGGAGCGTGGTAAATGTGACGGTCAGACAGCGATGAAGCGTAGGGAGGTGGGCTGTTGTGCCATCAGACCGTCAATTCCAGAAACCACACAAAGAAAACCTCGTAAAACACATGCGAGGTCCAAATGATCCCATCTCTTAAGACTGCCGGAGGAGGTAAAAAAAATCTGCCCACATGTGGCCGGGTCAGAAAATTCAACAAAACAGCAAACTACGCTTTTCAGATTTTGATTTGTATTTTCTTCCATTCCTCATAGCAATACCCTACTTTGAGTTTGGCCTTTAGTATAAAATCCCATTGAAAGAACATAGGGTTTGTGGTTGTAACATGACCAAATATGGAAAAGCCTGAGGTGCTTTATGAGGCACTGCATTCCTTCAGTCTCAAATCATTTTAATCGATGCATTTGATGTCAGACTGTTGAAGTGATGCTACTACCTGCTGGTGGTCACAAGCTACCAAAAAACACCCATCCCCCCCTTCAGGATCAGGCAGCAGGAAGGAAACAAAGCGAAGATTTGTGGAAGGGAACACGTTTAGGCACACGACTCAGAAATCAGCCCAATCTGTTTGATTTACAAGAACCTTAATCAAAGAATAATACCAGTGTTGTTTAGAGTTATAGCTTATATACCATTGCCTGTTGTGTTAATAAATATAACTTTTACACTGAGCAAGAAGGGCCTAAATGATTGGCACAAACAAGAAAAAACACCGGTATTGTCCTTTAAACAAGAAGGCATTGGCCGTTTCAGATAAATAAAGTGCTAGTTGAGTGGAGTCTGTACATAATTCAAGCCGTTTGGACTCAACTCTTTAAAACCCAGAAGGCCTTGGAGCCTCACAGTTAGCATCACCGGTGGTGATGTGACGCAGCAGAGGGGGGTTTTATACAGAAGGAACGAAGGAGTGGTCAGGATTGACCGGACTCATCAGAGGGAGCAGACCAAAGGTAAATAACCTGCTGGAGCCGTGTTACACTAGTGGCCTCATGAGTCCAACTCCACCAGTTTGAAAAAATCAACTCAAACTAAGTCTTAACTACACCCAACCCCTTTGCCTTTGAACATCTGTGTGCTTTTTTTTTTTTTTTTGCTTTTTTTTATTATTTATTTTTCCCTCTCTCCCTACACCCTCCACTATAACAGGTCAGGCAGGTGGCTGTAGACGGAGTCCAGCAGCGTCTGGCTGGCCTCCTGGCTCTTCACTCCGGCGATCTCAAACAGTCGGTCCAGCTTGTCCTCGGCGGTGGGGATCTCCTCGAGGACGTGCAGCTCCTCGGGGTTCAGGATGTGCAGCATGTCGTCGAAGATTGGCTGAAGGTCGCACGGGTCCAGGCGAACCTGCCGGAGAACCGTGTCTTTCTTCTCTGCAGGGGGACACAAGAAAAAGATTTGATTATATTATTCTTGTATTGAATGCTACAGTTTTTGCAATTATACTTCACCTGAAAACCACCCAAACATTTCTTTCAGTATTAGGTACTGAAACATTTCTTTTTCCAGCAGCATGTTCATTCAATAGTGACTATAAGCTGGAATAATATAAAAGACAACCTTAAAAAGTTTTAAACCTTCATTGCTTTATGTGAGTCACCGCTGACATTGTCTTGCTAGCTAAAAAACTGAATGCTAATTTATCGCCAGTTGGCTGGACGAAGTCGGTACCTTTCTTTGGAGGTATAAGTCTTACATTACATTCATAATGTTCTTTATAAGAAATAAAGTTGAGTTGGTGAATCTTTCAAAAATCCTCTTAAAACTCTGTGTCTTTTTCTGTTAGCAAATTAAGAAGATGAACCGTCCCCAAGGTTTAAACTTAGGTTTTGCTGCCCTCCAGTGGAGAGACACTGTATGTATTTTTTTTATTTATTTTTTTACTTAAAAGTCTTCACTGACAATAAATAACAACCGGTTCAATTTGAACTTTAATCAAAATGCTGAGATTGTTTTGTTCAGTTTCGCTTAAGTGTAGAAGTGTAATTTTGGACAACATTGATGTAATTATCTTTCACACCAGAGTCAGTAAAGTAACTTTCTGCTGTTGTTCTTCAGCTCTTATAGTAATGGGTATGATTTAATCTAATAAAAAACTTAAACAATTTCTCATCAATTGTGGAAACAAATTTAAAATAGTCCTGACAACATGCACAATCAGATTAGGTTCCTCATGAATATACAGATTGTAATAGCCAGAACAGACCACATGAGGGCACCCAAACATCTACTTATAACTGGAAGTCATGTTTTCCCACATTTCTTTCAACAGCCGTAACATTACAATAACAATGAGCCAACAGTAATGAGAGTCTGAATCATTTGTTAAGGACTTAAAGAATCGGAAACAGCTGAACTCCAAAGGCTCCGCTGTAATGAAGAATCTGTGCTGCCTACCATGACACCAGTCCACCGCTGTAACTTCACATTATGCCTAAAATTTGAATTGCACAGTGTATTACATTACCTGAGAAGGTTACACACATGTTCAGAGCAGTGTGTAACCTACTCACCGATGCTTGTGGCGTTTACAACAAAGTTACCCGGTGACACAGTTTCTGTGTCAGACTGACTCACAGGAGTGACTCTACAGGGAACACAGAAGATCTGTTCTATTATCTGGATACAAGCAGTAGGTAACGACTAAAACACGAGTCACAGGCAGACAGACTCATAAAGTGACACTTTCTTCCTCATTATTCTTTGTCTACTTCCATTGATTACATCCATCCATCCATTTTCTTAACACCCTTGTCCCTTAGTGGGGTTGGGAGGGGTGCTGGTGCCTATCTCCAGCTAACGTTCCACCGATTACATAAGAATTACAAATCCTCCTGGAGATGTTAAGGAGTCTTTGAACGTCAACAGCTTTTTACTTATTTACAGAGCTGAGTTTTTTTGATCATTTTCAAATGAATACCAATTATTATGTCAATAAGAAAGTTCGTGCAGACATTTTCAAACTCTTTGAGCAAGTAAAGTAAGCAAACACTTCATCTTGTTGGGATCTCCGCCTTTGGTTGGAGGTGTACGTGACACATCAAACAACAAGTGGAGAAACAGTTCGAAGTTCACTGTGTCCTGGCTGAACTTCCCCTCTCACCTTTGGTAATGAAGGAGCCATTTCTGCTGAGGGCGGAGTCTTTGCTGGACGTGGAGTCGCAGCGGAGGAGCGGTTCTGATTCATCGGCGAAGAAACCTTTGGTTCGGTCCATGGGCGATTGGACGGGTCCGACGCCGCCGGCTCGGTACATGCTGCCGCCGCTGTTGCTGCTTCCACTGCTGCTGGCCGTGCTGCTGGGCGACTCCAGCAGCTTGTGGATGGGGCTGAGGCTTTGGCTTACATTCACTGTGGTCGTCAGCTGGTTGATGTCAAACTGCATGGAGAGGAGAGACAGGAGGATTTTAACTATCAACCAAACCTCAATGGGTTTAAATAATAGTAGTAATGATAATATAAAGAGACATTAATTTCATGTCATGTTTTAAAAAGGGTTGACATCATTCATTTCAAAGGTAAAGAAATGATTCCAAAGAGCCTTTGGCTCCTGGCAACTTTGCATCATCAATCTACCCCGTTTTTCTCTCCTTTTTTATTCTATCTACAACTTCAAGGTGAAGAGAGTTGGGGTGAACTCCATCAGCCATTAGGAGGCAGGGAGTCCGACTCAGTTCATGTTTTGCACAGATTTCAACCCCCTTCTCATTCTTATGTTCTATCTCGTAAACAAACCATTTCATTCCTGACATACCCCATCTCTTCATTTATAAACAGTAACAGATATCTTATGTTTTGCTACCAAGCAGATTATAAATTAAGTTAATTTGTTCAGTCAGTACACATGTTTTAGGTAGCTAGCATGTTCCAAAATTAGCCTAAACTCTGACTACTAGATGGCAGTAGATGACTATGTGTTCAATATGAAGCAACAGGCCTTAGTGGCATATATAAACTTAAAGTCGTATGATGCTTAGGGATAATAGTTTAAAACAGGATGTATATCAGTTTTGCATGTGTTTCTGTGAATAAATATAACTTGTTTTTAAAAAAATATGGTAAAATCTTCACATGATTAAATTTAACGTATATTTGCACCCTTCCTATTTCCATGTGTTTAGGTTCTCATTCTTGTTTGAGACAGTTGAAGATGGAGATATGACTTCAGATTAAAAGAAGGCCACTTAAAACAACTTCCTGCTGGCAGATGTTATCAGTCAGGAAATAAAGGTTTGTGTTTTGAGGTTGCCTAAGAAATCACATGTTAAATATGTAACAACATTAGTATCCCCCAACTAAATTTGAGCAATTTTATGGTTCTTTATCTGTAATTCCTCCTCGTTCTTCTGTTCTTCCTACTCTC
This sequence comes from Poecilia mexicana, assembly GCF_051168715.1. Taxonomy (NCBI): domain Eukaryota; kingdom Metazoa; phylum Chordata; class Actinopteri; order Cyprinodontiformes; family Poeciliidae; genus Poecilia; species Poecilia mexicana. The sequence continues at coordinate 3,504,536 of NW_028263390.1, read as the reverse complement.
GCGCTTTTGTCTCTTTGTTTGGTTTTTCATGTCTTCCCATCCTCCCAGTTCTCCCTCTCTTTCCCCTATCCTATCTCTCTCCCTCTCTCCCCTCGCTCCCTCGTGTCTCTGTCTTTGGTGTGGTAATGAACCTGTGGTTTGAACCAGTAGCGACTGGTTTGGGGATGAGCTCATGAGAGAGCTTCTTGTTTTTCACTGCGAAGCCCCACTTGGGCTGAAAGGATATACCAGCAGAGGTCATTTCATCCCCGAGATAACGGATAGGTCCCAGGACAAAACAGGGTTTTTTTTTTCTTCAGTTGTTGAAACCAATCTGTTAGAAATGTTTGCTCACAACATGAAACAGAAACATAATGGCAGCTTTCCTCCTTTGTTCCCTAACATCTGGTTTGCTGTATTCTGACAGAACACACATGCTTTGTTTAGCTAGCTAAGGCATATTTACATCTATATGCAGAGTCCGGACAGCGATACCCTGAATGAATACAATTGGAAGTAATGTTTTTTCTGAGAGCAGCTGTAGGAAAACAGAGGGATCCACAGGGAACCATAAACAGCATCTCCAGGGGACAGGAAGTCATGCTAGCATTTGCTAAGCTAATACTTCTGTTACATAGATCTGTTTCTCTTGTAGCTGCTGGTTAGCAAATATTTTTGGTTTCTGTTTTACAGTTTGGTCTATTGCTTATTTGTTTAAGTTGTGCTGAATGACACCATGGCTGTTTAGAGTAAAGTAGGTCAGTCCAATTGATTCACATGTTACTGACTAACTGGCTCTGGTGAGGAATAAGGTATTCAAATCAGTGTAGAAAAAACCCCTCTAGAGTCATTTTCTTTTTTTTTTGCCTTAGTATAAAATCCTGACAGATGACAAAGGAAAATACAAAAAAACAAAAAAAAAACAAAAAAAAACTGTTATGTTCATGTGAAGAAATGTGTGTCATACAATTCTCAGGGTACTCCAGCTTCTGCCCAGAGACCAAAAGCAGCATGTTCCTTTAACTGATCATTCTGTATTATCCTCATGTGCTAGTGAGCATGCATAGCGGTTTGTAATACGTGATCCTGTGTTGTCCTGTGATGAGTTGACAGCCTGTCCAGGGTTTACCCCACTTCTTGCCTTTTGGCCACAAGCATTTTTAAGGATTAAAAAGGACAGACTGGCTCTAAAATGAAGCAGGCATCAGAAAAAAACGTCTGAAAATCGGTGAATTCCAAAGTTCTTTGATATTTCGATTAAATTCAATTAAAAAATACTATATTTATTATGAAGAAAATGTAAGTGTAACTCGTATCAAGTATCTTCAATCATCGTCGTTATAGATGGTGATGTTGTGGCCAGGAAGTCTTGCTCCTGACCCGAAGTGGCCTCTGAATGAAGACTGTTGCTGTATGATGGTCACATGCTGACAGCTGAATTTTCAGGTGGCAGGGACAGAAGATGTGGACAGTTCATGAGTCCAAGAATCCAAGAAACTCACAATTTTTATAAAATCATTGGTCCATGTTGTTTTGCAATCTCTACATCTTGTTCATTACAACCATGTGTCAACATCTGACAAAATCATGCCTGGACAATTCACTCAAAACCAACAGATGGAAATATGCCTACTTCGCTTAAAATTTGCATTGTGACTGGATGGAGACAACGTGCAAACTTAATAGAACCAACTAAAAATAAACAAACCAATCTATTTCTAGAAACACACTAAAGTGTTTTTGAAATAAATGAAGAGCCAGAATTCACATATAGGTTTGAAGGAAGTTGTTGACCCAGAAGGAAGAGAAAAGACGGATGGCATCAGATCTGCCTACCTCTGCAATTATCCGGTCTAACCCCAGAAAAGATGAGTTCGACCACTAAGGGAAAATCAGTCAAAGAGTACACGACGTTCCCACAAGGGAACCCACAAGTTCTCGAGCTGGCGAAGTCATAAAGCTGCTTCAAGCACTGATGACTGTGTGCAGAGCTGTTATCAAAGAAGAAAGGGCTTACTTTGAAGGCTTCAACATATAAATCATACTTTGGTGTTTAACCACATTTTGCTCTCAGTACGCGTTTTGGTGCTTCGTTTTCCATCAAAATGCTTTTCATGACTGAGTAAATCTACTTTAATCAACTAGATGAAGTAGCAGATTACAGTTTACGCATAACGTCAGACCACAGTGGCAAACAACAGAAGCTTTGTCCCCAGTGAAGCCTGATGGGCCACCCAGGCAGAGTCTTTCGCAAATATCTACGTATTCCATCTGAGAGCCTCTTGTAAACCGATGTGAGTTCCGTTTCCTTGCACCGCTATTCACACGCAGTACATATTGAACTGCAGAGGATGACGAAGCAGAGACGGGGTCACGGAGAGGAACAAGGGAACGGCGGCTCCAGAAAGCTCCAACGCCTGTGTGTTCCTGTGCATGTGGGCGAGAAAACCACCAGACTGAGTTGCTGACCGTTGCTTTCAGCGCAACACGAGGGCCTGCTGGGGACAAGACACACACAACTCCCCAGCACACAGGCTGTTTAGACATACACACTCTGAGGGACTCTGCCAACCAGGCTCACTTGGCAGAAGTGGCAGACTGCAGCAGAATGAAGGGTAGCGGGGAGAGATTCACTTGTCACTCCAAAATGTATTTATTTTTGCTTGCTAAGATGCAGACTCAAGTGGAACATGGGCTCCCTCTGTGTTGTTCCCTCTGTATGTTCAGCTTCTCAACTCTGAGGGTGAATTCACCACAGCCTTCTTTAGTCCACTTTAATCAAACTTCCAATTAATTTGGGGAGGTGTGAATGAGTATCTGAACTCTGATGCGGACCAAAAAACGAAAACGAAAACGTGGTACGCCTGGTCTTGGTTTGGTTGACGTGCATATGGATACCAAGTGGACTAGAAACTTCCCCAAAACAGACTACATCGCAGGGCATTCTGGGTAAAACAACCCTATGTGTCTAGCACCAGTGGGAGAAACGGCTAGTGGTCTTTTGTCTTCTAGACAAGAGAGAAATCAACTGCTAAAATCTGATGATGCTCCATTTTTGTTTGCATTTCATGAAGAAGAAAGTTGCTCTCAGTATGTTCTTCTTTAGAGGTTTTTGTCCCATTTCCTTCAGTGGTTCTTGATGCAGCGCCACCACAGGTGAGGAGGTGAACAGGTTTTCCAAAGGGTTTGGGTCATTTCACACAGTGCAGGCTGGAAGTGAACAACAGCTGAAAACGGAACAAATGCCATTTTGCCATTGTGGGCCCCATGTCTACCAGACTATGGTGGTGTGAAAACACTACTAATCTACAATATTCTGATTAAGACATTATTTCTAATTATTCCTAATCAGTGCATGTCCTGGATTTTAACAATGATCTGTTAAAATCTAGAGTTTTTTTATGTTTCTATAAGATCTCAGGGAATCTTGAGCTAGTCTTGGATTAGTTGTGTTCCTGGTTTGGAACAGAAACCATATCTGTATTTAAATGTTTTAGAGTGTTTGTTTCACCTGTTCTTTAATAATAGACCATATCTCATGTCTCATGTACTCATTCCAACTCCCCACTTCTTGTTGATCATTAACACCCTTTACATATTTGGTGTTTGCTGTACTGTTGATCTTGTTCTTTGACAGATTGCCCTCTTCAGCATTTTTCCTGTAGAGTTGGTTTAAATGTCTTTAATCTGAAGTTTTAACTGTGATTTCATGAAGAATTTCCCCCTTCAGCTTGGGTTTGGATGCTCACTTACACACCCCAGTGGAACAAACACAATCACAGACATGTGATGGTGACGGCCCCCAATTGCATTTAAAAAAGTTCAAGAGGGACTTCTTCGAAATTGTTGTCTTTTTCTTTAGAAAGAAAAGCATGTGCTCTTTCGCTCTGGGGCTTGTTGGAGAAGGGACTGAAAGGCTGCTAATGGGAAGTAAGCCATAAACACTAAGCCATAAGCTATGTCACAAATTGCCTTTGATTGTGTCTTTTCATGGTTAAAAGGCAAAATAGGATTGGAATGTTTTTGCCGTTTAGTGGTAGACTGTGAAAGATTGCTCAAAGGACCAATGGAAGGTATTTTAGAGTTCCCACATGGTACTGAACACATGTGATTTTTCTTTTAACCCTATTGATGATGGTGCCATGGTTTTGTAAGTGTCTGATTACAGAACCATGGCTCAAAAGCGGCTTGATTGTGTGAATAAATCACAGGAACATTAACTGTAAGAGAACTGTGGATCTCCGGAAACCCGGTTTGTCCCTGGGTACAATTTCTAGATGCCTGATGGTGCCACATCCGTCTAATGGAACATTTTAGAGTTCCATTAGACATTTTGATCCCAGATGGTCAGTCGATCCTTCATCGTGTCAGATTGTAAAATCACAGAAAGGTAACGCACCTGGTCATGATGCAGCAGAACACTGTGTATCTCACGTTGATTGCCAGAACACACAAACATTACACAAGACTGCGTCAACTTTGCATACTTCTAATGCATGCCAGGACTCGATGTTCCACCAAATCACATTCATAGAATGACAGTAACTTGTGTAATATACTAATTAGACCCAATAATCTAACCTACGAACTCCAGCAAAATTTTTTATTTTCTTTCTGATTTTGAGTAGCAGGGCAAATTTTAAATCGAGTTACTTTATAAAGGACCTGGTGATAAAAGAAGAGGTCGTTCCGTTCTGTTTTGCCGCTCTGTGTGAACTTTGCCGTGGTCTTCAACATGATGCTTTAATTTACACTCTCACAAGAGCTTTTCTTTAATCAGTCATTCACCATGGAAGTCCAAAGGAGCAACGGAATCTCTTTCAGACACATAATCCACAAAGGCTTTGCCTCACTTTACTAGTCAACTTTGATCTTATAAAACGGGGATTTGTATGTGAAAACCCATTTTTTTCTTTCATCACTTAAACTATGTGCAAGAGCCACAAAAAAGAAATGCTTCCTCACAAGGATACAAGCATTTAAACCCATGACTGTGATATTTTGTTGGTGGTGTAGCATAATAATGGACTGTAGGCTAACTAATGGATGCAAACCACAAACTTACTACAGGTTAAAACACCAAAGTCTCACCTCATAGTAATATTTAACTGCGGAAATATTACGCAGTTAAATATTACTGCGTAATATTTAACTGCTATCAATGTTTCTGTTGATAGACGAGGTTAATAAACAAAAAAAAAGAAGCATAGCAAGAGTCTATGCTTTCCACCGAAGCATAGATTCTTGCTCATAACTACTTTAGCATCACTGCAGTGCTGTGAACACACAGCCTGGATGTTCTGTTGAGGTGCTGCTCCACTCTCTCAGAATGCCTCCAGGCTTTCTGTGAGCAGAAACAGAAATGAAGGGAGGGAGGCGATTACATTCGTCTTCTGTCTGGCTTCAGCTCTCACGGTGAAGCGGGGACAAAAATAGAAACGTCAACCAGGAGGCTGACGCTCCATTTTTTTTTTTTTTTTGCAGCAGGAAAACCACTGACACAATGACAAAGCAAAACCCGGCCTCAGATATATCCGTTGTGTAAGAAGACGCATTGACACGCTTCCCAAAAATGCAGCACAACTGATTCATTGTGAATTAAGAACTAACATGCAGTTCATCAAACGGTCATGAGCTCAGTAACAGCCCATAAATGACGACTGTCTCATTTTTCTTGGATTAGCATAAGTAGGAGAAACATTATTTTAAAAGTTACAAAGACACAAATCTAAATGACTTTAGCATCAGTCATGGACTTTTATGTCACAGTTGGGTTACCTAAACAAAATCCTCTGATCTTCGCAGGTGCAAAACGTACCAAGGCTTTAATATAGATGGAATCTGATTTGTTGAATTGTTTATATTCTATGATCCTGCTTGGCTTGTGTCGTTTCATTCAAAGGAACACAAACATTGTTCATTTCTTGTGAAAGGGTTGGGGGTTAACCCGAACCAAAGAACATTAGAGGTAAAAATGTCCTGCTTGGTTCTGATGTACAGATTCACTTCGTAGAAAATATGGAACCATTAATCACCTTCTTGGGTGATAACTCGGTAAGATTATGTTAGATGCTGATCAAGAGCAGGAAGTGAAGAAAAAGGTGACCGAAATGAGCTAGTACTATGTATGGGCGATATGAACTTAAAGTGACGATAAGAACCATTAATTACCTGAAGTGTGATTTTTGTCACTTAAATGCACACAATAACTGTATTTAATCATATTTTCAGATTTATTACTTCATTGATACACTTTTTTTGACAAAACAGTAAAGAAAACTGAAAAATAATGATACAGACAGTTTTAGTCGTCCTTAAACATCAGTTGCAATGTATTATGTCAACAATAAATCAAAATCTAATCATGATAAGAAATTTATCACAATAAATGATAAACAGTATGATAAATGGCCATACTTCTAAAGCTTTACAGCATCTACAAAGAACTATCCGCATTGAAAAACGTTAGCTAAAGGTTTTCAGTAGGATGACTGATATATTGGCAATAACATCGGTATCGGCTGATATTAGTCATTTTTTAACATATGGCTGTCGGTCTGATGAATAAAACTATTTATTTCCATCTTGGTGCTGTTTGTTTCTGGACGGGGAGAGGATGGGGTTGGTTAGTGGGTTGGGTGTTTTTTTCTAAGTGTCAAAAGCATAGTGAAATGAATGTAGTATATACAATATCAATAAATATCAGTTACCAGCCATAAGAGCCATTTTGGTCATGGATATTGATATTGGCCCACACTTCCCTCTTGGTGCATCCTTAGTTTTCAGGAACTTATTATCTTCTTGCGTGACGTGGAATCTTATGTTAAAGTAGAGAAGTTTGTTTAGCTCTTCTCTTCTCTTCTGGTAGCCATATAGCACCGCGCACCAGGCTTGGTTAAGTTCACAGTGAGAAAAGTAAAACCAGAATTAAACTGACAGTTTCCCAATGTTGGTTCAAGACCCACACCACCTCACTGCCTTTTTGCAAGCCAGTTCCGTTCTACACAGTTTTAATAACCTGCACCTTCTGCAGGATCACTCTTTGTCTTGAGGTGATCGGATAATAATAAAGCAGAGATGAAAAAACACATGAATCTGGCTGGTGTGCTTAATGTGCAGCCCTGACCTTGGAGAGTGTGGTCAAGAGCACTGATTCAATACAAATTGTTGAAACAAGAGCAGAAGGACAGGAAAGGAAAGGAGAGAAGCTAAGTAAACGGTGATGAATGATCCAAAATGTCCGTAAGGGATTGCAGTGCAAGGTCAAAACTCCTCGAGTTTTATTAAAGTATGCATGTAACAAGTGGCGTCCTACCGGAACATGTGCACACAGAATCCTGAACCAAACTCGTATTAAAGACTCCCTTATCTCTCTTTTTATTTTCCCCTAAACTTTGGAGAATGCTGCAACACAGGCTGCAATTAGTGCTGAAACATCAAATCATCTTCTGAAAGTGAAGTGGTACTTTAATGTGGGGAACGCAGCTGAGCCTCCGGGACTGGCTTCAGAGGGAAAAATCAGAGAAATCTTGCCTCCCAGATTAGATTTCAGTAAAACAGACATGCGGAGAACAGTGTGTACCAGAACATGTGCGCCTGATGTTGATAGAGCCCTTAATGGAAAAAACCTGATGCGAGCAAAGGTCACACATATTGTTTTTTGTTTTTTTTCTTCTGACATCCAGAACAAACTGGTTTGGAGCGTTTCGAGCCGGGGTGGAGGTGGAATGCGCACAGAAGCATACCTGCGGGTTGTCCTCCATGACACAGCGGATCTTCTCCACCACGTCGATGCGGCGCAGCCGGTGCAGGGCGTTGATCAGCTTGGCCAGGTTGGCCCCGCTGTCTCGGATGGTCCAGTGCTGCAGCGCGGCGTACGCTCGCTCATGATCGGAGGAGTAGCCATTTGAGAAGGCGGCCACCTCACGTTCGGTGGCGTTGGCCAGAGACTGATAGATGTCCACCCACTGGTTACCCACCTGGGCCGCCACCAGCTTCAGGATGTCCACGCCTGAGCAGAAACACATACAGATGGACACGTGTTGAAAGAATGACCCATTAATGGATGTAAAAGTTCCTACAATGAAAATTTACTGGATCTTAAATGTGCAAGAAATACATGGCTGCTCTCTGTAAATGACCTACAAAGATAGAACAGGACAGAAAGTGGATTTGTGACAGGAGTTTCAGAACCAGCTGCCCATTGAAAACATCTAAACTGGCACTCTATCATTTTGAAGGTCAGTGAACTGGTACAGAATTGTGTAATGTCTTCAATGAGACTGAGGCTGCTTTGTGGAGCCTGGAACAACCAGCCAAGTGACATCAGTCCATCTCAGCTTGGGCTGGGAGACAATTCATGAGTTTAGACAAGGGTACAAGACAGACATGCAGGGGTCAGAGTGAGTTATGTAACTCCATGCTTATATGTTTACATTATCTGAAGGTTGGTCTGCCAACTTTTCATAAAATGTGATAAAAATCACATACGGAGTACCGCAAGGTCCCATCCTGGGGTCCCTTCTATTTGATATATACAAGTTGACTCTATTTCAGATTATAGCATATCATAAAAAAGGTTATCATAACCATGCAGATTATATACAGCCATGCATCTCAATGTCACCATGTGACAATTAACCCTTTGAATCACTGAACAGATCCTTAGAACAAATAAATGTGTGGATGTGCCATAACTTTCTCCAGCTGAACAGAAACAAAACTGAAGTTATTGTCTTTGGAGCAAAAGGGAGCAATCAGGACTCTGATCTAGTGATCAGAATGAAATCTGGGCGTAGTGATGAACTCAGACCTCAACCTTCAGATTCACATAAAGACAGTGACAAAGTCGGCCTTCTATCACCAGAAGAACATTTTGTAGGATCAAAGGACTAATGTCTCAGCGAGAGCTAAGGAGATTCATCAATGTGTTTCACCTTAGTCACATTGATTACTGCAGCAGTGTTTTCACAGATCTGCGTAAAAAGGGTAAATTCAAATTAAGTTGATCCAGAACGCTGTTGCTCTAAAACTAGGAAAACAGCTCATCGCCCCAGTTCTAAAGTCCTTCCACTGGCTCCCTGGAGCTCAGAGAACAGACTTTAAAATACTTCTGCTGGTACATAAATCATCAAATCCGAATCAGAACCCAACATGGAGAACAACCATTAAGTTTTTATGCTCCTCTAATCTGGAGCAAACTTCCAGAAAATGACATAAATGCTGAAAACACAGAGTTCCTTTAAATCAAGCTTTGCCTTTGATTAGTAATAACTCAGACATCATTAATTTTAGTCTGTATTCCAACATTTCATTACTTTTCTTAATTATGCCTCTACCATGCTGTCATGTAAAGAGCACTTTGAATTGCCTGGTTGCTGAAATGTGCTACACAAATAAACTTGTCTTGGCACTTTAGTTCCAATAAATCTCACAATCTGCAAGTTTGAAACGCTGACTCAACAACGATTCAATTCACTTTTACATTTTGAGGAAGTCATTTAACTCCAACTGTAACTCAGCTTTTTGTTTTCATGCATCAGCTATTTATTTTGAATTGCAACATGGACAAGGGTATCCTGGTAGATTGCTGGTAAAACTGAGATATTTCTTCTATGGGTCATCCATACTCCAGTGTAAAATGCAACATTTTGCACCGCAGAAGACGCGGCTTCAGCAGAAAGCTGTCAAACCACTTTTTCTTGCTTTCACAAGGAAAAACAAAGGGATCAATATTTTGATACACTGTTGTTTCAGTTGCGAAGAGAAAGACTGTGAGAACTGTTCAGCTGGACTTCTGACCATTTTGAGACATAGTTACCGGGATGAAAGCCTGGGATGATTCTCAGAACCAAGTCAAGGTTTATTAATTCGAAGCGCTTTTCACAGGAATGTGTTCTTTCTTCCTTGAGATCTCAACACGCGGCGTTACGGGAACCGAGGCCCGTTGACGGCAGAAACATGAGCTCATTGTGCTCCGTCTACAGCGAGCACATTAGGTCAAAGGTCGTATGCGGATGGATGAAAATAAGCTGTTCACGTGCTACATGTGTGATTGTCTTTATTTAACTTAAGGAATGTCTTGTTTTGAAATGCATGGCTTTGACAGAAAGGAGTGTTGTATTTGCTCTGTTGTTGTTATTCAACCAACCAGCAATGCAGAAAGTGGCAGAAACTAGACAAGTACAAGCAATTTCCCACCGTACGCAGAGGTTATCATTCCACTACGGTGATATCTACGGTTCAGCTCCCAGCAGAGTCCAGAAGCTGTGTGTCCTTCCTGTCTCAGTCTTCCCCTTTGCTATCTACAAACTGTCAGATAAAAGTCGACTGAGTCCAAAAACCCTGAACCCTTTCTTCGTCTCCTCAGGTTGGAACTTCCTCAAAACCTGTCATCCAGGTGCTGGAAACACAAATTCTTGCTTATCTGAAGCTCCCTTTGTTTTATTTAACTTCGACATCTGGGTGGTTAGTTATTAGCCAAGATTACAGGGATTCTGTTAACCTTATTAAACAAAGACATATTTTCAGGTTAAGAAAATACATTTAAAGCTGCAGGATGTCACATTGATACAACATATTTTTTCACATATCTGTTGAAGCTGTAAATATGTCATGACAGAGTGGCATGAGACAGATACTGTGTCTTATTCCATAAAATTGAGCTCCTCTGTCTGTGTGCGGTCTGGTACAGGAACGGGCCATCGCTAAATCATCCGACCAGAGAATAAAATTGTCTGAACTGAAATTGATATGCTGCCGGACAAAACGCAGCCACACACACACCCAACATACTTGCACACCCTGAAAACAAACACTGTGTTTCTGGCAACCACCAAACCCAGAGCTGGTCATTAGATTGCCAGACAGCCCGTCTCCACGGTGCGTCGCACTTCCTGGTGCGGGGTTCAGATGTGGCTGCTCGCCTACGAGGAAGAAGAAATGCTGTGTATTCATTGAAAACACATTTCATCCAGAAAGGCTCAACACGGCACGGCGTTTCTCCAGTTTTGATGAGCATCAAGTTGATCCCTGATTACCGACTGCAGCAGCAAACATGATAAGTGCATAAATCCAGGATGAGGCGCTCAGACTAGAGAGGAGAGATCAGACTGCTGTAAGCTCGTAGTCGTGACTCAGGGTGTGACACATATGAGGAATCACATGTATGTCCTAACTGTACGAACACAGAAATTAATGAACGCAAAAATCAAGAGGGAAGTCTTTATGTATATGTGAGGTATGTAAGTTTAGAGAGGCAACCAAAAAATACATCCAAGACTGTTTTTCCTCAGTTCAAATCCAGCTTTAGCAACAGGTGGTTTGTTCCTGGCTGTTTTTACACCAGATACTCATTGGACTCGCTTCGATTGGGGACCAGAATTGAACTGATTTCGGTTGCTGCTGTTCGTTTTCACACTGCACTGCGTCAAACAAGACAAAGACTTTAAAAAAGCTGTTCCATCTTCTGGCCTGTGGTGGCGCTGCACCAAAAACTACTGAAAAGAATGACCTCAGAACCTCTGAAGAAGACACAGAGTGCAACTTCATTCTTCACAAAATGTAAACAAAATTGGAGTGGCATCAGATTTTAGTGGTTGTAGGATTTCTCTTTTGTCATTAGTAAAAGATCACGAGCTATTTCTTGCGACCCGTGCTGGAGTTCACTTTAACCGAACCGATACCGAGGTTTGTACCAGAGTTTACGTTTTTGGTCCACATCACAGTTCGATTGGACATTCATACCTCCCCAAACAAACTGGACTTTCTAGGCAAACAAACTAAAGTTCGATTGGATTTGACCTGATTCTTTAAACATCATATGCCAGTTATATCTTGCCAAACTGAAGACCCACATTAACCGATAATTTCTTACAACTCAGCAAAGCAAAGTTCACTTAATCTGATTCCCAAAACGCTCAAAAACATTTTAGAAGAATCACCTTAAAACCAAATGAAATCACAACTGTTCCAAATATAAACATAAATTACAGATTTAGGTTCCAAACTAGCTAAACTATATTCCTGAGTTGTTGCAAAGAAGAAACAAAAATGCATAGAACTAATGATTTACAAGAATTCAACAATATCATCCGTTTTATTTGACCTCAATAAGCAGTGTATCTATGTCCCAGATGGCTTCAAGCTAAAGCACACACAGCAACACACACTCCACTACTTCTGCTCCAGATGATACTGCTGATATTTCATCGGGTCAGAGGAGCTCGCGTGCCGGCCTTTTGAGCAGAGAGCCTGTCGAGTCATATCTGCCTCACTGGCCTCCACACACTGCGGCAAAAAAGAAATCCCCCCCCCCCCCGTTCCGCATACTTCACTAGCTACAGCAAGCTGGACTCATTTAAATGACCTATATAAGTCACGTGAAAATTCAGTGTGTCAGACTGCAGATGTGTTAGTTTGGTAAGTAGGAAAACTGAGTTTAGTTGAGGCTTGTGCTGAATAATGTGTTTGTGTGTTAACTGTATGGAGAATCTGCCGTTTACGGTGATATATGGATGCCTAAATGGGACAACCTGAGTGATCCAATAGTGTGTCGACGAAGCAAATTTGATTTTCGCATGAGAAGCACTTAATGAGACAGATCTTGTCATATTTGTTGCACTGAATAACACATAGGTCTCAAGATCGACGCTTGACTCATAAATGTGCAAAAATGTTACTCATCCTACTTGGCGGTACACATTTTTTGGCTTTTGGTAGTAGCATCTGTTGTTTTCTTTCACAGTGGCATGAGCAGATAAGATGTTTCAGATTATTGTGATAGAAGATGCATCAAATCTCACTGGAGGTTTGGAAGAAAAACAGGTCGTCGAGGGCAAAGTGGACACAGAAACCTAACAGCAACAGCAAAAACGTCAGTGTGAGAGTCACTAAATGTGTTTCTATCAGTGCTGTTTAGAAACATTTTGAAGTATCGCATTAGGAAAGCTTGATGGAAACAGCAGAATTCGAAAAAACCTTCTCAATTTTGCAACAAAGTCTTTTACGCTGGCATGTGGTGGCTTTTGGCTTTTCCGGAAGAGAAAATGCATTCTGATGTAGCAACACTTACCTCACATGACCTACCAGCTGTTTCCACTGTTGGAGAGCATTAAATTTTCTTTTTCTACATCTGCGAACAGCAAGAAACCACACCGATATTAGTTGACGCGACATAACAGTTACAACTTTCCCGATAGCAACACATTCCATGCTAGCCTGGTTTTATTTTAGCCACTCACTAACGTTTGCCCGTGGTGTACGTAATGCATCAGTTTCCATCAGTTTGACAACAAGAAGCTTTCTGGAAATCATCTAAGCTGCAAACAACTGTCCTCCACCGCAAGGAGAGAAGAGTCAACCTGAACAAATTCATTTTATATTAGGAATTATGGCCATCCACTTTCTGCACTGCCATTGCTTAAACTAGAGGTAGAATGAAATTCTATAACAGGAATGAAAATCAACGTCACCGTTCACAACTCCTTCTGTTCTTTGACTTTTCCGGTTGGAATTCTACCAGATGGGAAGTGAGATTAAAATTGAGCAGACTTGCGTACAGAAGGCGATGACCAGGCTAAGTCCATGCTAACCTACTTCCTGTTTATTACAGCCACGCATAATCTAAACATCTGACATGTTTAGATGTCAGATGTTTAGATCTTTGCGTAGCATTTGGTCTAAACCAGCAGGTGGAAACACGCCTAGTTTGTTTTGTTTTGCAAAATTTTAACAACATTAGCAAATTAGCTTGGCATGGTTAGCATGAGGTAGAGACTTTGATTGGGTATGCTAAAATTTGCAGCAAATTTGCGAAACATTAGCAATTTAGCTTGGCATGGTTAGCATGAGGTAGAGACTTTGATTGGGCATGCTAAAATTTGCATGTCCAATCAAAGTCTCTACTTCATGCTAACCATGCCAAGCTAAATTGCTAATGTACCAATCTTTGTATTTAATAATTACTTATATCCCCATTTTTGTATAGTTAATACTACTTTTTAAACAAATTAACAGACTTTTATCCAGAAATAATGTGTTTTTTAAGCACATTTTAACTTTTCAAACCCCACACTGACATAAACAGACCCAAAACGATGCCTCAGCTCCGTACCCCGTACTAGTCTGTAGCAGGACTTGAAGCAGGGCGTCAGCATCTTAACAAACACCATTCAGTTGAATTATTCACGACATAGTCCTCTCCCGTTAATTCAGGAACACACAAAACTAAATTGATGAAATGTGTGTGCAGCTGTGTGGTAGCACAGCAGGCGCTGCGAAACTCCAACCAGGCAACAACCCCCTCAAATTCTGCTCTTCGCAATCAGTCCCAGGCTACCCCAGCCCACCCTGATACTGCACACAGCCGCGTAGTCAAACACATGGCTCCCCGCTGGCTTTGGATGAGGAACTTGGCATTATTAAAGGTGTGGATGTTTAACGAGGAAGGATGGTGGGCAGGTACAATGTTGTTTTTCTTCACGTTTCCCTCCGTATCTTTCTTTGGAACTGTATGCCTTAAATAACACAACTCAAGACCACACCCACCTGATCTTCTCCTAAGGGTATGACGGTGCCTCTGTGCTGAGTTTTACTTCCAGGATTAATCTGCTACCTCGAACACCGCTGGTGTTTTTCATAAAGTACGATGTGAAATGCGTTCTCTAGCAAAGACCCAGAAGGAATAGTTCATTCAGGACCAATGTTTACACACCCAGGGTTCTGGCAAAACTATAATGGGCATCAGAAGGAATAACAGGTGAAAGACACTTCATCCGCCTTGCCTGCTGGTGGTGGTTAGAGGATCCAGTGATGCCGATTGTACGGGAGCCTCCCTTCTGTCAGACTGTCTAAGAGCAGCTGTGGCTAAACAGTAGCTTACCACCATAGGTGTGTGAATGTGTATGAATGGGTCAATGAGCTTTGGAGTCCTATGGACTTGATAAAATGCTATACCAGCACAGAGCAATTTCCCATTTGGTGTTTGAACACATCCTACTTTCAAGAAAAACACTCAGGTGAGGCTGTTGTACTACACCTGAATGATATGCAGACATAGTGGTTGCTAGAAAACTACATGGTTCCCGTGACAACATAGAGCGACACAAACGTCAATGCTCTTTGGATTAACAACACCACGTATTAAATGATCATCAGTATCTGTAGTTACACTACAATTGCCATTGGCCACTTAAACCAGCCTTTATTTGGCTTTGAATTTTCAGAATTTTCACTCAATCATAAACACACTCAAATTATTATTTTTATCACTTTTTTTTTCATTCATGTTAGCAAGATAGCCAGGGCTGTTACAAGTTCAGTAGGTTATCAAATTTGCCGAAGATAATTTGTTCAGTGTTTATCACAATGTCTAAAAATGTTTGGAAATCAAGGATAGTTGTGATTTGGGGTCAAAATAAAGTGTCAAATATAATCAATTTGTTGCAAAATTTCATTTTTGTTCAAATCAAAAACCCGTAAGCACTATCCCTTCAGTAAAGCACATAACGAGTTAATTGAGCAAAAACGTTTACAAAAGTGACTTTGAATATAATTTGAAAATCTAACTTCATGCGACAACCTTTTAATCAACCATCAACCAAACAGATTCTGCATTAGATGGCTACACTCGTCCAGTTGCTATGGAGACTCAAGATACACCCGAGGAGAATCAAATGACAACATTAATGTTCTTTTTTATTACTATATAGCTACAATAAGGAAGGTACACAGAGGAAATTAACATATCGTAGAGTTTAGTTGAGGGAAAATGTTCAAAAGTTTCAGGGCTTGTAAACGTCTTGAATGTAACCTTTATGAGACATTTTTGTGATTCCTTTTGTGTGATGGCTCCACCCTCATCACAGCAACACAAGCCTGGCCCGGGGCCCCGGAAAGCCCTGCCTGGCCTTACTGTGGAGGAGTAGCATTTTTCACCATTTCCTGGCTGGCTCTGAGCGAATGCCAAGCGGTGCATGTGTGTGATCCATGCTTGAACATTTCCCCTTCTTTTCGCCTTTATTGCCCGACTGCTTTAACTGCTCTAGTAAAGGTGGATTACAACCTTCAAGGGGAGCCAGCCACGCACCTTGGAAGGATTAAGAAGCAGTTTCGTTTTATGTTCCAGAGAGTAAATAGCAGCGTAAACTAGCTGTTTGAGTTGCATGTGCATACATATAGCTCCACATAAGTGCATGCATATGGGCACGGCATTACTCATCAGGAGAGAACACACATCGGGAAAACACACGAGTGCAATAAAGAGAAAGGTTGAGGTGGAAAACAATTCCTCCAAAGCTTTTCCTTTGCTAATACTCAGTTTTCATTGTGACACAAACACATTTCATCAGGTCACACTTTCAATATTACTGATCGATACTTTGCAAGGGTTTTGGTACTTTTGATATTTTTACAGATTTTTTTTTCCTACTTTACACAACATATTTTATCGCTATTGGAAAAGGTAGACTGACATAGATTGTTGCTTGATTGAGAAGTGAAACGGAAAACGTGTATTAAATAGATTTTTAAAATAAAAATCTCAAAAGTGTTTCAGACATTAGTCAACTTCCTTTTATTATATTGCCATGTCCAGACCCAGCCACATCTACATTTGAGAAAATTCTGTATTTATTCACTTTCTTGCTTTGACATGATTCCCAATTCACCTGTTTTAATAACTATATTGTCTAAAATGCTATTTAAAAGTAGTTAAACCTACATATCTGTCGACGCAAATGAGCCTCCTGGCACCATGTTTAATTCCTGACAGGAAGTTTATGTCGTTTTGAAGCACTCTGATTGGCTGGTGTAGGCTTTAGCTTTGTGCTACGCTGCCCCCTATGGGTTTGGCATGTATAAAACAATGCTCAAGGGCGGATTTGTGCGACTGAAAACTTTTCTGAAGCCGGTCCCATGTGTATGATGTTATTTCAATAATAATAATAATAATAATAATAATAATAATAATAATAATATTTTAAACAATGTCACAGAGATATTCATTTTATAAAGACCTGGCTAAGTGAATTAATTTGAACAAATTTTAAAGAGTATGTGACTTTCCTACTGCTGCGAACATATGCACTACTTTGTCCATCACATAAAATGTGAAGACGGTAAAATTTGTGGTTTGTGCATATATTTTGACAGTGCACTATAGAAGCAACTCTAAACCATTGAACACAATCAGCACAGCAGACACAAGACCGGAACCGAAGTCCTCTTATCACTATGTTTGGTTGGGTTTTTTTTTCATACATCTTCTTGCAAAGCAAAACTACAGCAAGGAAACATATTATCATTGACATACATCAATAACACTCACACTGACACACGCCACCGTACTGTTTGGTGTACTCTCCTCATTGCTTTCTCTCCATATATCTCTTTGTTGTCCCGTAAGAGACCCGATCGACCCAATAATGTGCCTTGCCAACCAAACAACTACCCTGGTTCAGCTGAAACCAGATTATTCCAGTTCTCTGTGGGCTGTCACTGAGGGAGCACAGTGTGAGAGAGGCGGGTGGCTCAGCTTCATCTCTACAACAAACACTTACACACACACACACACAAACACATCCATACACACTAACTTTCAAAGGGGAAACCTGAGTGTATTAACCGAGAGGTGTCCCTTAGTTTTGGGTCACCTCTCTTTGTCTAAGAGGGAAACTGAGACCTCGGCGGTGGAGAAAGCATGTTCCCCATCTGTTGATAGAATGTAACAGAAGTAAATACATTTTAGAAGAGAAACAGTGAGTGTAACTGGAAAAGGAAAGGAGGAAAGAATCGTGTGCAACAGAAAAACCAGACAAAAATAGAGCAACAGAATATTGGAGGCTATAAGAAGGAAACCAAAAAGGAAATGAGAATCAGTAGAATTGGGAAGACTTTATAAAAGAAAAGAGTAAGAGGACCGATATGAAGGTGATGGAAGCAGGAATGAAAGTTCATGCTAAGGTGAAATTTGAGAACTGAGATCTGGAAGTGAACCTGCGTGTAGACATTGAGAGAGGACAGCAACAGAAGGGTGGTACAACAGGGTCATGTCCTCATTTGTGTAACCACCGTCCTGTACAACATGTGCTCAGGGGTACAATTGATTGGATTAGAAGCTAACAGCAGTTCAAACACATCAACAGATGGTTCCACATCAGCAGATGCATGTCGTGACCCTTGAGTGGAACCGCGAGTGTGCCGCAAGAATTCAATATTTATTCATGAAAGCTAAAACTGTGAAGCAGATTAAGGCATCACTGGTGAGATTCCAAGAACGTCCCAACTGTGGAGTGATTGATACTTGTTAGACATGTTCCTATCCATCATCAGCACCAACTATGTGAAAGGGAACTACTTGTACCTGTTCCGTGTTTGGCACACATATACATAAATATTTATACATGGCTAAAAAGTAACCCATCAGAGTTAGAACAGTAGGCTAAATGCTAAAACTCAAAGAAGAAGTCACAAGCTTACCTTGGCCATTGGAGTAGTAGTAGATCCACTTCTCTCTGGCCTGTGTTGGAGTCCCAGATGTTTTCTTGTGAATTGCCTTCTCCATGATGCTGCTTGGGTCCTGCATGGGGCCCTTCTTCAGCACCCGAGAGCTCCTCTTGACGCTGCACACCACGATCACGACCAGCACCAGCAGGAGCAGCAGAACTATCATCCAGGGCAGGTGCTCGTTGATGTCAAAATGATCGTGCATGGTCGGCCTTGGTGACCCCCTGCGGTTGGGCCTGTAGTAGTTGGAGGCTTCACCCGCATTCCCCGAGTTAACAACATTACTGATGCTTGTTCCAACCCTAACTACTTCTGGGCCTACTGGACCCTCCATTCTTGGTTTATTTGCCCCAGGCTCAGGATCAGCATCAGACTCGCCCAATTCTTGCTTGAGATCCATGGCTTGCTTTCGAGCCACTGACAAAGGAGTCCATGACGCTTCCTGATTTGGTGGGGTGGGAACGCCAGAATGGGTAAGCATTAACTCCACTCCTCCGTCTTCCCCGCCTACAGCTTTCCTCAGTTGAATGGCTGCTGACTGGCTCAAGGGATCTGTGATGTTTGACAATGGATTTGATGGAGACAAAGATATGGTAATAAGATGAGGAAAAGGAACACAGAGCTGGTACACAAGAGATAAGAAGCAACAGAGACACAGACATAGGGAATTAAATTCACTCAATTTGAGATATGCTCGCCCTGATCATGAAAACAGAAGGTATTACAGGAGGAAATCCTCATCCAAGCAAACAATCTGGGATACTAGCATGGTAACCAGTGGTAGCTTCTTTTCTCCTTTATCTGGTGCAGCATTTACTTAGGAAGAGCCTAGTACTTCTGAGGTGTTGAGATGGTTAGCGCCATATTTTATAAAAAGTAACCCAAAAAAATGAAACAATCAATAGGGGAAGAGTGCTGGTGCTGGATAGAACTTACTCTTGGTTATCATCGATTGCTCGCATGGATCAGGGTTCCATAGCGATATCTTATGTTTTAATAGACTAGGTTAAGCATATATCCAATTGAGTGAATTTAATTAGATTTTTTTGAGCATATCAATTAGCTGACATGACTGTAGAGCAGTGGTCTCAAACTCCAAAAGTTGTGTCTTTCAACTTTTCAGCCCAGCTGGTATCAATATTAGCTCATTAGCAGAGCTCTGTAGAGCTTGGCTTCATGCTGGTGACACAGTTCAGCCATTTAATTCCAGTGTGTAGAACATCTTCACTCCAGTCCAGTAGGTGGCAGTAAATGCACTTAAGTAACTTTGTCAACCACAAATAAAACTTAAAAGAAGAGAGACATCTAGAGATTGCAGGACACCAGCCCTTGAGGACTGGAGTTTGAGACCACTGCTATGGAGAAATATTTGATACTTAATCAGGAAAAGGTGTCACTCTACAGGTTAATAAAAATACTCAGGTAGGGTGTTGTGCTTAAGTGACGTTTGATTGGTATAAAGCGACCCTTAGCAACAATTGAGAAAGAAGAACTTTTTCCAATCTCCTATTGTCCAGTTTTGGGAAGCCTGATTATTATTTTTTTGCCCCAGGCTCCTAAAATTAGCCGGTGCAAGTTGCAACTTGCTTCAAAAGAGCTACATAATGTATGTTCAGAAATGGTTCCACATAGCTTGGTTTCAATAGTGGTCATTTAAACTACTGCTGTCTTTCTGCTATTTTAAACAAGTTTTGCTCATCGTCTCCTCAAAGCAGGAAACTATGCCACATTGAGTCAATTGAAACCTCTTTTTTCTTCGTTCTGATGTTCGAATTGAGGTGCATCAATGCATTGAGTTCCTTTAGTGCGGCAGGATGATACCCTGTGGCTACTGAGTGTACATTTCAGGCTTTGCAAGAGAATGATTTCAAATTTGTACCATCACTGCAGAGTGAAAAAACTACAAAAAAAAAAAAAAGATAACTGTAATGCCAATGAGCTTGTCCCCAGAAGTTAAATTTGGAGACAACAAAACACACGCGTCACACAAAATGTGAACCATCAAGCTGCAGCTGGGTTCCCTGGACTGCAAGGACCCTTAATCTCTGTCTGCTCCCACTGCTTTGCTCCAGCCCCAATGTGCCCCGGCTGGTAATCACACAGCAGATGAAGTCCAAAATTGCTCACACCACAGTCTGCTTGTTGATTAAATTGAAGCCAGGGGACACCTAATCAGGATTCGACTCAGCCGAAGGAACAGTTTGAAAAGTCGTCCTGACCGACACTTCACAGTCAGTGCTGGACGTATCAGTTGGGTGAGGGGCAGTTAGGGTGGGGTGTTGCACCCAACACTAACAGATGCAGAGTTAGTGTTCTCCAGGCATGGAAAAGAAAAAGTGGTTTGTCAATGTCAGTGCGTCACTTCCTGCCATTGATTATCGATGCAATCTCCAGCATTGGAGGCACCAATCATGTTTCGACTTTTACTTGTTCTAACACTATTTTAAGCTACAAAAGATTCACTGATAAGCTAATTGTTTTAGCACAACATTTCCAGAGTCCAATCAGATTGTTTTTTGAAAATATTGTTAACCTCCAGAAGGCCAAGAGAAGCAGCTTTGTCGTCCGTCAGTGTTGTTTGCGAATGTTGCTTGTGCGTCAGATTTACAGGCGTACCAGAAACACAATACAAAGGTTCCTCCTCTGGGCTTTTGTACGTAAACGACTAAATTGCATTTAAAAAAATTTCCCGTGTTAAATTCCATGTATTTAATGAATTGAAATCACCAAGTTAAAGTCTCGGCTCTGGCTTAAAGGGCCTGGAAAAGCCTGCAGCCCACACTGTGTAAGGTGGATATAACAATCAATGTAACATCTCTGCTGAACATTTCTGGTTGCTAGGAGATGTGTGATGTAACCTCCAATTATCTGAGTTATAGAAAAAAAAAGGAACAAACTGACTTCCTCTACAGAAACTTTACAACTCAATCTAATCTTCCTCTCCTTTCTGAATGAGGGTGACCACCCACCCCCTCCTCTACCATCGGTAAATAGCAGGTGTAAGCTAACAGCCCCCACCACTCGCCCACCCCCCCACCATGGTTCTTACAGCTCAGACGGTGTCAAATTAACTGGCTCAAAGGCCATCGATCCCCTGCCAACACAAACAGCAGTGACAGTATTATGGCTGTGGGGGGTTTAGTGGAGGAGAGGTATGCTAGCTATGGATGGTTGATTCTGAGAAATGACTGCTTGGCTGGCTCAGACGAGCATGACGTAAGAACGGGTAAGGACATGACGAGTCAGGCAAACCAACGGGAAAATGTAGGGGAACTACCGAGGGTTTTTTCTCTACCAACAGGAGAAAAAGAAAAGAAGAAAGATGAAACAAGAGGACAGAAATAACATTGAGTCCCCTTGAAAATGCAATCATTCCTGGCATAGAGGGGCAGCCTGCTGTTTCCGTGCCAACAGATATCCCACCTATGAGAATTCTAGCCTGGATGAGACAATGGAGGGGTGGGGGGGCATTTGTGCAATGAGGATGCAGCACTTAAAAAAAATACATAACCTGCAGCCATGTAACAGTTTTCAAAATATTTCCACATTTCTTCATGTGCAACAACAGGCCTCAATGTGCTTTGTTGGGATTTTATGTAATAGCAAATTAGCTCACACATAGTTTTAAGCTTTTTTTTTTACTAACAAAAATGTGACATACATTTTTATGAAGCCCTTCCTAAGTCAAGACTTTGTAGAGTCAGCTTTAACTCCAGCAACAGCTGTCGGCACTTGCCGGAATGTCACTACTGGTTCACATTTGGACACGGAAGGTTTTTCTTTTCGAAATAGCTTCATGTCAGCCAACGATTATGTAGAGAATACGCAAGAGTCTATTTCCAAGTCTCGTTGCAGTTTTTCAGTTTTAGGTTTAGACTTTGACTGGGCCATTTTAACATAAATAGGCTTTGATCTAAAACACTCCACTGTTTGTTTGTGGTTATTTTCTTAGTGGTAAGTGAACCTTAAAACTTCCACACTTTTAATTCTTCAAACAAGTTTTCTTAGCAAATGCAGTCACTTATGTTTCATGTCATTTCTCCTCTAGGGATTTGATTTTACTGAGACAAAAAAAAAAAAAACAGGAAGTTAATCTGAATAGGAATTCTTCTCAACAAAAGAGAAGTGCATGATGGCCGCCTCACCTTTACGTTCATGTCCATTCAACGATGGGGAGACCGATGACATTATCGTCTCCTGAACAAACACAGCCTGTGCAGGCCCCAGTGGAGTGGTCGGGGGGACAGATGACAAAGTGGCAGAAGGGGGTCCACACACGTTATCCGTCTGTCTTGTCCCTGGTGTCAACAGCAGCCTTGCCAGAGCTTTGCAGTCCGTGTGATTTCTGCAACTCATGGCGCTGGATTCCACCTGAGAAAACGTGCCCTTCGTGCACGGCTTGCAGAGAACGTCTTCCTTTTCGTTGCCGCGCCTTTTCACCCGGGTCCCGGGTGGGCACAGGGAGTGGGGCTTGCACTCCAGACCACCGCTCTTCAACAGGAATGTGTTGGGCGGACAGGTGCAGACTCGGTCCTGGGTGGCCATGCATGGCGCCTTCTCGATGAAGCCTGCGGGACACGGAGCCCGACAGCGGTGGCATTGCTGGACGCCGTTCTCGCCCCGTGTGAAGGTGCCACTGGGACAGGGGCTGCACTCCCTCACTGTTGTCGGAGAGCAGTGGACGGAGACGTAGGTGCCTGCTGGGCACTTATCACAGACCAGCTGGGTGCCAGAGTCCCGGTCTGTGTGCTGATAGTGGCGTGGAGAGAGGAGGGGCTGGTCGTCTGCGGTGGATGTGGTCAAAGCTCGGGCTGAGATGTCAGCCACCACCGTGCACAGGAGCTGAGAGGAGATCAAGAAACATCAGGTCAGTTGGTTTAGAATATAAATTATTTTCATCTTGCTTTGGTAGGATCTTCTGACATCTGCTTTCTCTGTTCAGATGGTAGTTGAAGACATTAGTGTCAAAGTTACTAACGTCACTCTTTCGTCCTGATTTGTCTTAAAGTGGCTACACAAGGTAAAAACTGAAGGGTGTTAAGTTACAGTTATATCCTGAAGCCTCTGCCATCGTAGAATTCCTCATAATGAAACTCAATGACTCATTCTGAGACTCAACCAGCACAGAGTTTATGGGCTTTTTGTCACAGCTGATGATTCACTCCCCAGTGTAAGCTGTAGTTGTTGCTTTGCCTCCACAGAATGCCCTCTCACCTCTCCTTGGAAGTTGTCAGCTTCCTAGATTTGGTGGAATGACACACACCTCTGGGTTCAACATCACAGACAGACTGAGTCATGCATGTGTAACACTACCTGGAACACGAAAGGCACAGATCTTTCTGTGCCTACAAAACTTAGTGCAACGTTTTGTAGCTTTTTTAAGTTTTAACTCTCAAACTAAAGATGGTAACAGCTGCTCCACACGGTAAAGCTGTGTGGTTTAAAAAGTGTAATACTTTCTGAAACAAATGGATCATACAACCTGAACTACACTAGTAGAAAGTGGTCTACTGGTAAAAAGTGTCATGCAATGTACATATGTACATAGCCTGAGTCAGTTAACCAAAGTGCCTTTCATAGTCGTAAACTGAGGGTCGGACATTCTGTTTTAGGATTTGCTGCAGGTATTCCAGGTTCTGCCACCATGTTTGACTGCATGTATGATGCTGTTTCTCATAAATCTTTTTAGTTTGGGAACTTTGTGGTGGTGCAGTTCATGGCACTGCTCCCCTGGTGAAAGAAGATCCTGGCTTCTTCTTTGTGTGGATTCTGCATGCTTAACCATACATGTTGTATATGGCTGTTGGTCCTGTGAGTCGATCTGTTGCTTCGTTATAGACTGGTGTACTGTTCATGGTGTACCCAATGCAACCCTGGATTGTTGAGCAGGTATTGAAAATGGATGGATGTTTCAGTTGTACACCATCCGACAGGACAGAACCTTCTAAAGAATCCCACTTTTGTCTCGTCAGTCCCCTGAATATGTCCCCAAAGATCATCAGATGTTTTTTTAGCATATGTGCAATGGGACAGGGTGTTCTTTTGAGTCACTAGTGATTTTAGACTTGGAACTGTCCCATGACACTATTCTTGCTGCTGAATCATGAACACTGACAGTAACTGAGTAAAGCGAGCCCTGTTGTGGTTTAGGTGTTTGTCTTTTATGAATTCCAGGATAAATCATTGCTGTCCTATTGTCCAATCCAATCAAATTTGACATCACTCCTACTGGAGTGATGTTGTTAGGCCAGTCCAATAATTGAAACGTTTATTATCCATACATGTTTTTAACATCAATGGCCCCTGTATGGCTCTGACTCTGGTTTACTAGAGTCCCAAAGCTTTCAAACTGGCTTTTCAACCCCTTCCAGGCTGAGAAGTGTAAACAACTGTTTCACATTGGCTCCAGTTGGTCAGCATAGCTAAAATTTCTTTAATATAAATACAATCATATTTGATAAAGTGCATATTTGGTCTTCGGAGCTTATAGTTGTTTTACAATGACAGTTGTTTCACATATTTTTAAGTCTTTTTTAATCTGTTAAAGGGCAAATACCTTCCTTAACCCTTTTAGCCTTATAATTTGTATACCAGTCCATGTTACTTGGACACTAAATCTTCACTAGAAAGATTTTACACTCACATTGGAGGTGAAAGGAAAAATCTGTGGTATGATTGGAAATATTTTTAAAAAGTGATTTCCAAAAAATCAGTCCTTATAATAATTACAGAAACCCCAGCAATACCTTCAGAGCTGACAGGGTTGACCTTTCATCCACCAGTCTGCTGCCCTTTCATCACCACAACATCCATTCAGTCCATTGTGTTCATTCCCAGAACCTCATCCATAAACATCAGAGCATGCTGTCAACATACAGCGTCCAACTCTGTTGCGTCACTGATATCAATGCGTTCATTCACATCCATGTTCAAAGTGAAAAACTTCTGGCCGGGAGCGCGTGTCATGGGAAAATGAGAACATTCTGCTGGTTCCAGGGAACAATGGACAATCTGCCCCGGCTCACTCTGCTGGTTTAGTCTTCAGAATCACCTCAGCTTGACCCTTATTGTTGTGGACTTATTTACCAATCGGTGTGAGTTTTGATCAAAAACCTGAAATAAAGGATAAGTGTTCTATGTTGGAAAAGGTACTAAATACCCAAATGTCAGTGGGTAAATGTGGAATAATTCTGAAAAATTTTTAGTTTTTTCCAGTACTAAGATATGCTGTTCATCCAAAACGTGTACACACCTGGTACAGTTTTGGTGTCATCAAAACTGTCATAAAGAAACACATATTTAAATTTTAAGTACGCACTACACACATATTCTTGCAAATCTGTCAGCATTGCATCAGGTTCTTAGCAGCCATTTTGTTCCATTTCAAACTTAATTATCCTGTATTTTCTGTAACTAAAGTTGGCTGACTTCACTGTGCCATGGTCACTGCTGTCATCATAAATCTCCATAACCAAACCGCTAATATTTTCATGTAGAAATATACTGATAAATTACCAAAGAATGTGAATTTACAATAATAACGCAATTCCATTTTTAGGTACAGTGTATGTCTCAGACAGCAAGAATATGGTGTTTGTACCCTTCTCTTGACTGATACCTTATAACAGTGATGCTCCTCTGCAAACTGTCCATAGAGGATATCAGAACAAACCTTCAGGGAAAGCAGAACTTTGACTACAGTTCATCAAATCAGCAAAACATTCACTTAAGGGTGTGCAGACTTGTGCAATCAGGCTCCTGCAGTGTTTTTATGTTCTATATTTTCAGATTTCAGCCCCAGAAGAAAATACTCACCAGTTCTTTTAAGACTGAGAATACAGGGTTAAAAAGCTGCTGATTGGTCCAGGTCAGGACTGCATCTTTTGGGCTTTCTAAGCAGACAGATTCCAGAAGCCTCAGCACTTTTTAACCATATGGTGCTAAGCACTGTGACAGCTGCTACTCAGCATGTTAAGGGAGCAGTGCGATGGGCTAATGGCAACTAAATACCTGCTCCTAATTGACTGCTTGTTCATATCTGTGTCTCCTTCCCTGTGTGGTCAACAACCCCCCTGCCTTCATCTAGACTAAAATCAGCCCTGCCATTTAGAAAATTAAAAAAAATGCAAAGCCATCAAAGACACAAAGCAGAAGAGGAAACAAAGTGCAGTACTAGCATTTTCACACTACACACACACACACACACACTTAGAAAAATGCACACACACCGCATGGAGTTACTGTCTGGAGCCAGTGTAGCAGCCACCTCTGCTGATCAGCACTACATTAATCCATTTCAGTCCTTCTGCTGCCAGGGTTGGGCCTTTCCTGCCAACTCCTCCTCAATCTGCCTGCACCACTAAATACGTGATCAGTCTGGGGCACAGGACGGCCAACCAATCAGAGACCATGATTCAAGGTGGGTTAAGCCTGGGGACAGGGCAATTTTATTTACCCTGACCTCAACCATCCCCTCTGCATACAAAATTGACATGCATGTGTTATCCTAAAGTCTCTGAGTCCCAAGTCCAAACTCTGTCACAGATTCAAAAGAAAATGCTGAAGTGTAGTAAAACTAAACGGAGCTCTGTGAGGTCTTTAGTTTTTTGTGATTCTGCAACAGTGGGAATTCAGATAAATTCAACAAGTACCTGCATATTATTTGTGTGAACGCATAGTGGTAAGTTTGTTGAAAATATTTCTCAAAAAATGGTCAAACTGAAAACATTGTGTTTCAGTAAGTGCTACCTCCCACCAGCAGGTGGCAGTAGTTCTTATGGCCTCAAAAGGCAAAGTTTTTCCACTACCTGTGGTAAAACCCAGCATAAAAGTAACAGCTGCTCTTTGTTCTCTAATGTTCCCTAAGGGCGTTTTCACACCTGACCGTCCAGTAGCCTGTGGGGGGCGCTGCAACAAGAACCAATGAAGGAAACGACATGAACATTTCTGAAGAAGAACTGAGTGGAACATCCTTCTTCACAAAATGCAAACAAAAATTAAATTGTAGGATTTCTCTTTTTTCTTTCTCAAATGACCACAATCCATTTCTTCCGCTAGCGCTATGTACACACATTTGTTTTGGTTGTATTCACCCAGAATGCCCTGCGCTATAGTCCACTTCCTGCTTTTGGTGCCGTCTCCCGTCCAGTAGGCGTTCACAAACCACGCCAGAGTTTATTTCAACCGTGCTGAGCGATAAGTTTGTATGCGGAAAGAGTTTGGTCCACATCTGAGTTTGATTAGGCGTTCACACCCCCCAAATGAACCAGAGAAATGGACTGGAGTTGGATTAAAGCGGACTAAACGGGTGGGATGAATGCACACCCCACCCCTAAAACAGCATTAGAGAACCAGAAACTGAACACCTGTAAAAATGTTGAAATGACATAACTCTAACTGTTCTCTGCTTATTGGCTTCTGAAGCCAGTTGGTTGTACTGACTTTTAGTTGAGGCTACCAGTGTGAATACGAATGCATCCCACACTATTTGATGTGGACTTGTAAAAAAAAAATATATATATATATATATATATATATATTTATTTATTTATTTATTTTTTTTTTTTTTCAAAAAGCATCTATTGTTTCACAGTGATGTTTTATTTTCTGTTGATTTATCTCATAAATTCCTAATAAAATGCCTTATTGTTTTTTAGGTGTAAAGTGACAAACTGTCATACGGAAGCCTCTTTAGGTTTCCTGTCAGGACTTCCTCATGAAACAAAAACACCCACAGGCTCACTCAAAGACCGTCAATAAGACAGGAATTCTCAACCTCCAGCAGCAGTTACAGTGTGATTCATCCAGCGACATGTCCAGCTCTCCATCTAATCGCATGCAAGCATAGGATGCCAGGGCAACACATGATTTAAACATAACCCCAATTGCTTCAACTTCCTTGTTTGTTTTTCTCTGACAGTGTAAAATAGTCTGAACATTTCCGGTATGTGATGGTCTGCCAAAGCAGTATGCATACTTCATCACGCAATGTTTGTTTTGTTCCCTCTGTCAAAAAATGCTGAATCGTGTCCTGCATTTGATTAGAATCGGGGCCACGGCTTCTTGGCTGGAGCACAAACCCTGTGGAAGTTAAGGACAAGTAAATCCAACCAGCGGACACATTAGATGAAGAACAGACAGCGGCGAATATGAGCGTCTTAACATTTCCTAACATTGTCCTAAAATAAACCGCTTGCAGACGCCCATCACCACAACCGGCCTGCCTGACAAGACGTTTGTCTGTAAGGCGTTTTATATGGTTTCAGTCTTCTGACCTCTTTGATACGAATTTTAAGTCAGCATTAATGCATGTTTCCCAACCTCCACTGAAATCCCATGGAGGTTTACACCAGGGATCCATTCTTGGTCATCCTATCTTTCCATATTACCTTCTTCAATTATTTTCTGTAAAAAAATAACCGTTTTGTTGTTGTTGTTGTTGTTGTTTTTTTGGGGTGGGGGTTTATGCAGACAACTATCAGGTTTCTCTTCTGCTGAAGCACATTGCTCTATCAAGCTGTCTATTGGATTGCATTGACAATCTGAGACAGATGGCGCTCTCACAAGCAAGAAAACATGATAACAAATTTGGGTGAAATGTTTCTTACTTTTACAGACTCAAATTCCCAGAATTCTCAGTCCTTTTGAGTCACTGAAAAATCACTGGGTAACTTACCGTACACGTTTATGGCGATCTGAAGATGCCATGGTTTAATGGACGGACAGACGGACAGATGGATGGACCTTTATTGCATTTTCCTACATTTATCCATACCAGGAACACACCAGAGTATAGTACACCCCCAGTATTCACAGGGATTAGGGTTACGATAATGGATAAAATGCTAAAAACTTTGTATTTTAATAATTCAGACACCAAATATACCTTAATCTGAATTACTATCAAGAGAATATAGAACATTATAGATATGCTCTGTGGAAGATACATTCCACAGAATATGAACAGAGCCAATGATCCAGCTTTAACAAACAGATTAAGAATGAAATTCCTACAAAAAGCTGCTACTTTTGTTATTACTGCTACTTCATTAACAGTATATGCTGAGTCACGTTAAGCACTACAAGTGGCTGTTTAAAACAAGTGAGTTACATAAAGACGCGTGTGCATGCATGGGTGGAACGGCTCTGGCAGACACTAGGATGTCATTACTGTTCAATTAAAGTATGGCTCACAACACACCCAGTCAAATCAAAATCACATCAAAAGTACACACATAAGTACTTCCACTAACACACACACACACACACACACATATACATGTTTGCCTGGCACCTGTTGCAGTGTGTCTCCATGCTATCGTCCAGCACAGCTGAGAGAAAGAGGCTCTGTTTAGACGCATTCACACTGGATTTATCACTGACAATAACTGGCGACGATTATCTGTGGAGATGTTTCCACTTCTCTGCTAATGACGGAAGCTGGGAGCTCTGCCAGCTGCGCTGTGTTCTTCCTTTGTGGTAAAAAATGACGTCTGAACTGTTAACTTTGGTTGTCCAGGATGTCTTTGTTGAACAATTTCATACACTGTGGGTATGTTGGAATTAAAGTCACTGCATTAAGAAGGATTTTAAGCATAAAACTAAAGATTATAGACAAACCGAAAACCTAATTTAGACTCAGAATTTAGCACTGGCTGTTTCCTGATTGACTTTTTCAAATTTTGTGACATTGACAACTAGCCTGGTTATTGTAGCCATTCGATTCTCATCTCCCCTCAGTTCTTTGTCTGGGATTAGTCCCATTGAGCTGGATTTCCCAGGATTTCTGCACCAGTTTTTTAATTGTAGTCTACTAGCTTGGCAACGGCAATGAGGGAAGTGAACAAAGCCATGCAGTCTGGAGACTGGCACCAGCCCCACTGTTAGCCTGAAAGGTAACGCGACTATAAATAATCGATGGAGGGATTTCTAATAAAAAAAAACATCAAAACGCAAAACTTAACTTCTACTCATTTCGTTATGCCACATCTGTATTTATTGGGATTTCATGTGATACACTAAGGTAGTCCGTTTTGCTGCATGATGGTCGTTTCACAATGGAGTCAGTGTTTTCAGGGCAGACCGAGTATTAATTTTGAAAATCACATGTAATGCTCCATCCACTTTATCTATTATGTCCTAAGTTGTGTTGATCCATCACATAAGATCCCAATAAACAGATAAATGGGTGTGAAAGCTTCTGCAGAGCAAATGCACATCTTTTGCCTTTAATCCATTGTAAATTACTGTCACAGATTCGTCATCAACATATGTTTACCAGTAATGTCTGTTGATGCATATTCAACACATACCAAAGACAACCATGGTAACACAAGTATATCTAAATTTGAGAATAGCATAATCAATACATTTGTTTTATGATTTATATTCAAATACTAGCCTAACAGAATCTGTTTAACAAGAACAACAAATAATGTATTTTTATATAATGAATGTATTCAGAAAGTAAGACTAACGCCTGCAATTATGATTGGATGTCAGTCAATCTATCAATCTATGAACTTAGAATGAGTAAAATTATAATGATTTTCTTTGAGTTACTATTCCAATGAATCCACAAATTCTAGATCTGGACATTAAACAGTAAACATATTTTTGCAGCCCTTTCTGGACTGATTCTGTATAACAATAGACTGCTGGTTGCCCTTTCTTTGTCACCAACTGCAAACTTTTTCCCCTTTTGTTCTGTTCACCCACTGTTAAGTTTCCACCTAAGAATACTTTTTACTTACAATAAAATAAAATAATATCTTTTTGTCCATTTATCTCTCTTTTTTTAAACCATTTGACAGTAATTTCAGTCAACTGATTTCAAGTTGATTCAGAAATTTTTCACAAAAACATGCGCTGTCCCTTTAAATGGAGAACCTGCCGAAGCAGCCCCTTAGAATAAACAATGAAAAGCAGTCCGTGGAGAGAGTTGGGTGGATATGTGATGCACTCACCACGGCGGACACATGGATGACAGACATTATCCTGAATCAGAGAGCACGGATGAGGGTCGAGCAAACGTCCTTGTCCAAGTTGTCTGCTTGAGTAACACTTCTCATCTCTAGATGTTACTGATCATCATCACCATGGTCCTCCTCAGCACACCGGAGGAGGGGGAGCTGGTCGGGGCTCTGGGCTGCTCTGTTTTATACTCTGTGTCTCCGGGTGGAGCGGGCTGAGGGCTCGATTCACTCAGGACGCTGCGCTTAATTCCCATAGCGATGATGGATGCCGCCTCGCCCCTACCGGTTCAGTCGGTGTGCAGTGCGGCTCGCTGCCCGCTGCAGACCTCCACAGACAGCGCAGCGCTGACGTAAAGCAGGTGGGCGGGACTTAACGGGTCGTCTCGCCAATGGCAACTCCGCGAGGGGCATGCACGTGCGCCGAACCGCAGTTGTGAATCGAGGAGGGAGGAGAAGACGATCCCCCGGTGAGATCTGTAATGTCATGTCCTCAGTGTTAGGAGACTGTGGGATGAGAGACTGACACTGTGTAACAGTCTGAGGCCAGGAACTTGTAATAATTACTTGTCCCAGTCCCATTAGTCCCATTCGGCTTGTTCCACTGGTAGTCAAGGCTCACGCTGTTCTTCAATCAAAATCCACCCTCCTTAATTCTGAAAAAAAGATATTACCGATGGACGTACCATTTGTAGTGTTACACGGTCACACTTTAAAAAATTAACATATATATTTTTAGTTTATTTAGCCTGTCATGAGGAGAAAAGAAAGGATGTTCATTTTTCAAAGTCATATTGACCTAGCATTGATTGTCAGTAAGCTAACTTGTATGTTAGCTAAATATTTAACTTGGGTTAGCTAAATATTTGCAAACCCAAAATTGACATTAACTACATATTTAGTTAGCATGCTAAATATGTAACTAATGTCAATCACGCTAGCCTGCAAATTAGCAATATTTACCTTGCTAGCTAAATATTTAGGTCCAAGCTAAATATTTAGTTTAAAAAATAAATGTTTAGTTTGGAACATAAATAATTTGTTTGTGTATTAAATATTTAATTTTGGAACTAAATAATTAGTTACCAAAAATGTCAAACTGGTTGGAGACAGTTTCTTGCCCCAGACTGACTCTGATGAACGCGATGAACACCTTACAGCTAGAATAATCTACTTCTCTACAGCGAAACTATTTTTGCATGGTCACAACTATCACATTTTCTTCTAATAACAAAAAAAAGTGGCACCAAAGCATTTATGTTATTTCCACTAAAGCTGATTCTGATTGTATATCCAGCTTTTACAATTGCTTCAGCCTAACCTTACAAGGACTCAGACAGCTGTGTGTCCTCCTCCCTGTAGCTAGTGTTAGGCGGATAGGCTGCATCCTCACACTCCGTTCATTAGGCTTTGCTGAGTCCTATCAATCATACGATCATATTCAGAAAGACTTGTTTCCATTAAATCAGACTGATAATATTCCCTAAATCATCAATTAAGAATTTATTATGAAAGCTGAAGCAATTTTAGAAAGTGCTTACTAACATAGAAACACTCATGCATGAATAATTTAACAGGCCTGTTGACTGCATGCTTTAAATCTCCTGTTTACAAATAGCCTGCAAATCTCCATTTGCTGCAGAAAGGAGGTCATCTCTATCCTTTGATAGGATTTTTATGTGCAACACCCATGCAGTGAGCTGCTTCAATGCACTGAGAGCCCAAAGTCATTTAGACTGTGACAAATATGAAGAGATAACAGGATTTTTGTCTCTTGATCTATCACAAGACAGCTTCATCGTGTTAACCTGATATCTTGTGGTGTCAGAAGTCCCTTCACCTTAACAGATCGGTTCTCAGATTGGGGCTGACTGAGTAAGGCCTTGTGTGCCATTAAGATGGAGTTGTATAGCCTGCAACGTGCGAGTGGTTTAACTGGAACACTGTTCAGTTTCTCTCTGCCTTATATTTATCGCCAGCTTTTCAACTACAATCATACATCAATAGAAATTGTGTTTTCTCCAAAATTTGATCAAGGAAATCAAAAAACATTTCAAAAGTCAAGCAGTGACTTTTGAAGTGAGACATGTGATAGGGTATTCTGCTTTGAATCAAGTTCATATGTGATAATAAATTCATAACAGATCGGTTCAGTTTTATCTCAAGGCACGACTGGCAGTAATGTCTTCAACAAATCTTCCACTCCCTTCGTCTTTCTCCATAGAGTTTGTATATTCTTCCCTTGCATGCATGGGTTTACCCCAGGTACTGCAGACATTCACATCCAAAGACACATGTTAAGTTAACTGGTTACTCGAAATTACCCTTAATTTTGAGAAACCATTTGTTTCTCTTTTTGTCTTTATGTTGTCCTGTGATGAACTGGTGTATCCCGCCTCACGTCCAAAGACATGCGCCGCCCCCTCGTGATCCTGCAAGGACAATGGATTCCAGAGAATGTTTCTAGCCTTTTTAAGTAATTCATTGAGCAAAGATAACACAAGCTAGCCTACAAGGCAGACATGAGGTACTTGTAGAACTTGTGAAACAAAAAACCAAACAGTTTACTGTCCACTATTTAACAGAATAATTTAAGAATTTCCCATGACTTTAGCCTGCATGTCAGGTCAGAGGTGACCTGGTTATTGCCTTCCTGCTCTATTCCGCTTGATTCAAATCTCGCTTACAGCACAGTCTGGGCTTTCTCCTGTTGACTTGGTTTTCATCCAGTAGATTTTCTACCAGGCTAATCAGCGAACAGAAGAAGAAGCTTTGAATGATGATTTTCTGCGCTCTTTTAGAATTGTAGTCCGCCTACAGTTTAAGCAGTGACAGCGGAGGAAATGAAGGAAGTTGTTCAGTTGGCCACACTTCCAAATATTGAATTAACATCAGCAGCTATCTTGTTTGGGTTGGAAATGACACATTACATAAGTCACAGACAAACATTAGCAATTAGGTAACATTTGAAATATCAACATAGTCCACGTCTCCGGCAAGCAGTTGTTTCTCGATAGTCGAGAGCTCAGTGCAGAGCCTCTGTATGAGGCAACATATAGATCAAGAAACTGGTTTTTACCAGGCTAGGTCCAAATTGGTCAGGTCTGGTCCTTGAGGACCAGTGTCCATGTTTTAGTTGTGTTCCTGGTCCTACGATACTGATTCATTCCTGATTTATTCCTCAGCCTGCAGCCTAGGAAGGCGAGATCTACTGACCCATTTATGGAAATCAGGTTAGCTAAAGCACAGAGGCACCTAAAACATACAGAACACTGGCACTGGAGAACTGGAGTGCCTCTGTGTACAGTGCTTCTTGCATTCACAACCACCTGTTGGCAGCCATGTCTTTTTTGGACTAATCCCTCAATCTGAATCTGAGACACCAACTGTCGGACATCCAGTGTCCCATATGTTTGAGCTGAGCAAACACTCCAGCTTTTTGCCAGGCAGGCGCTCACTCATCTGCTCAGCCAAAACCGCCGTCCGTACGCTTCGGGCCCTGCTGTCGCGCATCCAAAAGTAATGGGAGGGAGGGCATCGACTAGTTAGCCTTAGTCAGGCACGCGACCTGCGTGCACATAGTCTCTCTCAGCCGCTTCTGCAAATAGCAGCAGCGGATAAAAGGGTAGAGCACCATCTGCCCCGCACGTGGAGCAGAAAGGCGTGGATACAAACTGAAGAATTGCCTGATTGGGAGGGGGAAGAGATAACGGGATGAAAGATGCTACTCTGATTTAACTGCAGGGGGACGAGCTGAGATTAAATGGGTCACTGACTCAGCATCTAGAAAGGAAAATCCATGGTGAGTGGAAAGTTAAGGCTGAATCATCTATGCCTGAAGTACATGACTGTATATGAATATATGAGCCATGCCAGAGAGTGTTTTTGTCGTCGCTGCTCACTCGTGCCGCAGAGCAGTGCTGAGGTGCTGAGGCTCTGCTGGGCTGGGTATGGCTGCAGGGACCACACATAGCCTCGCGCTGCAGTTACTGGGTGAAGTTGCCTTTTATAGAACTGGAGTTAAAACAGCCTATTATGTGGGGAAATGGGGATCCGTGTGTGGAGATGTAAAGAGGGAGCACCAGTCTGAGCGAGAGGCAGGGAGAGAGAGCTTCCCGTCACCGGGGCATTTGTGCACGAGTTTTCCTTTTTATGAGCGGCTCTTAAACCAGATATGCTACAAAAGCTTCCACAGTGGTCTAACACTCTCTCTCTCTTTCTCTGATACACACACACACTCAAAACCCCAAACCCAACAAGCTTCCATCCAAGCATTTACTATCAGAAGCCCACCCTGACACAAACAAGCACTTTGGCAAACATCTAAATCAATGCTGCTGTAATTCCCTCTGAAGGATAATTCCAGTTTATTACAGCCTAGGTCTATTATTTTCATAGCTTAATCAACATCTGTAAAAAGAAGTCAGGCAGAGAAAAGAACACAAATAGCAAACTAAATTTTAAAGGATTAAGAAAAAAACTGTTACATTGTAGCCTACTAATACTGTAAAAACATCTGTATGATGATTGGACTGGTCCGTAGTATCCGACCACTTCTTATTGTCCAGTGGCAACATCCAGTTGTTGATCATGTGACTCGTGTGATGCGAGAAAGTGGCAGCTTTATGAAATAGATCAATTTCAAAATGACTGACAAATTAACTCATCTTAGCGGGAAAACATTTTGTTGAAAAACAAGTTATTTTTTTCTAAATTGATATGCTTAAATGTAGCAAATTTAGTTTACGAAATGTAAAATTGCGCAATGAAAATGCATCTGCTGAGACACAACTAGGCACACACAAATTCGAGCATATGAGTAACAAACAAGCTGTGCCTGTTGCAACTCAGGAAGTGTTAAAAAAAATCATTACTATTTGCTAAACCAGAATAAGGAGAATTTGCTAAAAAAAAATTTATTGTGATACAATAACTTCTACAGCTGAACTGAAACAATACTGAAGTTAGAATCTTTGAACCTAAAGAAGAACAATCTAGAGTCATAACATAGCTTCAGCTATTGCAGCTAGAAACTAGAGATCAGGCCCAAAATCTGGGAGTAGTGATGGACTCAGACCTGAACCTTCAGAGACACATGAAGACAGTTACAAGTTGGCCTTCTGTCACCTGAAGAACATTTCCAGTATTCAAAGTCTAAGATTCTAGCAAGATAGAGAAACTCATCCATTGATTACAGACGCTCAGATTCTCTGTAGAACAAGAGGCTAGTTTTATATCTGTTATACTAATAAACTTGACTTGGCTGACTCAACTGCTGTATTTGGTAGTTATTTGACAGTTTCTTTTTAAACTGCATGACTTGGGTCAAATTTACTCAGATCTCAAAATCGTTTACTGATATTGTGGGACATTGGTCCTGAAAGAACTGATAGGAACTGAAATCAGGACTTTGACTAAACTTGGTATAATAAGAATTCTTGACCAGATGTTGCCTTTAGGGAAAAAAGCCAAGATGAAGAAAGATGAAACACAGGTTTGACAGCATTATGCCTGCTTTGCATCTGGAGGAACAGGTAAGCTAGTAAAAGTTGATGGGAAGATGGATGGAGCAACATACAGGGCAATCCTGGGAGAAACCCTGTCAGAGGCCACAGAAGACTTGATTGCCTGTACCTGTGTTTGTATGACTCACCCAGTTTTTCTTGTAAAACCCTCATTGTTCACCCCTATCCTTGGTGCATGGCTTACTGTAAGGCGTATTTACAGTTCATTGTTCTTGATTTTATGAGAACAATGAAGTTTTCCTGTAAAAACTAATTGTTCACCCCGTGCCTTAGGTGCATGGCTTACTGTAAAGCCTATTGATGATGCGTGAGATGACAGGTGGCTGCCAGTAGGTGGTGAGTTCCTGTACTCCCAAAGCAAGTACACCTTAATTGGAAAGACTTTTATTGACTCTGGAAAGCTTGTGGAAACCCAAAGGAAGGAGGCCAACATGGAACACAGCAGATGTTTTACGGCTTCAATATATTTATAATCCATGATTGTTAATATCTAAACTACCATTCACCTCCTGCTTTTGTGTGTGCAGGTGGGGAACCTCTTGTGCGAAGCATTCTGTTTCCATTTCCTTCTGCTTGTGAGTGTTCGCCTGACTTCAAAGCGACCACCCAGGACGAGAGTAAAAGAGGTTTCGTTAAAAGTGCTAACCGAGTGCTGTTGATTTGTTTTCAATCCCCTGCTCCCTCTTGAGCAACCCACTTTTCATCCAGATGACGAAAAGTAATGCTCAAAGGCAGCGTTTTGGAATTTTGAGGTTTTCTTTGGTAGCTGATGGAACAAAGTCAAACTCAAGTATTCCTCCCAGGAGGTCTGCGATGTCTGAAAAGAGGCATAATGTGTTTATACCAGCATCAACAAGGAGGTGATTGCTGCTCCGCTGGGTTCACCATATCGGTGTAAGCCTAAATTACAACCTAACCACCTCTTTGTAATGTTCCAGCCACTGACTGATGAATGGATGGACACAGATTAGGAGTCAGTGGGTGGTGCAGGTTTCCCACCCTCAGGATAGTTCTGAGCAATTATCCTTCCACACATGGTCCAACTGGTGTTTTTGGGAAGGGGAAGTTGTTTGTTTATGCAGTCCCACTAAATGATGTACTCCATCACATGCTGCAGTGACTCTCAAAAGTCTATACATCCTTGCCAAAATGCCACGTTTTTATGGTGTTAAAAATGAATGCACATTGAATAATACAATGTGACGTACAACTCAGCTGAATAGCAAATAATTCAACAAAATAAAACAGTTGCAGCTGGCAGGTTCAGCATGCCAGCTGCAACCAGAAGGGTTTTACTCAAAACTGCTTTGGAACTTCTTATAACTGCGGTCTCAATGCCAGTCCTTAAAGGCCGGTGTCCTGCAGTTTTAGAATGTTTGCAACATTTGTTACATGTTCAGCTTTCACACTGCACTGCATAAAACAGTCCAAACCCTTTGAAATACCTGCTTACCCCCGCGCCTGTGCTACCGCTGTCATGTACGAGGGTAGGCATCTGACCCACATGCAAAATCAGACCCGGGAAGTTAAGAATTTATTTACAAAATGTACAGGCACAGGTGTCTTGCAGGTGATTCTTTGGATCGGGCTCGGGGTTTATCTGGAAGCTGACAGACGAGTCAATGACTGTGCGGGGGGTGGACAGCAGGAGAAATTAACTTCTCAAAGGGGGAGGAGGAAGGAGTAGGATGGAGCCAGGCAACCAATTGGGAGGTCCGAGGCAAGTTTCTCTGGCAAGAATGAACTGTTGGCTGGAGCGGGCAGGCAGGTGAGGTTCGGAGCTGCAGGTGGGATTACAGGTTTGGAGGTCTGGCTTATTCCTGGGAATGAGAGACAGAGAACAAGTGAGGGAAGCAGACAACAAGCTGAGGTTTTCTCAAGAAGGTTACAAATAACTAGTTTCTAAGAAGAAGGTCTAGCAGACCTTGGTAGTCTCTAGACTTTCATGGTAGTCTAGAGACTACCATGAAAGAGTAATCATCCAGTGGACAGGTGAGGTCTGGAAGCTCCTTAAATCCTCTCTGGGTGATGATCCCAACAAGATGCAGGTGTGCAGCTCTGCTCCAGGCCGCTCCCAGCAGGGAGCCAATAGGGAGAGACACTTTTATAAATCCAGATCCTGACAGCCGCTGCACCAAGAAGTACTACAGGAAGTGACACGAAAATCACAGAAGAAAACATGAGCCCAACTTCCTCCTTCACAAAACATAAACAAAAATGGAGTAGCGTCAGATTTTAGTAGTTGCGGGATTTCTCATATACCTTTGGTAAAAGACCACAGGCCATCTCTCTATCTAGTGCTAGAACAAGTGTTTGTTTTGGCTGTATTTACCCAGAATGCTCTGCGCTACAATACATTTCCTGTTTTTGGTGCTGTCTCCGGTCCATTTGCATCTACATATTATTCAAACCGAGTTAAAGTTCCCTTCAATCAAACTGAGATCGAGGCTTTTAGGCAGGCGAGACTTAGCTTTTTGGTCTGCATGCGGGTTTGATGACACATTCACACCTCTCCAAACAAACCGGACAATCTACAAATGAACTACAGTTCAATAAAAGTGGACTAAACAGGACTTGTGTAAATGCACCAAAACCTTTATGGCTCAGAAACAGAACAGCTGCATGTTAAGTGTTCTCTGTCTATTTACTTTTGAAGGCAGCTTGTTGACTGAACTGTATGCTAGTGAGGCAGTTTCCATCCATCCATCCATCCATTTTCTTTACACCCTTGTCCCTTATGGGTGCTGGTTAGTGAGGCAGTTTCACCATTAAATTTCAATGTGTAGGACAAGAGACGCATCTACAAATTACAGGAATCTGACCTGTGAAGACTGCAGTTTCAGACCAATGGCTTGTAATATCTTATTGTTGTTTTGACCAAAACAACTATTATATTCCAGAGCAAGACACCTCACTGTGGACATGGTCATAGTGAAGGTCAGAGTGGTTTTGGCCAGAAATACGCCTCTTCTGCTTCAAGTTTAATTTCAAAGCTTTGGAAGATTTTAGGCAGGCCTGGACATTTTCTTTGTCTCACAACCTTACTCCCTTAGCCAAAGCACTTGCAATAAAAGACTGATACTTCACAATTCACTTCACAGTTAATTGCTTCCTAGTGTTGGTGTATGACAGGAAGTACCCCAAAAAATACACAGCAGCTAAAAATGACATGTTTGACTTAAGAATGCAGTGTAGCTACAAATAGAACATTTCATTGAGCAGAGACATGGTTTCAATCTACGTGACTAGATTTAGTCCAAATACAGATGTGACTCACTGTTATTCAAACCCAGTAAGTTTTATACAGAACTTGAAAGTTTATGACAGGTTTTAAGTCCATCATAAGCCCAATGGTGCACTCACACCTGCTGCTAAAGGTAAATCTTGCAGAAATCCAAATTTGACACCTGACTGCTTTGGACATAATGCCTTAATCTCTGTTTCCTTTCATGTATTTCCTCCATAAACTTTGAATTCTGCAGCCCAGTGTTTTATTACTGTTTCCTCCTGAGCAGACTGGAATAAAAAAGAGTACACTGACCTCTTCTGGACAAAAACTGCCACAGCAGATCAAATGAGCCACCAAAATGTTGCTTTGTTTAGAGACGCTCTTCATTCTGATAGATAAAACATACTGATGAATGTGCAACGTGCCTTTAAAACACATGCAGAAACACACAAAATGAAGAAGTGAGTCACATCGTTTGAAGGTAACCGTTATTTGGACAAATCCACTAAAACAAGCCAGACAATTCAGCTTTCATCCTTATTTCAGCTCATTTTTAAAAAATTATGACTATATTTCTTGTTTATGAAGACATCTCCAACCAATACTGTTA
The DNA here is from genome assembly GCF_051168715.1 of Poecilia mexicana. NCBI lineage: Eukaryota > Metazoa > Chordata > Actinopteri > Cyprinodontiformes > Poeciliidae > Poecilia > Poecilia mexicana. Next base: position 3,463,718 of record NW_028263390.1, on the reverse strand, counting down.
CACTGTATTAACACTCTACTTATTCAGTATATTAAAGACACGTTTAAATTGGATTACTATGCATTTGGCTAAACCTGCAGCGGATGGTGAGATTCATTAAAGATCCTCCTTCAGAACTGCTGCTGGAACAGATCTCTGAGCTCTGTTAGAGAATCCTTACAATTGTCATATTTGTATTTTTAAAGACACAAACACAGAGCAAATTTAGTGAAAATGGAGCAATTGCAGTAAACCAAAAACTTAACAGGGGTAGGTAGCAAACAGGTAGACATGAATAATTTATATTTATATTATATAATTTATAATTTATATTTATATATATATATATATATATATATATATATATATATATATATATATATATATATATATATATATATATATATATATATATATATATATATATATATATATATATATATATATATATATCAGAAATCTGCCATTTGTGGTTGCAGTTTCATATTTTGCCCACATGGTGGCTCAAGATTACCAGAGTTTATAACACAAAGTAAAGGTCCAGGGATCAGCCAGAACTGAAATTATGTCAACGAGGTCAAGTAAACCTGTAGATTCAGAATGTTTTACATGTGAAAGTATGAGATGAGTCTTGTTCATTAAAGTTTACTGTTCTATTATCAGCTAAAAAACAGAGCAAACTTGGATTTTTACTTCTTCAACAGTTTTTGTGTTTTAGATAGTAGATCTGCTGACCTGTCACTTTGTTTTCAGCTCCTGTTTGCCAGGGGCTTCTTCTGCTCTGATAGTCTCCCTGAGGTGTCCTGAAAGCATTCTGCTTGGATTAGTCAGACGGCATACTTCACCTCTCAGTTCTCACCTCTTCATTCATCAGTGACTCTTGGGAAATGTTATTGCTTTATTTTATTATTATTCTGCAATGTTCCTCTTTATCCATGCTTCTAAACGTGTAGTGCTTTGCTACAACTTTCACATTTTCATGTGTCACTTCACCACCACAGACTTCAATGCGTGTAATTGCAATTTTACATAGTAGAGACAGTTTTGGCTGCAATTCCACCCTCAAATATCTAGCTTATGCTGTGACCACCTTGCCACATCTTCAGCCTGAAACATTCATTTTCAAGTCCTGCCACAAATTCTCAGTTGGCATTTTGTCTTGACTTTGACTGAAGCAATTTTATTGTATCTAGCAATAAGCCACCCTGTTTGGTGTGTTTAGGACGTCATGCAAGTTTTGATTTCCTCTACTCTTTATGCTTTGCATGAACACCTTCCTTTACATATGTGCCGTGTCCTCTGCACGGCTGGTGGCAAACTGCAAACAGGACCTAGAATGGTTTTCCATAGGCAAAGGCTTTGTTTCTGGATTCCAGAATTGTGAAGTGGGTAACTAATGGTTGAATGCTAATTTTAGTTGGCATTTAGTTTTTCATTTATTCTTGAACAACGTTCACCTTCCAGCCTTAAGACTTTTCTTCTTTTCTGAACAGTCTCAGGGTCTTTATATGTTCTCCCTCCCTGTGGCATTGAGATGAATTATCGTGACTCACCCATCTGCCCATCCTCATGATTGATTGGGTAGTTTCCATCTATCACTTGTTTATCTTGTCAAGGTGTGAGATGTGTGTGAGTGTCATGCAAACACCTTGTCATGAAATTCTATGTATCCAACACTGCATAATTTTGACCCTGTTTGGGTTAGAAGTAAAAGCGCCCCTAAGAGGTGAGCGGAAGGGGCCAAGAGCCTCCATAAAGCAGCCATCTGCCCCTAAAATAAATTAATACATAGATTATGTATGGCATGATAAATATATCTATCTATATATAATAATGATTGGTTGGTCTGCAATTACATAATTAAAATTAATCACATTGTAACTGAAAACCATGTATCTACAAAGTGAACATTTAGAATTGATTATTTTTCTGCTAATTTACTGAACAGACGCATGAGCTCAGCAACAAATATATTTGCTGTTTTAAATGTGTTTAAGTTAATTCATGAGATTTAATGACGAAAAACAAACATTGACAAAATGAACGTTTTCAGTTCAAAAACTATTTTTACTGTTAAATGATTGAAAAAAAAAAACAGAAATATGAGACCAACAATATGGACATTTATTGTTCTTAAATTTGTCTAAATTATTTAAGCCTTAGTTTGGTCTAAAGTGTTACTGAATCCATTCTGTTGTCAGATGTTTCACAAACATCTGTTTTTTAAAAAACATCCTTCTTTAGAAATGTGGACAGTGAACTCTGACATCAGCGTTGGTGACGTCTGTGCTGCTGCTACATGTTTAGCATTGAGATGCTATTTTAGGCTTGAAGATATAAAATGTTGCCTGTTGTTCTTGCTCCCACATGATCTGTGTACTTGCACTACATTCCATAGCTCTAGACAACGGGAAATTATTTAGCGTAATTCCACCAAGCAAGGTGTCATGTGACAAGTCAGCAAAATTCTTGTTCGTGCAATTTGCTAAAAACAATTTCCTCCTTTGCAAGAATCCGAGTTAACAAACCGCATGTCGTCATAATACAAAGAAACCACAATTGCAACTGAGGGCAGTTGTGGTTTTTATGTCCCACTTGGGACACTGTTCCATTCACTACAGCCAACGAAAAACACAGACACACACACATCACTGCATGTGTGTTTGTGTGCTCCTGTGGTCAAACACATTTGCATAGCATTTGGTGTTTTGCGTTGCCTTTTGAATGCTTGTTGACATTTTGCTCAAATGGCCCCTTTGAGAGTGAAATTACACTCAACTACTTCCTTTTCTAGCAGTTCACTCTCTGGTGGCACCGAGATAAGCCGGGTAATTGGCAGTGGGCGCTGTGCCCGTCTGCAGCCAGAACTGTGGAGGAACAGCTTGACTTTTCATAGCAGAGCAGGTTGGATAGTGAGCGCGAGGAGGCGCTGGGATCGTTCCTGTCTCTGGGATTGCTGTGTGCCAACATATTCTGATGAGAAAAGTGTGTTTCCTGCTACGAAGTCAGCTTTCTCCCTGCTGTTTGAGAGCAACAGTTAGCATGTCGTCAGTCAGGAATAAAAGGAAATCTGCCTGAACATTATGGGTTCAGTTTGAATTGCAGGTAAATTAGTGTGGATGATGTGCAGAAATGACAGAAGAGTAGTGTGTGTGTGTGTGTGTGTGTGTGCGTGCGTGCGTGCGTGCGTGCGTGTGTTTTAGCATTTCTCATGTTTTAGGAACCATTTTTTCCCCCAACACAAACTACATTGTGAGGACACACTACTCCTTATGGGGTCTGAAGCAAAGAAGTGCTTTTATAGGGTTATGGGTTTAGATTTAAAACTAAGCTGTGATTTAGGTTATGATTAGGGTAAATAGAAATAAATGAAAAATAAAGGGAGCCAATACAAAGTCATACTATGTGAATGTGTGTGAACTTGCATATACTACATACTGTCACCTTCCAACTCAAGTAATTTTTTGCCAAGAAAAAACAAAACAAAACAAAAAAAAAACACTTTTTGCAACAAATGCCATTATTTTTGGAAGATGACAATTCAGAGGACCACTTTCACAATGTTTACCAACAAACTGAGGTCTTTTATGGAAAGTGGAAAGGTTAGGGTAAAGATTAAAGTAGTAATGGCTTGGGTCAGTTAAAATGTCTGGGTTAGGCATAAATGCTAGCTACTAAAATGAAAATAAGTATGTACACTGCAAAGAAGTGCAAGGATGTGTGCGTGTGCATGTGTGTGTGTTTGTGTGTGTGTTCTCTAATGCTTCTGCAAACCGCCGAGCTGCTCTGAATAAGAGATTAAAATAGCAGCATAGATTCTCACCCTTCTTAACAAACCACTGCAGGCCTAACACAGTCCTTACATAACAGCACAACCTTTTTCACACTCCTGATCAGAATCTTAAGAACCAGAGAACAAATGACAAGTGTTTCAGTTGGGTTTTTTTTTTTCCCTGTACAGTTTCAAAATGCAAAAGGTAGGAACAGGAGCAAGAGATCATGAAATCAGAGGAGGCAGATTATTCAAAACATTGATATTCAAACAGGCTGTTGACTAGCAGGTAAAGACCGTAGACCTAAAAAAGTCCAAATCTGAGCAATAATCCTTCTCTTATGGAATTTTCTGTCAGGCTTTTAATTTGTCATGACCTCCTGATGACTTTTGTGGCCTGAGGAGTCCACAGGACACATCCTCAATATAGATTAGGGCATCCAGTTTAAAAAACAAAAACACCTTCAAAGATCACATCTTCTTCCCCACCGAAGATGTTAGAAGTTTTAAGTAAGTTTTATTTTCTGTTAAGAAAAAAAGTTATCCAGATGATCCTGGAGGCCCTCTAAAAGACATGAAGGGTCCCATTGGAGATGTTTTCTACATAACACAGAGGAGCTGGATCCTCCATGATCTGTGAGGGTTTTCCTTCAGAAGAACGATGGAGCAGTGAGTGGATGCATCAACAGTTGCTTGATATCTACAAATGCAGCGTTTTAACTGACTGTAAACCAGGGGTCCCCAAACTTTTTCCTGCGAGGGCCACATAGCTGTTCCTTTCTCTGGTCGGGTGCCGGTCTTAGTTCTTGGAGAAAGAAACCTTAGAAAATTCTGTCAAGGGGGGCTGCTCTGTCTTCGAAACTGTCGAGCAGGGGGGAGAGGGGGGTGGGGCGACGACACATTCGCGCTTTTAGGTAGATTTTTACCCAAAAACCGTGAGTGAAACGGTGACTGGTACTGACTAGTATATATTCCATTGAGGGAAAGTAAGTTTCACATCTGCTCAAGAGCCCCCCTGGTGGTTGAACAAAAATCCACATATAAACCAGAAAATACAATATATAAAAAAAAACACTGAATGCTCTCTGGTATGAGGAGGCGGGCCGGATCCGGCATTGTTCAGGGGGCCGGACCAAATGACGTGGCGGGCCGGATCCGGCCCGCGGGCCGTAGCTTGGGGACCCCTGCTGTAAACCAACAGATTTTCTATAGTGGTTTAGTCTTTCAACTAGAAAAAAATAAGTTTCTTCAAAGGGAATGTCAACATTGTTTGGGATCATCCCCCAAGATCTTAATCCCAATAAAATCTTTAGAAAACGAATGACAAAGGAGGTTAGAGAAAATGGACATTGGTTCCTAAATATGTGGTGGCCGTTGTGAAGCTACCTTAACTGGTAACATCAGCATCAACATGGAGGGTACTTATGAGTCTCTAATCTCTTTAGAGACAGGGCACTTATCAATTAATGAGTTAATCTAAAGTTGACTGATCTTGTCAATTGACTAATGCTTAATTTATAATTGACTAATGCTTAATTTATAAGTGGCCATTTTCTTTTGTATCAAGAGGGTTGACCACCTTTCCATAGCTGAATCTTTTATATGCTGAATTTTAAAAAAGAACCACATCATTATATTTAAGAAAAATGTTAACTGTACTAAATACTGATTGAATGTTTTTCTCACATTATTAAACTTATATATTGCAGTGATGATGAAAATATAATAAAATTCAGAAACCCTATGAAAAATTAAAAAATACAGGTTTTAATATTTATAAATCAGTAGCTGTAAAAAATTTTTTAAATACTTTCTACAGCATTGTCTAAGAGATTAAAAGCAGACAATATGAAAAGAAAAAAAAGAAAAAAATTTCTTGAATCATGGAATAAAATAAAAATAGCCCATTTTGAACAAAATTCAATTGTGGCTGTTTTGGAGTAGATTTGGAAAAATACACCTAGAAACAAGTTTTTAGTTGCAAAACAACAACAAAATCAGCTAAAATTGTTTAATCATAAATTGAAACTTATGAGATGCGCTCACCTTAAAAGGTAAGTTTTAATTATTATATTATTATATTTTTGGCATTTTAGTTTCAGTAATTTCCAAGATGACCCCCTTGGTTCCTCCCCATCCATCTCTCCCTCCCCCAAATCATCAAAATCTCACCCACGGCTCCACAGGGCGATTTTGGACCGGTAACTACGTGCACACGAGCCCAGGCACGTACAGTAGGTTCTACTGTACACGCTGAGATGGATGGAGAATTGACAAATTCCACTGACTATTCCTCTCGTTGATCTATCCCGCCTGAAACCTCGCGAAGTTTCCGACTGCGCTGAATTTTGGTGGGCAGGCAGGCTGGCAGGCAGGAAAACAGGCGCTGAGCGGAGGCAGCAGGCAGAGAGAGCCGTGTAGAGGCGAGTCCAAGAAAGGTGGAGACTCCGACTCCTGGCTAACTTCCTGCACTGTAATCTTCAAGAGAGAGAACTCAGGAGGACTGGACCGCTTGCTGGGACTAGGACGGATGGATTTAAGGCTCGTTTAGCTTGTTTTTCGGCGGTAATTCGACGCACCTCCTCTCCTCTGTGGCTGGTCGCTCCTACCCACCTGGACAGTAGCGCGTGAGCGGTGGGGAAGATTTCCAACATTTGATTCTGCGGGGCGTTCCGAGAAACAGGAATGGGTGAGTTCACCAGTGATGTGGCGCTTGTGTTTTGACGCTGTTTTTTTTTTAATTATTATTTTATTTTATTACTATTATTATTTTCCCTTGGCAGTTTCTAAAAGGCTAGTCGAGCCTGTAGACACATCAGTAAAGCGAGTGCCAGCGTCTTGTAATAATTTTTTATAAGCTTCTGGAAGCCGAGAGAGTTACAGTTAGCAAAGCCCGAAGCTAGCTGGTTAGCCTAGCCAGCTAGTTATGTGGTTCACAGGATAACGCCAGCTTCATCCCTGGATGTCGTTGTGCTTTCAGCGTTTTTGAAAGCAAACTTTCTTTAAACTATTGTAGTTTTGTTTTACTGTATCCTCAAGTGAAACCTTTAAGCTACTAAACACCTCAGAAAAAACCCCGTTTTTAGTTCCCACCTCACTTTTCTTGGGCAAGTCCGAAGTTTTGTGGATAACTTGGGGGCGGAGGGGCATCTTAGGTGTCTTATTTGGACTACAACTGTTAACTTCCTCTTTTTGCGTTTGCCTCAAGGCTGTCGGCATGAATAGGTAAATCCACAGGCTCGACATTTAGAGCCACGAGACAGAACCGTATCTGTGATCTGAGAGCACGTCTGGAAGTGGGGATCAGGAGTTAAATGTGAGAAGGATAAACTCATGTTTTTAAACGCATAAAAGCTGTTTATGGTGGATATTTGTGTTTTACAATGACAACCTCAGTATAATCCAGAGGAAATATTTTGATTTGTCTCCGTATTTTGCATCAAGGCCTCCACCCCCACCTGTTGCGTACACCTGGGTGTGCAGGCTGTGGTTACTGTGGCCGGGCTCTCAGAGGCTTGCCTAAGGTGTCTGCTATGTGGTGGAACAGGTTCCTGGTTTGGCTGCGTCAAGTTTTCAGTTGCTGGTATGTTCTGAGTCAAAGCAACACTTAAGGATAAAAACAACAAAGAAAAAAAAAATCAGTCAGCTTCAATAAGTGTCGGTTTCTAGTTGGTTATGCTTCTTATAATGTGCTGGTTTTTGTTTTGGTCTAGCCTGTCTCAGGTAAGCTTGTTGGGTTTGAACATTGGAGCTGTCAGTGTGTACTCCCTCTATTTCCTCCAACATGGCTTGCTTGGCTGCATTCCACAAGCAGAATCTTTTCTTCCCCTTATGAAAGTTTACATTTGTTCTTTTTTTTAAAGCTATGGTTCTTTTTACATTTTTGGACACGTTTCCATGTTGTCATAAAACAACACTCACCTAACCTAAGGATAAATATTAGGATATTATTCCCCAGGCTGGGATTAGTGCTGCATGATATAAGAAGATCTTGTGATGTCAATTGCGCTAGATGCCTGTTTTCTTATTTCCGCTACTTATAATTTTGGATGAAACTATTAATCTTATTAATCACAATGAATTTATTATTGAATAATCATTTACTAATTTTATAATCCTTTCCTGCCGTATACAGACTCAAAAACACGCTGTTTACTCGCAGAACACCCTCAGAGCAGTAATTAAACCAAAACGCTACAAAAATATATACATTTTGCATTTAAGTTAGAAAAGAAATCCTGTCTGTCTGTTAATCTACCCAGAACTCAAGTGGCATAGTTTAGTTTTACCTGGTTCATATTATGTAAAAGAAAAAAAAAATCTCCCATTAAGCATCTTGATGTTTAATTAATAATCTGGTAAAACAAAAAAATTATCGACGGTTCAGCTCTACACTGTATCAATGTTAAGCAGAAAATGTTGAGCTTTTCGCATGTTGATGACAGATTTATTATTTGTGGCATCCTTTGCTACAAACGGTCAAGCGTCACTAAAAGAATGCTTTTGTTACATTTTAGGCAATAAAAATGTTATTTTAAAAAGGAATTTAATTATTTGTTCATTTGCATCTTTTAATAAATTTCTATTGTATTAAAAAAAGACTTATGTGGTTAAATGGGAAATCTGTCAGTGTGCAAATTGTCAGAAGAATCGATTACTAAAATAATAGTTGCTGCTCTACTTCTAAAACGTGCTTCAAAAACTCTGAGCATTAGCACATTTAGCAACATTGTTTATGACTATTTTAAGTTTTTGCTGCCTCAGGCTCAGTCCTACTGAGTGTATCTCAGGCACTCAATCCATCTATAGTGGAATATAATTGCGTTGAAAAGGAGTCTATGAAAGAAAATGTGCCAAAATTTCTCATTTTTAAGATCTAGAACATTTATCAATTAAGAAATCTCCAAAATGTCTCTCTTTCACTGTTTTTTGCATCAATTCGACAATTTGCTGACTCGACTTGACTCAGTCTAGTTTCCTTGTTGCTTTGTCTCATGTAAGTTGCATCAACTTTAACTGTCAAGTCCAAACCTTGACATTTGAAAAAGCTATCACTACAACTTTAACTAAGTTGTCTTAACTGTCTTTAGCAATTATATTAAACTAAACATTTCTAGTTAATAGAAATTTATAAAAAATTGCCCCAGTTGATTTCATTATGTTTTTATGTTATTATAGTAAATTGTGATTTGATTCTGTAGTTCAGAATCAAACCGTAGGACTGCATACTTTCAAAGAGATACAAGGTGTATTTTTTTATTTTTAGGCACAAATTACTATTATTAGTATTTTTCACTTTGTTCCGCATTAATTTACTTTTACCAGTGACATGAGTGTTGCTGTTTCGAGTTTCGAAGTGCTCTCTGGAGCGTTCCCTTCGTTTTGGTGTTTTCTAACAGACCTCTGAGTCCATCAGAGCAGCAGCTGGCATGTTTCTGCTCACAGGAGAGCCACTGATAAAGTGGCTTTATTGATTTATCTGCCAATATTTACTCACCACTGCTCTACAGACCTGCAGTACATGATGGTCCATTTACTCACCACAGCCTGGGTTTGATGTGGAGTTTATTTATAGGATGTGTTTTACAACCTGCAGGATCCTTGCAAGAAATGCTCCATCAAATCATTCTCAACATGATTTAATAATAAAGATACGGATAAAGAACAATGTGTAATTAGGAGGCAGCTTTGCCTCTGCAACAACAGTAGTACTAAGTCTTTTTTCTATACTTCTTACTTTCCTGCATTGGTTTGTTTTTGCCTTTTTCTTTCTTTCAACCCACAATTTTTTTTCTTAAAAACAATGATCCTACTCACTCGCTTGTGAAGCTATTTCTTTATGCACATTTGTTTAAAATTTCATGCTGGCATGTTGAGGATGTCTAAAAATCTTGAACTCATTATGATACAATACATTCCCTCACACTTGCATTACTTAGTCTGTGTGTGCAGAGAAATTGGTCTGCTGTTTTTTTATTATTATTTTTTGCAGCTTCATGTTCACGCCTGAGCACCGCTGTATGAAGCAGCAGTTTCACACCCTCCCAGTATAAATGATACTGTTTAAATACACGTGGCCTCTGTTGGAACTCCTCAGAAACTCAGCAGGAAATGTGGCGTTAATGGGGCCAAAGAACCTGCCTGATTAAAGGGGCCTAGATGTGTGAAAAGGAGGAGTTTGAGTGTAGTGTGTTTCCAATCTAGTAGTTAGATTTTTCTTTGACCTACTATTTTGTGTGTGACTTTTTTTTCCTCTTTCTTGGACTGTGGGAAAAGTCTGTCAACATAAAATATATCTACTGCCTTATTGTAACAAGAAACCATGTTATCAGTCTTCATAACTGAGACGATACATTATATTAAGTGTAACAGAAATAAAATTTATTTATTTCCAGTTAGAAAAGTAATAGGAAGTGAATTCTTATTAAACTCAAGCCTGTAAATATAGCCTTGCTTTACAGTGTACATCACCCATAAACCACCTATACTAGCTATGCATGAAAATATGTAATATGTCAACTGTAGCCTTTTCCAAATCTTCCTCATTAGGGATTTTTGTCCTATTATGAATGTGACGATATTAGCATGCATTTCCTGTTATGGTTTTTCATTTAGTTAATCGTGAAACCTGGAACCTGTTCCTGTCTGCACTATATATTCTGCTGCACATTGCTATTGTAACAAATATGTCCAACTGTAATTGAATTGCCCTTTTGAATAAAGTTTACTGAATCTGAACCTCTTAGACATTCTCTCTAACTACACCTGTAAAACTCATCATTCATTTCTCTCTATTTTAGCCTCGTAAGTCTATTTTTCTGCTCGTCTCTTCAGGCATCTGTCGTCACTACATGTTGTTGTTGAGCAACTAACATTAAGGGAGTAAGTTTTTGTTTGTAGTCAGCTTGTCAAATCAAAATTGATATGAAACGACAAACAGTTTGTTGGGAACGCTCCCAAACTCCAGTGAAGGAAAACATTTATGGACTGTCTTCACACTTTAGTCTCCAGATATTGAATACTATATTTTCTAGAGCTGCAGAATACATCACATTTTAGTAAGTTTTATGCAAAATTGCAAATACAAAGCAGTTCTTTGACTCTATATTTGGTAGATTGATACTTGTAGTGGTGACATGTATTTATATGCACATTTAATTTCCCATTGAGCTCGTTAAAGTATGTTTGAATTTTAACTATATTTTGCCTGCCCCTATTATATCCATTTGGACATGGAGTGCAAGTAATGTCCACGAATGATGCAGAAATTAGTGATTGAGATGCTTAAGATCAGCTGAAATGCACCAATTGGACTTTTACCGGGCCGATGATGATTTCAATTGTTCTTGAAGTCTGACCCACCAATTTAGATTTTGACTGATTGTAGTTCATTTTTATAAAGGCTGTAACATAAAAGAATGTGGTACATACTTTAAATAATGCAATATCTGTTGCTAGTGTATAACACAATATACCAACGCTAACATCGGTATTGGCTGATATTAGTCATTTTTTTAACATATTTGTATCAACCCGATAAATAAAACTGACACAATATTGAAAATTGATATTTATTTCCATCTTGTGTCTGGAGGAGGTTGGGCATGTGGTATTTCTTTGGTCATGCGACCATGACAGTGATGCAGCAAAGGATTGTGGGTAGTTTAACTGAAGCAGATAAGCAGTGATGGAGACAGCAATGTGGTTGATTTCTTTCAAGATGCCAAAAGGTTAAAGAAGTGTTTATACAATTTATACAGTTATTGCCCAGAAAAAATGTAAATATCGGTTATTAATACTGACCCTAATTTTCACCTGTGTGCATCCTGATCTTTTCCTATTGAACATGGAGAACTGGAATGCTCCTCTCTCCCCATCAGCTACCTCATAGATCAGTAGGAAGGAATGCGGTGCTGAGTTTCCTCTTTACTGACTGATCCCAGTGTTTCAGACTGGCTGCCTGGCAGGCTGCTCGTCTGCGTGGCCTTGTGTAAACCCCTCTCTCTTATCCTTCTTCCTGACTCTGTCCCCTGCAACTTCCTCCTTTCTGTCATCCACTTACATAAGGTCCTCGCTGTACTTCAGGGTGACCTGGAAGCAGAAGCCTGGGGACAGGAAATGCATTATCATTCCAACCAGTATGTGCCCAACAAAAGGACAAGTAACAGTTTTCTGCTCTTTGGACAGACAACTACTATGTTCATATGCCACAAACCTGACCTTTATTGAAGAGAAGAAGAAATATGTAGTCTGTTTGCAGTTTAGGCAAACAGACTACCTTGTTACATACACCCAAAACCTTGTGTATGTAACACAGACCAGGACATCCCTACTTATAATGTGTGTTCTGTCCTAAGATGACAGAACCTGAGCTGAGTTCAATGCCAAGTGTAAACTCATCTTTACCTGTCTTTCCTGTCACCGTTTCTAGTGTATTAAAAAAACTTAAACTTAAAAATAAAGAATGCTTAACCTGGTAAGGAGTTATGTAATGCCTGCTAACCCGCCAGACTTATAATACACTGGGCAAGGTTCCCCCAGAAAACCTGATGACCCTGGTGTTATACCATGGGTTTTATTTTAATTTTATTTATTTCGAACATGATAGTAGTATAAAATCACGCAATGCAATGCAAAATACATATTTTTGTACCACCGTAATCTTAACATGCTTGAAAAGAAGTAGGAAGAAACTTATGAACTCCTATCCCATAAACTCATACAATATTTATTAGCCCTTATTAATAAATCAAATCATTGAAAAATATTAGAACTTACAAAAATTCGGAGGCCTCATATTTTGGAAAGAATAGTGTGTGAGACCAACGGGCTGCTGCAGGGATGTGCAATTAAAGCCTGGCGGCCTGCCAGGCTTATGATGCACTGAGGGTAAGCCTGATGGGGAAAAACCTGGATCAGTGTTGTGAATGAAAATAATTTCATAAAACTTATTTACACAATCACACTCAGTGCTCATACATTCTCCAGTGTACTGTGTGTGTATTTTGTGAGCTGTGCACACTCTACGCAAATTTACTAGAGCGATAAATTTTCTGCACCACTTGTCCATCACGCAAGCATTTCACCTGCCACTGTTTATTACATTTTATTTATTTATTTTTATTTCGTGTGTAACATTTCCCTTGGTAACAAACTCAGACACTCGGCTGGTCAAGGTATTTAAAGATAGGTGATCGGCCAAAACACTGCAATCGGTGCACCAATGTCTACATATTTTACAGAACATTCTAAGAAAAAAAAACTTATAATCTTCATTGATCTTGTATGTCCTGTGTTTATATCTATATATATATGTATATATATATATATATATATGTGTGTGTGTATATATATATATATATCTATCTATCTTCAGTTATATAAATCTTTTTTTATACATCTCTCCCCATCCCTCAATCTTCATCTTGTCCTAATTATACTGCATAGCCGAGTGAAAACCTCATATTCTGTGACTGAAAAAGCAGTCACAAGCTGTTTTTCCTGTTTGCACCACATTCACCAGTGCTGCTCATGTGTTTTTTGAGACAATCAGTGACATGCTGATCTCGGGTCACTGCTCCCGCAGAGGAGTGACTCCTTTGCCTTGAGCTGCCTTTCTTCTCCTCTCAGGGTCAGCTGTCGTAGATATGTCAGGAATCCTCACAAGGCCACTCCTAAAGCCAAGGTGTGAAGCCATTCTGCTGTTGGCTTTGAAAACTCCAGACTGGATAACTAGCAGCTCTGCATCTTGATTTGTGTAGAGATTCCTCACTGACGGGGCAAAATCAGACGCACATGGCTCCCTCTGTGTCGTTCATCCTTCAGTCATTTCCTGTCTCTTCCGAGCTGGATGGGTTCAGAAGATACTTCATAACAGTTTTCATATGACATGCGTCAGGATATGCCTCTTACTGTAATGAAGGCATTTTTCAGAGATATTATTATAAAAGGAAACAATATATTTAGAAATGTGTGATGAATGACAGTTTTGTCTCGGGTTACAATAAGCTAAATATTTCTCTGTTAACCCTCATTCATCTGATTCCCTACCATAAGGCCAGAGTAAGCGGCCCTCGTAGTCTTTTGTGTTCAGGATAAATGTCCCATTGGAGCCTGTATGGCTGTTCCTCGGACAGCGGCCAACCCTGGATGAATGAAGTCATTCTCCAGCATGCGTGAAGCTAAACACAGCTAGAATGCCCCGCCATGAGCTGAGGCTGGAAAACTTTCGGTCCAGGTTACGGAGCTCCCACAAACTCTGTTTGAACTACAGGTGCACCGGCCCGTATCTGTCCCGATATTGAGAAAGATTCTCTAGATCGGTGACAATGCTCCAGATCCATAAAAGATCTGTTCAGTCTAATTCCGTACTCTGAGGGACATCATGCTTTAATATTTATTTTACATTATATTTATTTAGAGTTCCTAATTACATTTTCTGAACCATTTGAAAGAAGGTTTCTTGGAATTTAGTTTTACATGTTTGACCAAAATAGTCATCCTGCTGTTTTTGTCAATTTCAGTTCCTCTTTTTTTATTTTACATTGGCTGTTACACTCTGAATTACACTGCATGAGCAAATTAAAGTTGTGTTGTTTTTTGAGCTACTGGTGCATTTAAGTGTCTGTACTGGTGCAAAGTTCTCAAATAAAATTGTAATTCAGTACATTTATGTCCGTGTTAAAAAAAAAAAAAAAAGTCAATTCAGCACTATTCTCCTGTGTCGGATCCGTATCGGCCGACACCAGATCCGACACATATCAGAATCCGTATCAATAATGCAGAAACATCCTGCATGCTTATTGTTTTATGCAATAAAACAAACTGGATTTGGACAAAATCTGCAAAGAATTGGGGGCCATTAAAACATTAGCCACTAATCTGAAACAATCACTTATAATTCTGAACAGAACTGTAAGGATAACCATCACATGTCACATCACTTTTTCTCCCCCTCTTTCCAAGCTATTCTGAAAATGGTTTCTTAAAGAGTTCATCTGTCTAGTTACACACCATCTGCTAACCGATGGTGTGTAACTAGACTGTGTTCTACCTTTAATATATTTGAGACCTGCAGGATGCCCTGTGTGCTTCAAAAGCTCAGTTTCCATCTCATTCGGATCTCTTTTGTCTTCCTGTACTCACATTAACAGATTCTGTCAAATTACAGCTCACAGCAGTGGCTAAGCAGTTTATTTATATAAAGCCCGGGTGGAGCCGCTTCATGTGTTTAGACTGTCTCACAGGGTGTGAGCTGTGTGTATCTCCAGATGTTTACCTGAGTGTTTGGAAGTTGCAGTGAGAGGCTCGATTAAAAACTCACCTGTGTGGAAGAAAAGAATCGTTTTCAACGCCACAATATCATTCTTCATTGTCTGTGACTACCTTTTAGCACTTGGTTCTCATAAATCAGTCCACACAATGTTTTCCAAAAGTCTTATATTCTCAAGATGGTTCTGCCAAATGTGAAGTGTTCTATTGTTTTTGAAGTGATTAGAGGTTTTCAATTTGGTGAAATTACTTCTTCACTCAGGTCAGGTTAGTGTAGACCTACTTTTTTCCTGTAATGTATGTGGATGAGTTCTCAAAGACGTATGCTGCAGGAAAGAGAACTGAGGCAAGTTAACCTCTGTTACTTAAAATCTTCTGCAAAGACATTTTATTGAGACGGGAGCTTATGTCGACATGTGAGAACTTATTTAAATAAATTTTACTGCAACACTTTTGTTTTGTTGGTTTCTCATGTCTGTTTTGGTAACTCTGATGTTTGTCAGTCCTACCTGTGACCTACTCTTGCACTGTTACATCTCTATAAATTAAAGGTGTTATTGAAAATATGCTACTGTAATCCAGTTAAAATGTTAAGTCATAAATATAGAGATTAATATAAAAAATGTTTTACCTTTGATTATGGCTTATAGGTAGTGAAGAAATATTTTTCCCCCCAAATTGGACTATTAAGACAAATGATTTTTAGTACATAAATACTCCTTGGTTCATGTCATCGTCTACACAGACAGGTGATGGATGTTTCACTGACATCTGCTACAGGGAGAGTTGGTCACAAATGTTCATTGCTATGATGTAGGGCTGACTATATTTTTCAAGAGCAGTGTTTATGGTGCTGTGACTGCTTTGTCATGCAGTCACAACCATATAGTTGCCTAAAAAAAAAAAAGAGTAATAAAATTGAATGAAGCACCAAGTCTCCTCCATTCAGTAGCAACATTCACACTGAAGAGTGTTACCAGTGCCACCTGGTGGTTCTTGGTTGTGATCTGTTGACTTAACGAGAACAATGTTTTCATGTTTTAGCTTCTGAATATTAGCCAGTTCCAGTCATCAGCCAAAAAATTTTTTTAAGTGTCTCTTCAGAAAAACAACTGTCCAAGCTGGTCTGGTGTGACTGGTTGTTCCTGGTCGGCTGTATCGGAGCAGAGATCTGCTCTTAGCTCAGCGCATAGGGGCCAGTTTCTGCATGGACTTAGGCCCAGGCTGCCGTGGTGTTGGTGCCAGGGTTAGTGATGTCAGAGGGAGGCCACACACACACACACACACACACACACACACACACACACACACACACACACACACACACACACACACACACACACACACACACACACACACACACACACACACACACACTCTACTGAAGCTGAGCCAAGTTTAACAGCAGGTAATGTTGTGTTAGTGAATGAGTGTTCCAGATGAGTGTTTGTGTGTGTGTGTGCCTTGCAGGGCTATTGGGAGTGTGTTGCCTGTATCTGTGTTTGGTATGAGGCCAGCAGCCAGCTCTCTGCAGAGTGCTGAGTAAACAGCCAATCACACAGCCTGCTGTAGGAACTTCATCAAGGCTGTGCGGCGTGCCATGCTACGTGATGCTGTTAATGGTGCATGGAGATTGTTGTCATGTGGTCAGAGGGTCTGTAAAGGAATAATCCAGCATGTTTCTTCTCTACTTGATTTCACAGCAGATGAGAGGATTGATCCAGCAGGGGTTTTGTGTTGCATAGGGATGCACTGATTAAACCCACAACAATAAGCAATAAACCAGTTAATCACGTGGTAAATTAAAATGAGCTCCATAATTTTCATTTGCATTGCTTAGTCTTGAAAGAGAATCTCGAAAAGCTGCCATTTTGAAAAACTTGGTATCTTTACCTGTTTTCTTTCTCTGAGCCCAGTGATTGATAGGTTTTAAAGAGCAAATTTGTTTTTTGAGACATTATAATCCATTTTATGTATTGTTTTGGTTGTTCTTTTTTATTTTTGGATATTTAAAATGTCTTCTTCCAGTCCCAGTATTAAATGAAATTAAAGTTCTGGTGTACTTGTGTTATTCTGCCTTCAATTCTCTGCTGTACTGAAACACTGTCTCTGGTATTTTTACGATTACAAATGATGAGGGTTAACCCTACCTCTCTTGTATATCCCTTAAATTATTGCACACTTGTATTTTAAAACATGAAATTCAGCAAATAATTTTTGAGAAAACTTTTTTAAGAAAATCATTCCGCCGGCTTTCTGCTTTCTTCCATAGGAATAATAAATGATGTGTGCTTTGCCACTCAGATATTATATAATTTCAACTTATTTAATAAGTTGAAATTATTTAAGTTACTGGAACGTCAGTAACTAAAATATTCAAAATTATTATTACCATTTTGTCCCAAATCAAGCCGACATACCTTTAAATTATGTCATTCTGTTTAAAGGCATTAGACAGAATGGAAGTGTGTTCTTGCTAGTTTCGTCCTAAAATAAGCACACTCAATTTACTCAATTTACTCAACCTGCTCTGAGTTCAGCATATAGGGGCCAGTTTCTGCTTGGACTTAGGCCAAGCACACTTGCATAAAAAATACAATAGATTTTTTTTTGTTTTTTGTTTTTTTTTTTTGTTACAGGAACTAGGCAGTACATTTCCAACCACATTGAAGAATTAATTTTGTGCTCTAGGGGTCTTGATTCACATTTCTTGTTGTTTTGCTTTCCTCATCTTTGTTCTCTTTCTCTCTCTCCCCATCCCTGTCTGGATCAGAGGTCTTAGTGGAGTACGAATACGACGCGCTCCACGATGACGAGCTGACCCTGCGGCCGGGTGACATCATCAAGAATGTGCGCTACATCGAGGAGGAGGGCTGGATGGAGGGGGACCTCAACGGGAAGAGAGGGGTCTTCCCAGACAACTTTGTTAAGGTGGGAGAACACCGATGGGTCTTGTATTGCTTTCTACCTCCGGATCATGTTTTCCTTTGTGCTGCTGACAGGCCGGTTCCTGGGAGGTTGAATTTTATCGGAGTAGCTCCAGGTGTGGCCTACTTACAGGTTAGGTAGATCACTCAGGTTTTGTTGTGAGGCTACAAAGCAAACAAAAACACAAACATCATGCAGGGGTGGGCAATAATGCCAAACAATATTGCAATGTCTGTTTGTAAATATCTCTAATAATATCACAGACAATATTCCATGTTTTCTGCTTTTTAAATCAAATATGTAACTACACGTTTTTTTCCCCCTACTTTTCTTATAAACAGTCACCAGAATAAAAAAAATCTTTCTTTATAAATACATACAAAATCACACAATACTTTTAGTGCATCAAAGGAAGAAATAAATTACCAAGTGTAAATAAACTACTTATATACACAAATGAAGCAGGTTTAGTTTTACAAGATGTTTGTCCCTCTTTTTTTTTTTTTTAAGAATTCAAACTGTGTAAAACAGAGAATCGTGTTTTTAAGACAAAAAAAGTCTTAAAAAACGCTCATCACCAAAATATGTTGCATAAAAAAAGCTGCATAAAGTGAAAGCTTGTGCTCACTTCCTAATGATCAGAATCTTTGTTCATTTTCATTTCTTCCATCTGTCACAGACATCTCCACTGAAGATAATGATGACGACTATTTTGGTTTTTAGCTTTCATTTTCCTGCAGCCCTTGCCCCAAAGGCAGGAATTTACACTCTGCACAGCCATGTCTCATACTAAATATAATAAACTCTGACATGATTAACCAACCTTTAATTATTTTACAGTTAAAACAAGCTACAGGAAATCAGCTCTAGTTCTTCAGCTGCTCTGTGCCTTTCAGCCATTTGGTATTGAACAGTTTATGTTATGAGTCAGCGTTTTGCCGTGGGCTGCTCCTCTCATCTTTCCTCATCTCTCCTTCCTGCTCCTTCGATCCTTTAATCCTCACGGCGAGATAGGTAATCCGCTAAGCGGCCTGCCGCCGCCAGCGGCCCTGGATGCGTAATCCTGTAAGCAGCAAGCAGTTGAACTTTGCCCCCAACAACATGACAGCAGGTTAGCATGCTGTGTTGTCGCAGTGAACGATAAGAGGCAGGAAACATGTGGGAATGGGTCACGGTAAGGCTGCCGGCTGCCGGCTAAATGCTAATATCAGGATTGGAAGGATGGAAATGTGGAATCTGATGTTTGTATGTGAGGACACAGAGAGCTGGAAGGCTTGAGATTTTATTTACTTACTCGCGTCGCTGTCAAGTGTCTGGATTTACGACCATCCGCTTTCCTGTCAGAGTTTAGTTTATCTCAGAGGAGCAAGGCATCGTTGTTGAGTAAATCTGATGGTTTCTGTTCACTTTGTGTTTTTGCCTCTTCATAGTCAAACAGATGTATATTTAGTAGGAATAATTTGACTGAAACTTTTTTTGGCTGTTCACACCAGATATTTCTACTTGGTCTAAACTTAGTAAATATATAAATGACTTTGAGAACCTGCTATGTGTAAACAAAGTTAAGGTAATGACTTTTAACTGTTTTTAGCATAGCTACCTTTTAATATTTCACTTTATTACCCATCAGCTGACACATACACACCCATGGAGACAAATACCCAGAGCTGTATTGTATGCATTCATCCCTCAGGCCCTGTAAGCCATGATGAAATGACTATTT
Organism: Poecilia mexicana; assembly: GCF_051168715.1. Classification (NCBI taxonomy): domain Eukaryota; kingdom Metazoa; phylum Chordata; class Actinopteri; order Cyprinodontiformes; family Poeciliidae; genus Poecilia; species Poecilia mexicana. Next base: position 3,444,045 of record NW_028263390.1, on the reverse strand, counting down.
AAACATTTACAAGCGCCTTAATGAAGTTTTTCTTGAGTTTTTAATGAGACCAACACAAAATAGTTCATGATGGTAAAGTAGAATGAGACAAAATAATGCCAACACACTTTGTTTGCCCATTCCTGTTGTTTCATTTCGAGGCTTTTAGGCTTAATTTTCCCAACTACATTGGAATTTGTTAGGAAAATTCCGACTTTCCTCAGATTTTAGATGGATGTAACAGAATTGCCTACACGAAGCCTAAACAGCTTTTTTTTGAGAATGTCATTTCTTCCACATCTCAACTTTTCATAGAAAGGAAAGAAATTCCTGTCTGTCTTAATGACAGTTAACGAAATCAAATCTTTTTTTCTTTTCTTTCCTTGTCACATTTAAATAATTAGCACCCTGCGTGTGTTTAGGGTGTGGTGCCAGCACAAGCTCGTTCTTGTGAGCAGACTGTCGCTCTGCTTTCCCAGCTCAAAGTGCAGATCTGGCGGTTTGTAGCTTTGTGCCTGGAGCTCAGAGCCTCCAGCTCGCCCAGGTCCACTGCTCTCTGTCTGGAGAGAAACCTGCTAATGCTGGACTCATCTTAATGTTTCCTGTGGTTTCACACTCAGCTGGATTTCCTCTCCACTAGAACTTTCATGTCAGCATTTGTAAACCAGGAAGTAGGCCACAAACGAGGTCACCATGCGCACACACCTATACACACACATTTACAGGATACACAACCTTTACGGATCAGCAAATTTTTTTTTCTTTCCTTTATTTTTCTGGGTTGTAAATAAAGAAAGAAAAGTTGTGGTAAACCTAATATATCGTATTTTATGGCTCAGGTTTTTGAGGTGGGCAGTTTGCCCAACAATCTTAAGTTTCAAGTTAGATTCATTGGTTGATGCAGCTTCCTGTCTATGAACTGTTGTACTGAGCAAAACGTTTATCTATTTAATCATTTCTGGATGAACATAAGAAACACACACTTTAGTCCTGTGACCGATTTTTAATCTCTGATTTCTGTAAAACTTTTACCTGCTGTTTGATATTTTATTAGCGTCAGCTGCTACATAGCTACTGTAATGTCCAGACTTTAAGCCACTACTTTATTCACACACTTTGAACACTATGATTTGGCTACTGAACAGCTTTTCACAAACGTTTTTCCAAAGGATGACAATATCCTTTGATGAAGGATATTATTGGATGTCACACAAAAAAAACATAATTCTTTACTTATTTTAGTAAAAGTTTTGATGAGATTTAAAAGTTAATTTCTCATTTTTAGTTAGCTTCACTGCACAGTTTCGTCTAACTTATGGAAAAAGCATCATCTTCCAAATAACCAATTAAATTTTTGCTTAGGGTGTGTGTAATTTTTTTTCTTCATACATTTGTTAATAATAAATGGCGGAGGGGATAAAAAGTCAATTATAATAAAAAAATTTCTCACAAACTAAAAAGGAAAACCTCGAAAGTACATTCAACATCGTCATCTACGCCCTATAGACGAGTGTAGCCTGTGTGTGTAAAATTAATTTTCTTTTCAAAGTTAATGGTCGTAGCTCAGTAGTCATAATAGAAATTACAGCAAGTTGCTGCTTGTTCTCACATATTCATAAGATGCAAAGCAGAACTACATTTAACACCTGAGGTGTCTGATGTTTGCTATATCTGAGCTGCTAATTTTTTATTGTAAATTGAAGTAACTGGAAATGGATTTATTGGTAGTTTTACTTTCAGACTGTAAGACTAAGCCTACTATTACATTACAACTAGAATTCTGTTCAATGTAGCGGTCGCCATTTCTTCCCTCCTAAGTTAATATGTGAAGCTGCAAGAAATGGAGGGAAGCTAAAGCGAAGCGTCTGAGCTGGAGTATAAATGTGCAATTCAAAGATTGTTCCTCATAGATTCCACATTGCCAACTTAGTGGCTTGTCAACAGTGTCTAATAATTTCCGATCTTCCTGCTTACTCAGATCTTCTCCACTGTATCACTCCACCCAAACGTTAGCCTGACTTCAGGCTGAATAATGTAACATCTGACTTTGTTGCTCCTTCAACCGCAAAGATCATTATCTGTGATGCACACTGCAGTTTTATATTGGGTGGAGATTTAAGTTTATTAAGTGACTTTCGGTCAGTAATACAGAGATATGACAGCAGCACCTGTTTCCCTGGTTTGACCACATGTCTCTGAGCTCGGTTGGGAAACCCTGATTCCATTCCTGATTCTCTGTACGATTTGGACTTTTTGTTCGGGAGTTTCCCAGAATCGGCCTCTTTGGCAGCTGCTTTACAGCCAGACTCCCTGACTTGGCTGGAATCAGCAGCAGGCCAGGCGCTCCATTTAGACACGAGTGTCTTGAAAGTTTTACGATGTCGCGCCTGCAGAGCGGCTGCAGCAGCTGCCACAGGTCGCATTTCGCTTCTCCTCACCAGGCCTGGTTTACACGTCCTCTTTCTATGGAAGCCAGTTGATGCGTCTGTGCACAGTTCCTGTATGGAACGCTCCCCCTGACCACATTCAGCAGTGACCTGTTTTTGATGCATTCATTTGCATTGTAGAGAGAACTGCAGATTTTTTTTCCCCAATATATGGGAAATGTTACTTGAAGTTAAAGTGTTAGACATTTATTTTTCATGTTCTTTTTCCTTAGGAGCTGAAAAAGGACCCCAAAGAGGTCAAGGAAACCAGAAATGAGCCAAAGGAGGAGCCCGGCCAGCCTCAGGGCAGAGAGAGCAGTGTGGCCAACCTGGTCAAGAGGATAAGTGTCATCGGCATCCCCACCGGGGGATTCCAGCCCATGCCCCCCGCAGCATCAAAGAGTAAGAGACGGGATTTCTCCTTCCACAACATTCCCATTCAGTTCTAGTCAAATTCATTTTAACAGCTGCAGTTATGCAATATTAAGTTATTGACCAATATAAAATAGCAATTGCCTTGCTTAGTCGTCTCTTGCATCTTAACAGTAACTAAACTGTTTATAGATTTATATCAAGAGTGAAGACATATTTTTCATATCAAAACATCAGCAATTTTCTCAGCTTTATATTAAGCCATATTTATAGAAATCGGGAAAGGAATAAGGGCGCTACCAGCATTTTTGTGACGGATTCTTGCTCATCCCACATTGGAACAGTCTGGTTTTGTGGACATGACTCACTGCGTAGCAATGGCACATACATTAGCGTCGCTAACATTAGCCGCTAAAAGGCGATGTTCAAACCATTAATGTATATCATTGACAGAGTGGTGTCAGATTTTAGTGGTTGTAGAATCTCCATTCTACAACCACTAAAATCTGACACCACTCTGTTTTTGTTTGCATTTTGTGAAGAAGGAAGTTGTCTTCTTCAGAGGTTTTATGTCGATTTCTTCAGTAGTTCTTGGTGCAGCGCCACCACAGGCGGCGGGGGGGACAGGTTTTTCAGTGAGTTTGGATCGTTTGACACAGTGCAGTGAAACTTCGAACCACAGCAACTGAAAATGCAACAAATGTTGCAATTTTGGTCCCCAACCCAATCCAACCCAGTCTACCTGACTATCAGGTGTGAAAACACCTCAGTGGTGAACAGTACAGCCAGGTTGTGATTAATAAACAACCCTGGTCATGTTGTTGCTCCTTCTGTTTCAACTGAACCCAACAAACTGTCTACTCTCATTTTTTTTTCTCTCATCCATACGCATTTACTTTGCTTTTAAATATTAATCATTATGATTACTACTGATATAATAAACTTCACCTTAGTATTGTCATTGTAGGATTTTACCAGCCAGCTCACCTAATTCCTGGGTCTTTTTGTGTTTCCAATCTTGTCAAAAATTTTGATTGTGCTAGTTAGTTCTGCTAAGGAAGCTACTGCAATGTGATAAAGGAGTCATGTTTACATGACAAATATGTGCAAAACTTTTTTAGTAAACTGCTAAAATACAAACCCCTCGCCCCCACAATTTCACACGTCGGCATCTTATTGAAGCGTTAGTGACAAACCCCGCCTACTTGGGAGCGGCTGCATATACTATGTTTCAGGGAAATTGTAAATGATATTTATTCAAAGACCAGTCACATGAAAAGTGGACAGTGATTTTTTTTTTTTTTAAGGGTATTCAAAAGATAGCATGGCTAAGTAATTAATTCCAGTCGAATTATGTAAGTTTGAACCTGAGAACATCTCTTGTCTTTATCTCATTAATTAAATGTGACCTCATGGTGTTCTGTTGGTGTGTGTGAGCTTGCATGTTCAGTCATGCTTCCAGCTGTGTGTGTGAGCTGCATACCTTCAATGAGTCCAGTCTTGCTCAGTAATACCATAACGGATACAGTTTGTGTCTGGTGCTCTTACTGCTGTCTAAGAGTTTCTGTTCTCAGAGAGCGCTCAGCTTATCAAAGCTGAAAACGTGAAGTGAAACCTGAACTTCTCAAGCTAAATGCTAAATCTGTTATTTACCGTCACGAAGTGATGAGTGTCTTAAAGCAAGCGCTGTACCTCATAGAGCAGAATGTTCCTGTTGTTGGAAGTGTGAAAGGAAGAAAGATCTGATCTGTCTCCTGCTTAGAATGACAGGGATTTCAGCTGGATTCTCTGTTTATTATGTGGCTAAAATGGCAATTATGTTGTTTTTCCTGTAAGATAAGAGTTTTAACAGGCAAATATCTGATCTGCCTGGAAACCTTTGCTGTTAGAGATACATTGGTTAGAATTTAGTGACCAGGTTTGGATCTCTGGGTTTTGTAAAGTTCTGACTCGGTTGCAGACTGCATAATAAAAAGCATTGCTATGATGACGTGCTGAATGCGTAATGTCAAAAAGAGCAGGAGCTTCTTAAAGAGACAGAAGGCCATTTTCAAGGTGTCAAATTGCAAAGTCAATTTTTTTTAAATTATGTTTGTTATATGCAGCATTTTTATAACAACTGAAGGTAACATTGTTACTTGATTGTGTTATAGAATGGTACTGTGTGCCTCTAAAATACACATTAAAACAAGGATATATTCTAACATCTAAATATATATATTGCTCATCCTGACTAACATGACTGAACCAGGAGTCTGTGTGCGTTCCTAGAGAATATTTATCCTTATCTCAACTCTGAGACATCCAAAATTCTGGAGACATTTTCAAGTCCAGCATGTTTCATAACAGACAGAGAGGAAAACTTTGACTCCTTTCAAACATGTCTCAACATAAAATGAAATACAGTTTCCTTTTTAAATAATCTTTGTGTGTCTTCTGACTTCATTTGAAACACATTACCATCTAAGTTGGTAACTTTGACTCTCCTCCTCATTGTATTACAGTCGGGACCAGAGAGTGCTGTCGGAACCCATCTTAGTGCTACTGGAGAAGCTAACATTTACAGTCATCATTATTGTCGCTCTTAGAGGTACAACCAAAACATCCTCGAATAAGCGACTTTTCTGTGAATAATTTGAAGCTACATGTCTATGAAAACGCAGCAAATAGGTGAATCCATAGATATACAGTTATTAATTAACACAAAAATTACTTTGTTCTGTTGATTCTGTACCTTAACCACCCGTAACTTTTTTCAAATTTTGTTTTTGGGATTAGAAGTATTTTCCTATAGGCATTGATTTTTAAAAAAAAAGATTTTGTTGAATTCAGATGGTCAGCAGCTCACAGTCCAAATTAGTTACAAAGCTAATGTTTGCTTAAATGCTTTCAGTTCAAATTCAAATTCAAAAATACTTTATTAATCCCAAAGGGAAATTAAATACATCATGTTGGCTTCCACTAAAATAATGAGTAACAATAATTTAATCTGTTTAGTTAGTCAACTTGAGTTTTTAAGTCCAAATTAGCCAAAAAGTTAATGTTAGCTCCTATGCTATAATCATGCTTCATACAGCCAGAGTTAGCTCTGGTCACCGTTTCTTATTCAACGGGCTTTAAACAATATCGGCAAAACTTTTTTGCTGTTTTGAAAATTAAATTTTATTCACACTTATTTATTGTAAATCAGTATTAATTTGATGCCAATCACGGTAATTCATTATAAAATTTGGATAAAAATGTGTTCACGGCTGCTACCCCTCAGCATGTTCTGTTTTTATGCTGTAAGTTTGACGTGATTCATGGCGAAATTTTCTACTGCAAATCTACCGAGTTACAAATTTTCCACAGTTCACCCTACAGAGTTGTTTTGTTGTTGTTTCTTTCTTAAACGTAGATGTTTTTCTGGTTTTCCGTCCGTGGGTTACATCTTCTGCTTCTTAAACACCCAGTCTTCAGGTTGGGTGTGTCTCCCACAGCACAATCTGATTGGGTCCCCCTGCAGGTTTTACACCTTTCTTTGCTTACTTACCTGTCAGTTGCAAGACCCTGACATTTGAGAGTGAGCACAGATCCACAGACACACACGGACGCTTTTTGATATAAACATAGACTTATTTTTGTTTTGTTTGTTTTGTCTTTTTTTTTTCTTCTTCCTCGTTCCCAACAGAGCCGAAGAGGAGGCAGTGCAAGGTACTGTTTGATTATCAGCCGGTAAACGAAGATGAACTGGAGCTGAAAGTCGGAGACGTCGTCGACATCCTAGAAGAGGTAATTTAAAAGTTTCAGTCATGTACTCTGCTCATGGTTGGAATCTTACCAGCTCCTTTTAAACGTGGGTCTGCTGAAGCAAGAATGCCATATTGTTGGCTTGTTTTTAAAGCGCTGAGCATCTCCTGACTGGTTTTGTTCTCTGCATGTCAGAGCATGCAGACAAAAGAAGCAAACGTTTGTTTCTTCATCCAACCGACCTGAAAGTCAGAATGGTAGAGGATCGTTGATGTTTTCGATTTATTTTCTTCTGGTGGCAGGTTGAGGAGGGCTGGTGGAGCGGGAGTCTCAACGGCAGATCTGGACTGTTTCCATCAAACTTCGTCAAAGAGCTGGAGGCAGGAGGAGAAGAGGCAGAGGCCAACGACACGGCGGCTGACAAACCTGGTAAAGCTGAGGGGCTCAGCAGCATTTCTAGAGACACTGCAGCTGCAGAGGAGGCAGCAAAAGGAAAACTAAATCATCGTAGGGGAACTGGAACGTAACTCTGGGTTTGACATTTGGAAGAAATGTTACCAAAACAAAACAATGGGTCTTTGCAGCGTATGAACAAATGTCAAGGTGTGTGCTGCCTGCAGAAGAAAGACACTGGAAGAAAACTCCAGTGGAAGTTTGGTGGAAATTTACAGATTGTAGTTCATTCAGTATAAATATCAAAGAGACTAAAAGGTAATAACTTTGTCTAACATCCCTAATAGACACTTAATGATTTGTTGCGAGCAAGATTTTTGTCACTAAGGGCGTCAAACATGGAGCCAAAAATTTTCCGATTTGATTTCAGTTATGAGGAAAGACAAACTTTAGTGTATTTAAAAGACATTTAATGTGTCTGACCAGCTGTGAATGGGTGATAAATCAATTTTACTGATTAATCAAATTTACTGTCTCTGAAGATTTATTTTTTGGCAAATGTCAGTGATGTCAGCCCGCCCAGAGCGAACCATCTTGTTTTACAGGTAGTATTTAGTTAGACTTTGAAGTCAGGGCAACTCCCGGAAGGAATGATTGGGGGGGGAAAAACAAGTTTTTGAAAATATTTTCTGTCATTTGCAATTCCTTTTTAGAGAATTGCAGATTTCTTAAAAATAATTTCTTTTTAAGAAAAGAAATGGAAAATGAATCAACTAAAATTAGATCTGGTATGAAGAAAAGCTGAGATTTTATTTTAAAGCCATGTCACCTACATTTTTCTCCTTCTCTCTTTCTTACCCTTTCTTTCTCTTTTTATCTTTCTCTGTATCCATCTCTTTCTTCTTTTTGCTCTGTTTGTCTTTCTCTCTCTATCTTTCCATCTTTTTCTTTCTTAGAAAAAAGGATTTATTTTTATTTTTATATCTATCTTTTTCTCTGTCTCCCTACCTAATTAGCAGAAGGTACAGGGAGAAAGTTTGAACCTCTCAAACAACTCCATACATTACGCTTTGTTCAAAATTCTCCACTGTGATGTATGGTGGTGGAAGCATCATACTGCAGAGAAGCTTTTGTTTATAAAAAACATGAACTACAGTAGAGTGAGGCCAAAACGGAGAAATCATCTGTTTTTGTTAGAAGTGGGCAGATTCAAACTCGACCATGTGGTTTATTTCACTGTTTGAGTTTCACTTTTTTTCTGTCATATTAAAACTAAAAAAAAAAAATATCCCACACCAGTAATTCATAACCCAGCTTTTACAATGCATATTTTAATAACTCACTGTTATGCAAAGTCAGAAAGAATGAAGCGGTCACACCTATTCTGTGCTGCCAGTTGGCAGTGGGGCTGGGCTAAATGTGCCAGGCTCCATGCAGCGTCCCAATTAGAACGTTGCCACCTTGGTCTCAGCACAACAGGGAGAAGAAGTCATGCATACAAATTCACTGATTGCTGTAAGCTGACCATGCTGAGGCCTGGAGTTGGGCTGCCTTAATGGCTGAGCATGTTGCTCTGTCTCTGTATACGACTGAACAGAGACGGAAGTAAAAGTGGAAGAAGCCCAGTCAGTTTGCTGAATGAGCCTCAGATCTTGGACAGTGTCTGATCTCTCTAAATATAAATATTTGAGATTTTCTTTGGCAACGTGACAGGTGAATTCATTGTCACTCTTTCACTTCAATGTTGTGCTTAAAGTATCGAGTCAGAACCTGGAGTAAAGAAAACACAAGTTGCATCCACCTGGGAAAAAAGATGATTTAAAAGTTGTTCAAGACATGAGTGCATTTTTGATTATCTAGTCAACAATGCTTAAGTGATTTCTATAAACAGTTCAGTGATGTAATATTTTTTAGTTCTGACTGCAGAGTACTTCAAGGATTTGAAGCTCAAACATAAAATAAAACTGACTGAAAGAATTTTCCCTAAATAGTATTTTACAGTCTTCCCTCCAAACTGCTCTTGTGGTTATGTTTGATTGTAAATGTAATTAGACAAGGTCTTTTATTAGCAATGGTGGAGCCAAACCTTGAAGTAGTTTATATACAAGTATGACATCTGAATAAATTATCATGTTTTCCCAACTCAAAAAGTCATAGTCTTGTGTAATATTGTACAATTATCTTTGATATTTTTTATCCAAAGTCTTCAAAGTCGGCTTCTAGAGTCTTCTTATTGGTTATAGTGTGGTCTAACGCTCATAGAACCAACTCATCATTCAGTATTTTTTATTGGAATTACAGCATTTAAATCTAACTTTGAAGCTTCCCAATGTCAAGTTATTCTATTTAGAAATTGACATGTAATAAATTACAACTTCTTTGTAACTTGCAGGATTAATCCAAAGTAAAACACTGAAGGATCTGAACTTCCCCAAGAAGTACAGTCTGCTCTGTTCTTTCTTGTTCTTGTTCTTTCGATGTTGGACGATGCAGGACTGGGGATCGTAGCAAAGTGTTCATCTGACTTTGTTGGGTCTCCTTGCAGATGGAAGTGGAACAGAACCAGCTGCCACTCCCACAACTCCTCAGCCGGACTCAGGAAACGGAGCCACCCATCAGCCCAGACGGATCATAGGCGTCGGTTTCGGAGACATTTTCAAAGGTGGTCCGGTGAAACTAAGAACGCAGCCCAGCCCCATCACAGAGGACAGGAAAGTCAAAGACCAAGAGAAAGACAAAGCTGGTCCGGCTCAGGTACGGTTGGTATCACATATAGAAACACTGGATCATAGTGGTCCGTACCATCTCTGCTTCTCACTAATCTGAGCACAAAGGTTAAGAAAACCACATCAGAGCTGAACACTCACACTCCTGATGCCTCCATTAAAATTCATGTCTGGTTTGTGTTTGTTGTGAACGCACTTGTTTCTGCTCTCATCAGCACAAGTGCAGATTATCTTCTGTTTCTTCCTGTGGATTTGCAGGCAGGTACTGCATTGCTTCCATCTCATCTCCCCTTCTGTAGTGCTCTGGACAAAAAGCACTGCTGCACCAGGCTGTTAAGCTGTCTGGTGATCATTGTGATCATATGTATGAGCTGCAGAAAGTAGAAAGGGGCAAGCTTTAATCCTCACGAATTCCCATCCAGCAGTATGATGAGAGAATTATCCATTTCTTTAAGAAGAAAGCATGGCCACCTGCCCAAGATGGTTGTTTCATCTGCAGAGGTAATGATGACCTCAAACTTGTTTGACTCTGCAACTCTTTGTGAACCACGTGTTTTAACAGATTTTGCTGAGAAATTCAATTGAGGTTTAGGCATTCCTGCTCTACCCCACCTGTGGTCTGACCATCAAGCAGTTCAAGTTCTAGTATAGCAGAGAAGCAGTGACTGTAGAGCTTCACGAAGAGTCCGGATAGAGTTTTGCTACTATGTGCAGAACTTAAGACAAAACTATTGTTGTCCACAATCAAAGTATGTCTTGTGGACATACTTTGATAAAGCAGAAAGAGAGGGTCTGATGGGGTACTTGATTGACTAGATATTGTCTTGCCCAACATGTTTCTGCCATCTCACTTTGCTGAAGTGTAAACTTGTGTCTAAGTCACGTGAAGGGGAAGTATTCGTCTTCTTCTCAGAAACTGTAGCCTGGTCTGATTCTCAAAACAAGCAGAAAGTATAGCTCAGTCCCTCTAGTAGAAAAGCATTGACCTCCTTCAGGTTTTAGCTGGTTTTCTAGTTAACTTAAATGGGCCTTTTAGCGTGTTTTGACCTGAAAGTCCAGTAAATTGACCATCAAGAGATCATTGTTTGATTGGGGACCAAAGTTTACAACATTTGTTAGATTTTCAGCTGTTGTGGTTCGCTTTCTCACTGCACTGTGTCAAACAAACCAAACTATTTGAGCAACTCATTCACCTCCTGATGAACCACTGATATACCTCTGAACATGACCTTATTCCTTCTTCACGAAACTGCACAACTTCCTTCTTCACGAAATTGGAAACAAAAATGGAGTGGCGTCAGATTTTAGCAGTTGTAGCATTTCTCTTTTGTCTTTGACAAATGTGCCAAGTAAACACCATGTAGGCAGACCAGAGTTCATGTTTTTTGACCCACATCAGAGTTCGATTGTGCAATCACTCCTCCCCAAAGGAACCTGACTTTCTAGGCAAATGAACTGGAGTTTTATTAAAGTGGACTAAAAAGGGCTTGTGTGAAATGTGAAAAGTTTGTCCAAAAAACCCCAACTTGGGGTGTAAATAACCCTAAGTGCAAAAAAAACTTGGGGTGCTACAGTTTTTAAGCTACTGTAGCAAGAATTTCTCTAGTAGTCCCTGGTACTGTAATTTTATAGAAATACCAATTATTGTGCAAAGTGTTGCCCTTCTGTTTGCCTATTTATCCAAAATATTGCTTCAAATGAGCTGTTTATGAGCAGATATGATAACTCTCAGTGCAACCAATATTCCAAAACATTAGTCCTTTTAGAAAGGAGGCATTCTGACTCTTTACAGCCAACTTTCTGTTTGTTTTAGCAAAGGAAAAGTACCAGAAAATTCCCATCCTACAGCTGACTGACAGCTCACAGTGGGTGGGGGAGAGGGAGTGCTACTTGGTTCTAAATTCGGCCAATTGTTACTAGATGAGCCAGTAGATGTGGCTAATGGATACCTCACCAGGGAGGAGCTGGACCAAGTGACTTGAGGGACAGAAGACTTGGCGTCTGATTAGGCTGCTGCCTCCGCGACCCAACCATGAAGATGTGGAAGATACCGGATAAATATTTTAAGACTTTCTAATCAAACTGGAAACTGCCTGAAGAAAGGTGGGGAGGTTTGCAGCAAAGGTCCCACGGTTGAGATCATGCTCATTTAGGATGACGTCCATGAGGACTAATGGTCTCTGTATTTGGCCAGCTAGCTACACCACAAGCCACCCTAAATGCTACTACAGTTGCTGACCTCTGAAAATGTCCCATTAATACCATGCTGTCAGTCTTTCTGCTGATTCGGCACATTTGTAGCGATACTGGAAACAGTTTCCTATTAGTTTGTACAAAATATGTTCAGATCCTTAGTTCTCTGTTTACCTAAAATGTCTAACAAAAACCTACAATCGGCACAAACTGTTACGTTTATGCTGACTCATCAAACTAGATACTAATTTTATGTAATAAACAGAAACCCAGGTTTATTTTATCCTTTCTGTTTTTATTCTTGATGTATCAAATAGAAACTGATGCAGTGTTTCTGCTGTTTGACACTATTAACACTCTTCCTTAAATAATTGAGTTTAACTTTGTGTTGAAACTCTCCCCTCCTCTCTCTCTCTCTCGCTCCCTCTCTCTGTCTCTCTTCACATCGGCCGTCACACTGTTTCACCACTAACTCTCCTCACTTTCCTCTGCTCCTCACCACATGTGGCATGCTCTCTTCTCTTTTTAGCATCAGACTTTCTCATGAGACATTGATCCACCCGTCTCCTACCTGTGTGCTGAACCAGCAGCAGGTTTAAGCTAGCACTGTAGTTGTGGCTCCGATTTTTCCCTCCACTTCCATTAGTTCTAATCTCTAGTCGCCATACATTCAGCTTCTACAAGCGGAAGACATTCGTATTCCATGTATCTATTGTCTTCCAGATAAGACTCCTCCGCACAAAGCCACATTTTCACTCATGTCTGATAAATCACTCCCATCTGTATGGTTTGCTTCATTTTAGCCAGTCCCATCATTACCATCAGCCGCAAAGCCTGCCCATCCCAACATGACTGACTCCCAGAGGGCGGAAGTAGACGGCAAGCACAAAGGTAAAAACCTGTTTACAGCTTGAAACTGTAACACGAATGATACAACTGGTGAACATGCCTTGTTAATACATTGAAAACATTCAATACATTGTTGCAGAGTTGTTCCGCTCAGGGTGGGAGCAGCTCTTAGGTTTGCTCTGATTTGTTCTCTTGTTCATATTCTTTTCATGATGTCCTCATATCAAAATTACTTTAATTTTGATTGGAGTAATTCAAAGTAGAGGCCTTAAAATGTTTTAATTGCACTTTAAACATTTAAGTTAGCCTAAAATATGCTAATCAAAGGTTTTAAATCTGGACTTTTCAGTTCTGTATGAGTCGCATGCTGACATCGTCATTGCATTCTGTGACTCGAGGTGGTTGGAAATTAGCTTCCTTAATGCTGCATGATTCTATATTACTTCAAATATCAAATTTAAATATATTTTAAAATGGTGTGGATGCTCACTGCATGAGAATGGTTGTAGATTTTTATATTTTTTTTAGTGATTACTAAGGAGGAGTCTTTGATCTCAGCTTAAATTGTGCAACTGTGTCACCTAGTGGTGTAAATTGGTAACTGCATTGTATATTTTCTAAAGAGTGAAAAACAGCTTTTGAAAAATGTTTTCATCAGTGAAATTTTGGTGTGTCAAACACAAACAAAAAAGGTCTACAGGTATAACTCCTGCTTTCCATTAATTTGGACCTTTTTTGAGAAGCTCAAGTAGAAAAGCATTAGAAATGCAGCAGACCATGAAAGTGACACAGGAAACATGTAAAAGATGATTTTCTGGACATTTTAGACTAAAATGAAACCATTTTTCTAATGCCAAAGACATTCAAACATGGTGGTGTCAGCATCATGCTGAGGGGATGCTCGTCAGAGACCAGGTGCAAAGGTTCACCTGCCAGCAGAAAATCAATCCAAAGCAAACAGTAAAGGCCAAACGTGAATCTAGTTGAGAATCTGGCGAGGTTTAGACTATGATGCACATCCATTTGTCTTTTCTGAAACTGTTTTGCCAAAAATGTGCAGAAATTTCCACTGAGAACAGAACTTTAAAGCTGCCATAAGCTGAACTCTGTCGTGTTCTTGTGCGTATTTCCAGCTGTTTTGACGTTTTTGTGTTAGTTATTGTACATCGTCTGGTTATGTGCAGCTCCCACGGCGAAGGAGTTCTGTAAGGTCAAGTATGCTTACGATGGCAAGAACGAGGACGAGCTGAGCCTGAAGGAAGGAGAGCTGGTCCACATCCTGAGCAAGGTGAGCATCCAGGCCCACAGTCTTGTTTTCTAAATATTTGCCTTGGTGTGTGGTTTGATTTATTTTAATGGAAATATTCTAAAGATTATTCCTGCCAACTCATCATTTATAAAGACAGGAGAGCTGTCGTCACCTTGGACACCTTTAATCATGACTTCTGCATCCTTCTGTCAAAGTGTGAATGTGTGAGCTTCATGCTAATGCAGCTGTTGTCAGTCTGAGCGGCAAATTGTTATCCACTTGCATACAGAGTAGCTTACAACATATGAGATTTATAAGAAATTAGAGTAAAGTCTGTATACTCCAGTTAACGATTAATCGATTACTAAATTAACTGATGAGTATTTCAAAAATCTATTCATTACGATTAATAGTTTCAGTCCTCCAAAAGTGTGAAAGTGAGTCACTGACTACATAAATTACACATTTTCATCACAATATTTGATAATAATAACATGGTAATGTCATGTAAGGCTGAAAAATTAATAGTGATGAATTCATTATTGAAATAATTAGTAATCAATAATTACTCAAAGGATACAGTCTCAGAAAATACCATTTTCTAAAAGAACCACACACTCAGAGCAACAATTAAGTCAAAACGAAGTAAAAATAATATACATTTTGGATTAAAAATGATAAGAAAAGAACCTTCTTTGTCCGTGAATATGTTTTAACCATACTCGTCAAGTGGCAGTTTTAGCTTCACCTACTTGAAATCCTATTAATTTTTTTTAAATACGTTATGTTTTACGGAGCCCTCCAGGGGACATGGGGAATTTTTTTTTCTTTTGCGTTCCCTCGCAATAATCTACTGATCAGTTCATGCGGCATAATTGATACTGTAAGCCTTTTTTACGGTGGCCGCCGTACTTTCTGCTTTAATACAAGTTTATAAGGTTTTTCCATGGACTATTGAGTTATTATCGCGGGGTAATAAGTCATCTGATTGTGTCTCTATTGTGTTCGTAGTCTGAATGGTTTAAAGGGCAGCTTTCTGTGCCGTTCCATCTGAGCCTGAACAGACATAAACATGCAGTAAATCGATTTTCAATCAGTTTTTTGCACCAAAGAGTTAATAATAATAGGGTTAGGGTAATTAGGGTACCCTAATTTACTGAAAAAAGTATTAACATGTTTCCAATATTGCATAAAATAAAAGTGGTTAAGTAATAAATCCCCAGTTTTTTTGTTTGAATAATTTATTAGTAGAATAGTGATCAGCTGCAGCCCTAGTGTCATGTTTTGCTACCATCACTGTACTGACTGATGGAAACAGCCTGAAAGAACACAGTGTGTGGTTGGTCACCTGCTGCCATCTAGTGGATCTCAGGAGAAATTGGCAATCAATTTGACTTTAAATTTTTTCTGTAGAAAATGAAAAGCACGCCGTTTTAAAAACTGACTCCAGTGATGCCTTCTCTGACAGGACACGGGTGAACCTGGGTGGTGGAGGGGAGAGATCGGAGGCAGAGACGGGGTCTTCCCTAACAACTTTGTTACGGTCGTTCCTGAAGCAGAGAAGGAGGTGAGACATTTGATCCCGTCAGCGCCTTCCACTCTTCTGCCTTCACATGGAGTTTCAACAAACTTATGAGATGAAGATGAAAATGAGCAAGTTCAGGTTTAGAATCTGCTGCTTTGATTATGAATAACTTTTTCTTGTTAGCCACCAGGCTCACATTTAGATCCGTCACGTTGTTGTTTACATCTGGAATTGTTCCACAATGTTCCGCACAATGCTATTGTTTCACATGTCATCCATAGCTGCGCTGTCACGGTAGAACAATCCCATTTACTAAATGAAACCTGGAGATGTAGGTATTAATTTAGTGCTCTGCGCCACAGCAAAGGGAAAATTAATGCAGAAACAAAATTTAAGAACAACTCAAAACCACTTGTATTGTTGTTTTTGTTATCGCCCTTTGTGTTGGCTATGCTACTCACAGACTCATTGCCATAGCAACCGACAACCCCACTATGTGTATCAGGATTCAACATAAAAAAAAAAACACGAACATTTCCCACACAAAGAACAGATCATTCGGTCCTTTACAGTTTTATGATTTTAGGCTAGATGTTTATTTTGTGATTATTATTGAGCGATCACTGTGGCAGATGTGATGACTCACATTTGCCACACTTAGCTAACATTAGATGAGCTAGTAGCTAATCTAATGTTAGCTAATTTAAACATCTGATCTATTGATGATTTGTCAGAGTTTGCCAGAGGTCGCATTTTTTTTATTTTGTAACTGAACCAAAAAAGTTTTCCTGACCTTGTTATCTAGTATCTTAGTGATGACAATTGGTACCAAAGCACTGCATCCCTTTTTGTTTTATAAATCACACGCACATTTAAGATTTTGCACATTATATTGACAACTTGACAGCTAAAACTAATGGCAGTCATCGTCAGTCAGCCAGCAGCTTTTTGCCCTCTAGTAGGGAGCTGAGTCAGGGCTTAGTGCTCGTGACGCCTTGCTGCAACATGCCCATAGCTAAAATATTCCTCATCACAGAGATTAGCTATCACAGAGAGATTGCCCAAATATAGACGTGCCTATATGATATCCTTAACATCATTTTCATTTAATAAGAGTAGGAAGTTGATTAGGAGACAGATTGGCATGAATCACTGATTGGATGGGAGAAAAATCAATGGAAGAGCTAATTTTAGAGTCTCGTGCAAGAGGAAGTGCTCTTCACTGTCTCTGTTCCTGTGAAATATCTGAGCTATGTCTGACACCCTCCTGCTGGTTTCCAGACCACAGGAACTTTATTTGATGTTCTTGTTTCTGTTCCAGGCAGCACCATCAAGGGGATCTGTGAAATCGCTGGCTAAGCCAGAGGTGGAGGAGGTAAGAGGAAGATGCTGAGCACACACTTTCTTTCTGACAGACTCTGGCTGGCTTCAGGAAAATCCCAATTAAGATGTTTTAGTCAGCAACACCAGTCAGTCATTTCTGATGCATTTTATTTCATGCTGCAGTTTTATGATGTAGTAAAATAACAGTTGTAAATTTATGATGACTCAACACCAAAGTGCTTTGAAATGAGGAACACTGACCGTCTTGTGAAATTATTGTTGGTATCGGTTTTTCAAATGAGAAACTAACAAATTTTTAACACATCAGCATCAAATTATCAGCCGCAAAAGTATTGAAGCTTTTTTTCTCATTAAAACATCTTTTTCCTCATAATTTTACGACTTTCTTCCAGCAATAACACATCTTTATTCTGCCTTTATAAGCACTACAACTATCCTCATAACATGACCTTCTTTTTACAATATTGTAACTTTTTTCTTGTATTTAAATAAAATTCTCTTAGTCACCCTAATACTCTCATACTTGCTTTACTAAGCTGCCATTTTTCTTTTATGATGACAAACTTCTCCACCTCTCCTCTGTAGAGGTAAAGATGTTTCTTGGTAAACCAAGAAATCTCCTTGCAATTAAGATATCATTTGACTTTTTGTTGCTGTATGTTGCATCATATTCATTTAATCTCCAGTAGAAATTCAAAACAGTGTTTCATTTAAAATATAAATGAAACACCTATTTGTAAACACCCTACATAATCCTCCAGAAGGTAGATGTTTGATAATATGAGCTCCTTCTGTGATTTCTCTCTCTGTTTAGTGTTTTCACTCAATTCAACCAAAACCTAAATGACAGGAAGTTAGTTAAACACTGATCCTTTGTGACATGAGCCTCTAACCTCTGGCAGATTCCTATGCCTCAAACACCTTCTCTTGTGTCTAACAGATGACCTGTCTAGATATGAAGATATTTATATTTTAACTTTATATACATTCTCCAGAGCAGCATTACTTTTTAATTGCGACAGAGCCGATGTTTGCGAATATGAGGCCACACCTCCTGGGTCACACATTTGATTCCAAATGACTCTGAACTAACTAAGTTTGGTCAGTAAATGTCCTGGAGCAACTGCTTATTTTTCACTGTATACATTAGTGGCAGGATGCAATTTTAAAAAAAACTCAATAGGAAGCTCCCATTGGCTCTTTCAGACCAAGAGGAGGCAAAGGAACTAGTTTTTTTTATTATTATTTTTGTTTGTTTTGCTTTTTTCACATATTTGTTTTATGTTATGCTGTCACAATATAGTGAGAGTTTTAATAAATATGTTAAAACATTTTCTTTATTAAAATTACATACTGCAACTTTAAGGTTAAATTGAAATGTAAAGGTACTTTTTTTTTTTTTAGCTTTGTATCTTGTTATAATGTTATTCCCTCATCAAAATCATACCTGGAGTGTTGCCTTGATTCTTTCATGCATGTTTGAGGAATATTTTAATCTCCATGGCAACCATTCAGCCATGCAAAATGCAAAACGTTGGACTTATCCCGATCTTCAAGACGTAATTCCTTCTCAGAGCTGCAGTTTCCAAGCTTCCAATCTTCTGCCCCACAGACCGTTCAATTCCTTCAGACTAGCCAGCATCAATTAACAATTAGTTCCTGGTGGAATTTCTGTTCAGCTCATTATAGGAGCTACTTCTCAGTGCAACGCTGGTAAAAACATTGTTAAAGGGTTAATAGAGGAGCCATGTTGTGATGACTTACTGAAGATGGAGTTTCAGAAAGAGCAGGAGTTTCTTGAAGAGACAGAGGCCCAATTTCCAGGCGTTCAGTAACAAAGTCAAATTTTCCTTAAGTCATATTTGATATTTATAGGGCATTTATAACAACTGAAAGTAACTTAGTTACTTAATTGTGTTATAAAATGGCACTATTGTAGCTGGAAAATACAGCCTTTTAAGAAAGAATAAATTAGAGTTAAACAGGAAAGCTGATTTTAAATTCCTATTGAGGAAAAACAAGCTATCATGAAAGCAGATGTAATGTTTGGGATAGGTTTAAATAAGAAATGTAATACAATAAACGACAATTCTTTTAGTTCAGAAAAGTTTCAAAACTGCATCATTTTGTCTTAAGTTGAGCAATTTGTCTTCAGTTGCTATTACCTTTAAGTCAATTTTTGGTTTGTTATGCTGACACATTTTCTGCCTTTTTTTCTTTGTCAGAAACTGCCGAAGAAACCGCCTCCACTAGGTAAAGAACATTTTAAACTCTATTCTATTAAAAGTTCTTCTTTGTGTGTCTGGTTGGGAAAGCCAACTGTCATTTCTCATGAGTCAAAGTCAGGTCACAACTCTAAAAACATTTACACGGGGTGCTTCAGGCTTTCTCGTTCCTTCTGAGGATTCTTTAGACATTCCCGGTTTTGACATCCGTAATTCCAACGACGTATCTTGGCTCCACTTTTAAGCCAGCTGTACTCTGGCAACTTCCAAAAACAGTTGACTGGGAGGAATCAGAAAACTGTTTGTCAAAGAGCTTAAACCAGCTTGTTTTAGCATGGATAAGCAGATGCTGCACTCCAGGCTTTCTCTCCAGGGCCGGCAGTCTTAACCAGGTCTGTAAGGCCACTGTCACATCGAGTTAGGATCGTCCTCCAGGACCTCCACTCAAATGCTGTCGGATTGTTAGTATGAATGTGAAACCCTGCTTCCAGCATGAAAACAGCTGTGACAGCTCTGTGCTCCCGGTATTCACCAGATAGTTATTCTCCAGCGATGGTCCCATAATTCTACTGTGATGGGCATTTCATCCTCACCATGATGTAATCTCACAATACATCAAAGCTTCCCAAAATTTGCATCCCATTTTTTCTGTTTTGAACCAAAACACCCTGAATTCCACAGCACATCTACAAGTTAATGTTGTCAAAGTCAAGCTAGCATAACTGAACTACTTCTCTGTCCCTCGCCATCTTTTTTTAACCAAAACTTTTTCTTGACCTTAGTGTTGACACTTAGAAGCAAAGCACTGTGTCCCTTTTTCTTTTATAAATTACGTGTACATTTAAGATTTAGCAGATTATGTTGATAACAGATAAACCACTGGTAGTCATTGTTGGCAAGCTGCCTTTTTGCCCTCCAGCAGGGGAATAGGTGATGTCATGCAGCAAAGGGTCTATAGTTTTTGTTTTACTATATTTCTTATTTTTATGAATTTGTAAAATAATTACAAATTATTGTAGTGTTTGTTTTCTGGGAGTACAGATGGAAATTAACATTTTGCTAAATCCAGTAGATTTACGACAACATTGTATGTTCATTAATATGCACTGTCCCATTTAAACAGTCAATTAATAAATTCCATCAATGTACATAATTACTCACTGCATCTGATAAATGTTCAAGTATTCATGTCTCCTGCATATACATAAGCGAATAGTGGAAGTGCACTAGTTGAAGCAAAATGTCAACATTTATATCCGAGCACATTTCTGTATAAAACACAGACACGGCCTTCTGGCCAATCACATAACACATCACAAAGAGCTCTGCCAAAATAGTTAGACGCGAGGACGGAGTCAAAAAGGCAATTTTTGCTAAACCGTTTTTTCAAGATTTTTTTTCCAAGACAGTAAAAGGCTGGTCAACATGTGTGATTTTAGGATTTTTGTTGGGGAATATCACTTTAAGTTGGTAATGTCTGGCCTGTTTCGCAAACAGGGGAGAAGAACAAAATTATGCAATTTTCATCACCCGTCTACATTTACAATGAAAACCGATTGACACTTTGGATGAGTCATGTGGGAGCCGTTAGTGTGAGCGAAGGAGGCCTGATGTGGAGCCACCTTTAGAAAAATGCATTTTAATAAACCTTTTAAAAAAAAATTTAATTCAAGCCTAAAAACATAACCTTTACCATTTTAACATGACTATTGAACAAAATAGTGTTTAATAGTGAAATCCAGAATGGGAATTTGACTCAAAAGTGCAACAAATAATAGTTTTGTGTCCCAAGGTGCAAATTGTAGATGGTTGTTCTTTACTGTAAAACAGTCTTACTGCCTCTTGCAGTTAGCAGCACGCTCGCATGTGTTGAGGTTTTCCTGTTTGGCTCTTAAGCGACGCATCATTTCATTCACAACCTAGCTACACATGCACTGTGTTCCAGTTTGCTGTAGGGACCAGAGAGAACGATTTCTGCATGCAAACTTCCTGTTTGTTCAATGTCTTTCTGACAAAACTGCTGAGCAGGTTCAAATGAACACTGGTCTGATTGGGCGGTGTATGGACGGTTTCTAGTGTGAATCACCTGTGGTTGCGTGTGTTCCCCTTTGCTGTCTGTCAAGTGTTTCATTGAGTCTTGTTGGACGCCCAGGTGACTCTCTTGACCATGTTTCGTTTTTTAGCCTCCAAGCCAGAACCCCCCGCCGTGGAGAGGAAGTCTATCAACCACAGACCAGACTTCAGACCAGATGAGCGAGGTACAGCTGGACTCCCGGTCTCCCCTGTCTCCTCTCATCCTTCCATCTCTTTACAGCAGCTGACATTTCTGTCTGAATTCAGCTCTGTGGGCTGTAAACAAACTTCACTTTCATGTGCTTTCACTTGAAACTGGTGCTTTAGTGATGTGTCTGTCTTTCCGAACTTTAAAGATCTTATTGAAAACATGGAGGTGATTTTTCTCTTTACTGCCAACTGCTAACATTAATTTTAAAATAAGGTTTACAGTTGATTCAGTAAATAACTGCTGCTTAAATATTGTAAGTTAAGTGTATAGTTAGGTTTATCTTTTCTGTTTCTTGTCATTTTTGTTCGTCTTACAAAAATCTTAAACGATGGATAAACTCAGCACTTTCACTGCCAGTTCATCTAAAAAAAAAATATATATATATATATATATATATATAATTAAACCTTCAGACTGGTAGAACGTTTCCTCCGTGCTGACAGTCATTGTATGCCTCGGTAGTACATTTTAAATTAGGTCAGCTTTCTCTTTTGTTACAGTTTCACTTTGTCTTCATTTATAAATCAAGCATCACTTTTTATCTGCTAGACATGCGTCGCACTTTTGGTGCAGAGTTTGGGACTGAATTTCTCTGATGGAAGACAAACATCAATATTAACAGCAATTTAAAGTAATCTTGGTTATTGTCCATTTCTAAGGAAAATAAAACATTTTATTAATGTATCTGAAATTATAAAAACCTCTTTCCCCACTTTTTGAACTTCATTTACCAAGAGGAATCAAAAATATGTTTATCATCTCTATTGATCAGACATTGGGTTTCCTTCTCACATTTCTTTCGGCGCTCACTTTAAGCTTGTTCATTTAAATCCTCTGGCTACATTTATTGTAATTCTCTTTCCTTAACTGCAGCGTTGTGGTGGTGAAGCACTACATCTAAAAACAGGTTAGATTTTAGTTAAAATACAGGAAATCTGCTGTCAAGCTCAGTTAGTTTTTATGACTATCAGCCCTCATCACATGCAGAGTCCCCCAAGGATACATTATTGGCTCTTTACTACTTTTTCTTCTTTTTTATTTTTACTCTGTTTACTCGCGTTAGATTCAGTTCTTTAAAAATGACAAAAATGCAGTTTATCATTATGCTTGTCCGTGGGTGTAATAATGTACATAAGTCACAGCTCGGCACATACGATGCCATAAAAAAGTCTCCCCCCCCACTCCTCTGACCTTATTGCATTTTTTCTGTTCCTGCATCTTTATCACACTTAGATGTTCCACATCAACAAACAAATGTAAAACTACCTCTATTTTGGGCCAAGATTAGTTTTGGTTTGGTGCAACAGCAAATGTAAAATAGCTTTTATATTTACCAGAATAAGAAAGGTGTTGGTGAAGAGACACTACAGTAGCAGACGGAGATTTTTTGTTTGTTTGTTTTTACATGTAAAGTCACTTGAAGATTGAAAAGCATTACTATCCAGTTTGAGCCAAAAAGTGCAACTTTGTCATAACACATTTCAGAATACCAAATTTGAAAAGAGTACCTTTTGCTATCTTCGTCTCTATCTCTATTTCTGTCTGTATTTCTAGCTATCTCGATTTCTCTCTTTTTCTCCTATCTTTTTATCTTAATTTATTTCTCTATTTCTATTTCTCTCTCTGTCTCACTCTGTTTCTGTCTTTGTCTCTATCTCTTTCTCACTCTACATCTCTATATTTTTCTATCTCTCCAGTTCTATCTATCTTATTTAATGTTATGTTAATATTTTTCCACAATAAACTATTTTAAAACAGAAACATCTTCTGTAGACAGTAATTTCATTTGGATAGTGAAATAATAAAGCTACATTTATGAACTTAAAGTTGATGTAATTAAATATTATCATTGTCATCAGTAGTTGGATTCACAAAAAAATTTTTGACTCTTTGATCGAGACTTTTGTCAGAAAGTGTTGATACAACAGAATTGCGAACTATGATGATGAAATCTATAGCAAGACATTATATGATTCAGCTCTGCTTCAAGTAGCCCTGTTGGCGCCCTTAATCGTCTTGAACATCTTGACTTGATGAATCCCAAAGTGCAGATGAATCAGCTCTTTGGGAGCTCTTTTCTCCCATTTCTCTCTTTCTCTCTGCAGTTCTTCAGCTTGCTAATTCATGTTTTCACTTTGAGTTAAGCAGCTGCAACATCCTTCTCGTCGTCTTTCTTTCAGCCTTCAGCACGACTCCTGTTTGGTCTCTCAGTCCTGCTGACTGAACGCTCAGTCCTTCCATGCGTCTATGCCACACTTCTCTGAGCTCATCTTGAATTATCCCACAAGACTTGTTTAAAATGAGAGAGCAGCAGATTAGCAGCATGTGTCATTGGAAAAAAGCAATGATGGCTCCTCCTCTTGGCCCCACTGTTTCAGTTTTCACCTGAGCGTCACTAGTGGTTCCTGACTTTCTGCCAAATGTTGGAATTGTTTCCCAGAGTTGCTGAATTAAACTTCTACAGGTTTTCTTTTACTGTTTTTGCATGGACTGGTTTATAAGCAACAGTCTAAAAATAGAAAAACCAATTCAAGCAAAAGATTTAGTTCTTTATATATATATATATAAAATTCCCTTCTCACCCTCCGCGGGTGGTCTCTTTCATCCTCTGAGCTCTGGTCCTCTACCAGAGGCCTGGGAGCTTGAGGGTTCCTCCAGTATCTTGGCTGTGCCTAGAACTGCACATTTCTGGGCTGAGATGTCTGATGTTGTTCCTGGGATCCGCTTGGATTGATTACAAGAAAGCCTATGACTCAATGCCACACACCTGGATCATTGAATGCTTAGAGATGTACAACATCAATAGGACTCTAAGAGCCTTCATTGCAAACTCGATGGGGCTTTGGAAAACCACCCTTGAAGCCAACTGCAAACCACTTGCACAAGTTTCCATCAAATGTGGGATATACCAAGGAGATGCTCCGTCCCCACTGCTGTTCTGCATAGGCCTGAATCCCCTCAGCCAAATCATCAACAAGACTGGCTACGGATACCGACTTAAGAATGGGGCCACAATCAGTCACCTCCTCTACATGGATGACATCAAGCTGTACGCCAAGAGCGAGCGAGACATCGACTCACTGATCCACACCACCAGGATCTACAGCACTGACATTGGGATGTCATTCGGACTAGAGAAGTGTGGCCGGATGGTTACAAAGAGAGGGAACGTCGTCCACACAGAAGGGGTCTCACTCCCAGAAGGAACAATAGCAGACATAGAGCACAGCTACAAGTACCTGGGAATACAGCAAGCAAATGGCAACCTCGATGAGGTCACAAGGAAAGGAGCCACAGCCAAATACCTCCAACGAATAAGGCAAGTCCTGAGAAGCCAGCTCAATGGCAAGAACAAGATCCGTGCAATAAACAGCTATGCCTTGCCAGTAATCAGATACCCTGCCGGAATAATTAGCTGGCCAATGGAAGAGATGAAGGCCACGGATGTTAAGACTCGGAAGCTACTAACCATGAATGGAGGGTTCCACCCCAAATCCAGCACCCTGAGACTGTACACGAGCCGTAAGGAAGGAGGCAGAGGACTAGTGAGTGTGAGAGCCACTGTCCAGGATGAAACATCCAAGATCCATAAATACATCAAGGACAAAGCCTCAACGGACGATGTGCTCAGCGAATGTCTCAGGCAATGGGGAACAGAGGACGAGGTGTTGGAGGAACCATCATGGGAAGACAAGCCCCTACATGGGATGTACCACCGACAAATAACTGAAGTGGCTGATATCAGGAAATCCTACCAATGGCTGGAGAAAGCTGGACTCAAGGACAGCACGGAGGCCCTCATCCTGGCCGCCCAGGAACAGGCCCTAAACACCAGAGCAATAGAAGCTCAGATCTACCACACCAGACAAGACCCAAGGTGTAGGTTGTGCAAGGAGGCCTCTGAGACAGTCCAGCACATAACAGCAGGGTGCAAGATGCTGGCAGGGAAAGCGTACATGGAACGACATAACCAAGTGGTGGGCATAGTGTACAGGAACATCTGTGCAGAATATGGACTGGAAGCCCCGAGGTCAAAATGGGGGACACCCCCAAAGGTGGTGGAGAATGACCGAGCTAAGATCCTGTGGGACTTCCAGATCCAGACAGACAAGATGGTAATGGCGAACCAACCGGACATTGTGGTGGTGGATAAAGAACAGAGGAAAGCCGTTGTGGTGGATGTAGCAATACCAAGTGACCACAACATCAGGAAAAAGGAGCATGAGAAACTGGAGAAATACCAGGGCCTCAGAGAGGAACTGGAGAAGGCCTGGAAGGTGAAGACCACAGTGGTGCCTGTGGTCATCGGGGCCCTCGGGGCAGTCACCCCCCAACTGGAGCAGTGGCTCAAACAGATCCCAGGAACAACATCAGACATCTCAGTCCAGAAATGTGCAGTTCTAGGCACAGCCAAGATACTGCGCAGAACCCTCAAGCTCCCAGGCCTCTGGTAGAGGACCCGAGCTCAGAGGATGAAAGAGACCACCCACGGAGGGTGAGAGGGGAATTTTTTTTTTTTATATAGCTCCATTTAGCTCTTCATATGTGTCATATGGCGTTCCATATATATATATATATATATATATATATATATATATAAAGGTTCACTGAGTTGAGTGTCCGATAAACATCAGCAGATCCCCTTGTTATCCATCCATTTAGCTCTTCATACATAAGGTTGTGTCATATGGCATTCCATTGCTTCTCTTAAATTACTGTAAAATTAGAAGCAGAAAGGTGAAACACAGTTAATTTAGCAAGTTTTTTTTCTCCCTCTACTGTGTCTGTGTTTCAGGTGACAAGCACACTCCAGAGCCGAAACTCCATAAACCTCCTGCACCAAACCCACCCAAGAAGCCGGTCCCCATTCCACCCAAGAAGCCAGAAAAGCCCATTGGTCCCTCATTAAGTGTCAAGTATGTACAGTATCTGTGTTGCTCCTATTTATCTGTTTGATCTGAAAATCTGACTGAGCTCTGTGAGGCTGAGCTGCAATATGACAACAGGCTCCTGTGTTATAATCTCCCTGAAGCCACTCTAGGAAATGGAGGGTAAAGCTTCGACTAATCTAACCCCTTCAAGTTTTTTAAGAGACTCTGACAGTGGAATTTTATGGTTGCTGATTCTCCATTTGCGTCAAATTATTGGCCACAATGGCAAAGGGAAGAATGTTTTAGGAATATTAAAGATGGGAATGTCCAAATACATTGATACTAGTTATGTTTCCATTGGCCATATAATCGTGCAATTTGAGATTTCAAAAATACATTTGCTTAGTGTAAACATGGCAATTAAAAAAAAAAACCCCAAAAAACTCTAGTTGACCCAGAATGGCCTGCGCTGTTGTCCACTTCCTACTTTTGGAGCGGTCTCTGGTCCTCTTGGTGTTCACATATGCATTCGAACTGAGCCAAGGTCTGCTTCAACCAAGGAAAAGTGGGAATTAAAGAAACTGAGACAGATATCTTCAGTTTTTGATGTATTTTTTGTTAGGTTTCCAGCAATATTAAGTTGCTTTTCATATGACTTTACAAACTCTTCTCTCAAAAACAGTTGTTGGTTTTTAACCTTGAGATCAAAAGGGCTTTTATATGTGTGCAAACATCCAGCCCAGCTACTTTAGCCCAGAGCCCCACAGAGATTAGCCTCATAACAAGTCAGGTCATGTCAAACATTGTGCGTCTGGATCTGCCTCAAGGCTTTACTTTATTTTCATTTTCCTCCTTGTGTCAAGGTTCCAGCATGGCTAATGCAACATCTATTCAAATCAAAGTTTATTTTCGCTGCTTCAGTGGCATCGAAAGTAGATTGATGTAAAAAAAGAAAACAAAATCAAACGAAACATGTGAAGTTCTTCTCTGAAACCTAACCTGGACACACAGTAGGGTTATGCCAGCGATCTTCTAGGCCTCCTAGAAGATCGCTTCTAGGAGGCGAAATACAATGAGAATGCTTTTTTCTGCAACAACAATACTCCATCACATCAAAAACTTGTCCAACAATAAGGTCAAGAAAGAGTCCAGGTGCTAAAGTTAGTAAAACAAACAAGTAAAAAAAAAAAAGTATCAAACTTTCTTCAAGGTGAAACGTTACGTTTTTACAGCAGGTCTGCCTTCCCTGATTTGCAAAGAAGTGAAAAAGTCTCAGTGCAGCTTCAGCATTTTGTTTTCTTGCAGTTAGTGTTAAATAATTCATTTTGTTCGGTTTCTATGCTCTAGTGCCCAACTGGAATTCCTTCACTTGCACCATTTAAAAAAAAGATATCCCTTGTGTTGTTAACAGCAACACAAACACTTTTTCTTCTAGCAATGACAGGCTGAACAGTTAAAGCCTTTCCGCAGTGCCTACGTCTCCCAGAATGCTGTGCGGTTCTGGATCAAACTTCAGTGAATATTCTATGTTCCATATTTTCTATTGAAATTGAACACATATCTATCGCAACACGTTATTGATTCATAGTCCAGCCCTACTAAATACAATGTGTATTGAACAAAAATAGAAGAGAGAAGTAAATGATGTAATCACTAATCACGTTTGATGTCAACAATGTGCAGTCCAGTGGAAAATCACTTGTTCTAATAGGTGGAGATTCTTCTCCAGACCTGCACAGAGTGAACATTATTATTTTTCCTCCAGCCGCTGGAGAATCTGAGGAGTAAAATGTTTTCACTTGCTTTGATCATGTCCACTGATTCCAAATTTGTTTGGACATTTATTCATATAAAGATGGAAGTAATCTCTGGCATCTAAATTCCTTGGTATTTTAAGCTTAGTGCCCCAAAACGACACATTCGCGCTTTTAGATAGATTTTTACCCAGAATGCAAATGGAAAAAACCGTGAGTGAAACGGTGACTGGTACTGACTAGTATATATTCCATTGAGGGAAAGTAAGTTTCACATCTGCTCAAGAGCCCCCCTGGTGGTTGAACAAAAATCCACATATAAACCGGAAAATACAATATATAAAAAAAAAACACTGAATGCTCTCTGGTATGAGGAGGCGGGCCGGATCCGGCATTGTTCAGGGGGCCGGATCCGGCCCGCGGGCCGTAGTTTGGGGACCCCTGGTTTAGCAGAATTACATTTTTGTGTATTTTCATTTTTCTGTCCTCCCGTTTTTTCTTTTTGCCTGCAGGCACAACGGAGAGGTGCCTTCTATGCGACCAAAGTTGGATTTAGAGCCACCTTCTATACGACCAAAGTCAGAGTTTGAGTCTCCTTCTATACGACCAAAGTCAGAGTTTGAGCCTCCTTCTATACGACCAAAGTTGGATTTAGAGCCAGTATTGCCAACTAAACCCAAACCGCAGCCTGGAGAACGGGGGGACAAGCCTGCTGATGCAGGTATGTACACAAAACATCACCTCAACAATCCAAATCTTCAGAGCCTTGGGGATTTATTGTTCTGAAGCACACGGTAAGCTGCATGCTTTCTCATAAACCTTTAGATAAAAAAAAAAAATCATTCTTTTCCCAGCGAGTTTAATTTTTCAGTCTCCTTTTTCAAAAGGATGTTGAAAATGCCATTTTCTTTCACTTCTATTGCTGCTGCTGTTTCTTCTACACAATTTTACTGTCAAGAGTGTAAGAAAAGGTAACAACAATTTATCATCGGGAAACAGGTGAACACTGTGGATGAAGGTAAATGTACCATTGTTAGTGTTGAGAAGATGGCAACGTAAGCAGTCTAGTCAAACTTAAACTGACATCATAGGATGTTGCTGCTCTCATGTTTAAGGTATGATAATTGTGGTAGAATAAAAGCAAAAATGTAGAGAAATAGGCCTGTAATAGAATTGAATCAAAATAATATAGTTTGCAGTGAAAGCGTTGTGGAAGCCTATTGTAATCATATTGTTTCTTATTGTTCTTCCAGCAAATTAATTGGCTTTTTGGAGGCCTACAAAAACTCACTGAACTTGATGGGCGCATCAGACTTGACATAGTTTAAGAATGTTGCAAAAATTGCATCAAACATCTCCACAGCGCCCCCTGGCAACTTTCAAACTTTCTCGCATTGACCTTACTTTACTGCATAGCTGTGAATTTTGGTACACTTGCAAAACTCCCCAAGGTAGAAAAACCCTCTGGCACTCATGATGTGCAATAAAATGGAATTTGGCCGTCTTGAATTGAAGTTCTAATTTTGACCCTGTTTTCCCTTTGATAGCCGGTGCATTTGATCAAACTCCCCCTAGCGATTTCGATCAGTCTGTTTCAAACGAGGTCAGTTTGTGAGATTAAAAGTTATCAAAACTGAGTTTTAAACCGTGGCCAGACTTCAGAGTTTGAGACCTCTTTTTGAAACAAAAAAAAATCTAACATCTCATCCAAAAAAACCTCAAATGGCACTAAAGTTAAAATTCAGACCTCTAGGAGCAATAAAATTAAAGGAATTAAAGTTGTTTAACGACAAAAGATCCCATGGAAAGCCAGAGTAAATGACACAGACAGCAGCTGTGGGAATGGGAGCAAACTTCACTGAAAAATAAATAGATTTGAGAGCGATATTTTAGAAGCAGGAACGTGTAGTGACAAACGGGGACGTGTCGGAACAGAACGCAAGACTGAAAGGTCGCAGCTGGAAAACATCACAGATGACTGAGTAAAGCTGACCTGAAGGCCTGTCGGCCCTCAGAGATCTCCTGACCAGACGTCTGTGAAGGTGCTAAAAGTCGGCGCAGCTCCAAACAAACCAGTCAGTCACACTGTGACACTAAACATGAAAACTCCATCATTCCCACAATTACAGCCAGAGCTCTCCATCTGCAGCCGATTACTGTAGAGTAGGTGCAAAGTGCTGCTACATAGCAAAACGCTTTTCATTATTTTATTGGAAAAGTCGGTGAGGCACATTGAAAGACCTTAAACAGAGTTCTTGTCCTTGCTGATGAACATGTGAAGTCAAGAGTATTAAGTGTCTTATTTAAATGGATTTTCTATCCATTTATTGCACAAGAAAAAGAAAAAAAAACACATTTCCCGTACTAAGAGTCTCTGATACCTTTCCAAACACATTTAAATGCACTTTTCTGAAGGCTATTCATTTTTAATTTGCAGCAAGACTTTTTCCTATGAAAGATTTGCGCAGAGTGCTTAAGGGTTGTCAACGTTTACTTTGTAGTAATGAAAAAAAT
The DNA here is from genome assembly GCF_051168715.1 of Poecilia mexicana. Taxonomy (NCBI): domain Eukaryota; kingdom Metazoa; phylum Chordata; class Actinopteri; order Cyprinodontiformes; family Poeciliidae; genus Poecilia; species Poecilia mexicana. Next base: position 3,413,612 of record NW_028263390.1, on the reverse strand, counting down.
GCTGGTAGAAACAAATTAATCAATGATGGATGAAAGCTATTCTGAGGTGCTTTAAACGGAAAATTAAAGCTCTGTAATAATTTCACAATATGAACCACCACAGTCCTCGCCTCCTGATGGTTGTTTTATATGTACATAATTCAAACACAGGCCTCTTATTACGCTTTTATTCTAGTATTTTCTTGAAGGCTTGTACTTTTACAGCATTAAATATTTTATCCAAATCATAAATTTACAATGGAACGAGCAATAACATGTTGAAGTTGTTGCAGCCTCTACCTCCGAGGGGAAGACTTTCATTGTCCAGGAAAGTAGAGAAGATGCATGCCTAAATAAATACCTGTGCAGGTGTTCTTGGGTACAAACACTGTGTGCATGGTATTCATTCATGTTGTTAGAAATCACTGTTCACTGTTCAAAGTCTTAGCATGAAAGCAAGCAGCAGTAAACTTGAGTTCAACTCAGAGGAAAATGGCTTAATGTTTCTAAAAGTCCTGAATGACTGGTTTCAAATACTTACGGTGACACCTAGTTGTGAAAAAATGGCAAAGAGTATGTTGGTCTGAATCTCAGTTATTCTTCAGCACCATTAACTCTAAATGGAAGTTGCGGTTGGACTGTCATCTCCCTTTCATGTGGTCGTTTGTGTCACATTTGATTTGCATTCGGGGATTATTATTTTTCTATCGATTTCTATCAACAACGTTTGTGTGATTCACCTCATCGCAATAAAAAGATATGCAGATTCTAGTTTTTTTTTTTCTGTTTCCATGTTTCCCAATTTAATTTGCAGACAGGAAGCAACCTACCTTCAGGCCAGAAAGCACTCAAATGAAATGGAAACCCATAGGGTCACCATTGGACGTCACTTTAATCATGCAAGAAACATTCCACGTAGAACTGATTCTCTCTGGTATATTCTTCTTTTCCTCATCTCCACTTTTACTCCCCCCACCCCCAGAAGATCTGATGAGTTTTGATGAATTGTCATCTGCGTCAGAGAAGCTCTCCCACCTAACCACTTCCAGACCAAAGGTAACTGGCAGGAGGCTCCCTGGACAGTTTGCCGGAGGACAGTCGGTGAGATACTCTGACATAACCATTCAGACACTTTGATCAAACAGCTCAAACAGAAAATGAAGTGGTGACTTTTTGCACAAGTTGAGGTAGAAAGTGATTTTGTAACATTTGCACAAGAACACACAAATCGTAATGCTTGTAAAAATGTTTTACATCAAAAGAATCAACTTTAATGTGTTTATGTTGGAATTTTGTGTGATGGACGAACTTCAAAGTTTAAACCTAAATCCAGTTGAGAATGTGTGGTCAAACGCTCTACATTTGGCCTAATGTCACACACAAACATTTCACTTTCTAGATGTGCAAACTTTGCCAAGTCAGTTTTACTTTCCATATTTTTCTTTATAAATGTTGAAAACTATTTTGTCTTCCTTCCACTTCACAATTCTGCCCAATTTTTGTTGGTCTTTCACAGAGAAAGGCTGAATGATTTACCATTTCTCATCATTATCTCCTCCCGAAATGAACTTTAAAGTCTGCCACAGTCACTTCCCATCACCACAGGTTGAATACCCCTCTGCAATCAATCTGTCTCAAAGTTGGCTCAATATTTTTAGTGGAATGGACAGAGAGTGAAGCCCAGAAATAATAAAGCAGAAACATCGTTAATAATGGATTATCTGACAGTAAGTTTCTGGCTCAAACTTCACCTGCGTGCTCATCGCCGTGGTGACCTGAAATAAATCAACAGTAAGCCATGCTTTAAAGAACCCAAGTAGTTATAGATGAGACTTATTAACATTTGAGTCTGATCTGGGTTTGAGTCTAGGAGTAAATGACCTCAAAGAACACACAGCCTGCTGTTTATTTATATCTTTACATCAGTATCACATTAATACTAATGTAGCTTCAAAGAGGATCTCAGTATTTCTTCTTTTTTATGAAGTAAGGTAAGACATTTAGTCTGTTGCTGGAACCGATCATTTTAAAAGTAACCCGAGTTCAGTCTTGGATGGCTTTAGGGAAACTCCTGGCATGAACTTTCTTTATTTCTGTTTCAGTTTTCAAGAAAGAAAAAAAAAACACATTAATGTCACTTAATATTTGAATAAATGTCTACTTGCAGCCTACAAAGGAAGTGAGTGCTGAGAAAGTCTTCAAGGTCGATGAGGAGGAAAGTGCCAAACCCAAGCCAACAGAACACAAAAAGGTAACTTGTTAAGTTTAATCAATCATGATAATTCAATAATTGGAATAATTAACTATTGATTAATCCTTATCTGGAGTGTACAGACTCAACAAAGGGCCATTTGATAATAGAACAAACATATATACATTTTGAATTTAAGATGAGAAAAAACTCTTCTATTGAACACAACATCAACAGACATGTGGATGCAGATAGTCAGCAGAATAACCAATTCATAGAATAATCATTAGTTACAGCCCCTCTGGGAAAAATGACCTTTTATGTCCAGAATAATAAAATTGGCTCCTTGTGCATTAATTTTGCTCATAAAAAGATTTTTAATGGATGTAGTTCAACACATCTTCATAAATTGTTCTAAAATGAATTACCATTATTGTACAAAATAATGATGTCATATTGTTGCATCTTTACTATCCATATGCATGCATATAGATGTACCAAAGCCTGCTGCAGTAAACAACTAATCAATCAAGGCTGTTTTACTGCTAATTGCACTGACTGAACAAATTAAAGTTGTGTTGTTACATGTTTGACTAAGCTTGTGAAGATATTGGTTTATTTTATTGTGCTGCACTGGTGTAGACTTCTCGAATACATTTGTAACTCAGTACATTTATGCTTGATTTTTTTTTTTCTTTTAAATAAATGTTTTAAGTCAATTCAGTGATGTTTTGAATCGGTATACTAGACCTCAGATATCTGTATCTGTGTCGGAAGTGGAAAAAAATAGATGAGTGCATTCCTATTTGTGACAGGCTTTGATGCACCTAAGTGGTGTGGTGGAAAAAAGTAAGCAGACCATCCCTGCTAGAACTGTATTTTACACAGGTGAAACCAGAAATTCTTCTCTACCAGCACAAAATTGTCATTCTGAGCTTGATACAAGTATCTACAGTACAGTAAAGTCTTCTGCTCCTGTTGTTTTTCCATCTATAGCCTTCCAACCAGTCTCCGCCACCCCACCGGCCTGGTTTCACTGAACCCAAGCCGGGCCCTGCCGCCGCTGCCGGCTTGGATGTCAGCATCTCCCAGAACAGCAGAGCCCATCTGGAGATGGTGGAGCAGAGCGCCCAGCAGGATGAGCTGAAAAGCCAAATAAAAGACCTGCTGCTGTCTGTGGAGCTCCTAAAAGCCCAGCAAATGTAAGACAGCAAGTGTCAATCCGAACGTCAAGCAGGTTTCAGAGTCATTCAATTGACATTCTTCATACTCAGCAGTCTAAGCTGTTTGAAACGCCGTCAGCAGCAGAAAGTTTGCTGACCCTTGCCGGTGTGTGTCTGTTTCCAGGAAAGAGATCACGGAGCTGCGGCGAGACCTGGATGAGGAGCGAGTGAAGCGCGTGGCCCTGCAGGTAGCACCGCTTCCTCCCAGACACACGCTGAGCTGTCTGTGTTCATTAGGCCGCCACTTTCAACAAATATTGACACGTTAAAATCCCAATACAACACATCTACGTTTGAATTTATATTGAGACAGAGTTCAAGCGGTAAGAATACGTTGATGGGCACTAAGGGGCAGCGTCATGTGAAATCAACCTTTTTTCAGTTTTACATCATCTTATTCCCTCATCAAAAAAACATACCTGGAGTTGCCTTGATTTTTATGCATGTTTGAGAAATCCTTTAATCTCCATGACAACCATTCAACAAAATTTGGTATTAATTTATAAACAACATAGCTGTTCATAGCTTCCAAAACACATATTCCTACAGTTTGGATAACTTTATGAATCTGAGCTCAGTTAAATAATTCAGTTTTCACTTTAGCAATAATCTCTAGTAGATTTGTTTAAAGCCTCGTCTAGGGCTGGACACAATATATCATGATAGATAAGTGATCATTATCAATAAATAGTACATCTGATAGAATATTCAACGTTCAGTATATAGAATATTCATTGAACTCTGAGCTGGAACCCCATAGCATTCTGGGGGATGTAGGCAGAGGAAAGGCTTTGCATTTTGCATTTTTTGTGATTTTGGGCATGGGAAAAACAGAAAGAGGAAAAACAAAATTAACTAAATAAACCAAGCCAAAGTAAAACAACAGTCAACATAAAGAGCAATGTCAACATAACATGTTCAAAAGGGAGAAGGAAGAAATAAAGGCTTATTTAATCCTACTTCCCTACTTGTAAGGAATCCTCCACTGTGCCTCGTAAATGCTTAAAAATAAAACAATGGCTTTGAATGAAAACTGTGGATAAAAGAGGAAAGTTCATCAGTTTGGCAGTATTTCAGGTATGTAAAACAAAAAAAGATACAATATGCTTATATCAGGATTTTATATCATCGTTTGCTATGCATTGAAGGACTTTGAAGTGTAATTTCTGATCGTCAGTTTTTCTTCATTTCCTCCAAAAACCCCATTAGAACATATATTGAGAAAACAATTCTTTAGTTGCTCTAAACAACAGTGCGTTGGTTTGTCAGTTTTTGTAAATCAGCTCAGGTACTGCCTACGCTCCTGCCTAATGTCTTCCACTGAAGTCAGCAGGATGCCTCAGCTGCTATGCTTCACAGCAGGGATAACAGTCTGTGGATCACAGGCACAGCACGCTGCGGCATGTCAGAGATGTTCGGCTTTTTCCCACTACAAATGGAGACTTCTGCAAAAAAAGAGGCTTCCTCACAGCTTCCAAAAGTTTAGATCGTTTGAAGGAAACGGCGGTTGCTGAATGTTTGTCACAGCAGCTAATTTTAACAGGGCTTTTGGTCGTCATTATCTGTGGGAAATCAGAAATAAAAAAAAAAATGCTCACCAATATGTCGATGCATTACATGGAGTCTGTCAAACTCTACTTGTGGATGTTAGAGAATGGGTAGAAGCTAATAAAGTAGAAATCGTTTTTTGGCAGTGTAAAAATTTAATATTCTGACAACTAAATAAAATATCCATAAATATTCATTTCATGCTGCAGTATGTAAATGTAAAATAAAAATTTAAATAACTGTCACTATATCCTGACGGAATAACACAAAGACTGATAAAGTGTGAGAAAAAAATTGAGCTCCCCCTAATACACTGCACCTGGTCAAAACAACCAATTAGAGCCAAGGAGAGGGTCTTACCCTGTCAATCACACCCTCTAACTTTTCAAACATATTATACACCAACCTTCAGATCAGCAGCTCCTTTGTGGCTAAGCGCTGGAATTGAACCTACAACCTACTGGTTGTAAGATAACTACTCTACCCAATGAGCCACAGTCACCTGGTTGATGCATCACAAAACTCAATCACTGGACTTGCAATGATGTTCTCATGAAAGGCTTGGCTGTAGTTTCTAGCGTTACAAACACAGGGGTCTATTAAGTTTGTTCCCCAAAGAAGTACAGAAGAACTATAAGATTTGTAAACAGCTGTAAACAGTTCAAAGTTCACAATGTTTCACAGCAGAGAGGCTGAAAGCAGAAAAGGACAACAAATAATTTTTGCTGTACTCTGAAAAGTCCTAAATCCCTGAATTAAGCAGACATGTTCTGGTCATGTTACAGAAATTAGTCTCCTTTTCATTGCCTTCCTTTGACTTCATTTTAAACATCTAAAATGAAAAATAGCTCATTTTTAGTCTCGTTCTCTCAGTAACGACGTCCACACAGAACAGTGTAGCTTCTAATTGAAAAGTCTTTAAAGCAGGGAAGCTGCATGATTCTGTCCTTTTTTTGTAATTGGATCTTTGTTAGTTGCAATTCACTGCATCTACTCTTCCTGGGGTCTACTCATTGAACATAACTAAAAACACATAGCATAAATAGACAGCAAAATAAATTCACAATAAAAGTAACTCCAAAAATAGACAAATCCAAAATAGAGGTCATAGATCAAAACAAACGAGTTATACTGTAATGAAAATATGATAGGAAAGGACATTCACTTCAATATGTCAAGCAATACATATACGAAAAAAAAAAACCATGCATTAAGAAGAATCATTCAGAATGAAACCTGACAGTGGTATATCTGCACATTTAGAACAACTATTGAGTTCTTTCAGCAGGGTTTACTCTACAGTTGGAGTCTATGTGGGCTTCAGTAGCCATACAACTCCCAAAGAGAGAGTTAGAATCCTGAGTTTGTTTTGTTGTCTTCCTATCAGATCGAGGTAGAGAACCTAAAGAAGGCCATCCAGTCAACGTGAAGCGTCGTGTCCCATCAACAGCCAGCCTCAAGCTCAGCTGCCAGTCTGCCGAGGAGGAAGGAGAGAAGGAGATGGTGGACTGGCGGCTGGACGAATGAAGAGAAGGTGGACACCACAAACCACCTTCCTCAGCAATCTTCAAAAACAAACTCTTCCTATATTTGTACAACTTTTTGCACATATCTTTTTTTTTTCAAGCTAGGTGTAATTAAATGACAGTTGTATGTTTCTCTCTCTTTTGGATTTTTGTTAATTTGCCAACACAAAAATAGAAAAAAAAAACGAGGCCTTACTTCAAACTACTGTGCTGGACGGTTCAGCCTCTCCTGCTCTCCGCTCATTTCCGCGGTGACGAGGTTTGCTCTCAGTACTACTGACTCTGTACAAAGCAGGGGCTGCCTCTCCTCATCTAACTTCCTTTCTCTCATTGTTTTATGCTGCACACATAATTCCATTGTTCTTAAGCAAGATTGCATGAGATGTTTGATTTGAGTTAACATCTTGGGATTCGAATGATTTCTTTCTTCTAACGGCAGCTGCCTCTTTGTGGCTGTGGAGCTTTATGATTTTTTCTTCTTCTGTTTTTTTATATGTTTTCTAACATTTCTATCCAGGGTAACACTACTGTGCCTGTTTAAACAACAAAACAACAAAAAAGTATATTAAATGTTTAAAATGGGATCTGGAAGATTTGCAGCATGATTATTGTATATGTATATTTTTAAATCGATGGACTTGTCAAATTATATATATTGGGCCTTTTTCTGTGCTGGTCTCTTCTATTTTTGTCACTCTTTCACTGGGATTGTTCTAATAGCTATAATATATAAATATATATGACACAGACATGCAAAAAAAATCTCATGCAAAGCTGGAAAGAATAAAGAAGGTGTTGGAATGTCTTTTCAACATGGCTGCTGCACCGCTCATCTCTTTGATTCAAAGGGAATCATCTGATCTGAATGGACTCTTGTCTTCCTGCTGGGTGATTTCAGCTGCTGGTGGCTCCTCCCACATTCTACTTTGGTGTGTGGACACTCATCTCGGCCTGAAGATAGATTGATTCTAGGAATGATTCTCCCACTTTGTTTCTCTTCCTTTTTAGAAATCAGGAGGAGTGATCAAACTTTTTTCTTTTTTCAGTTTTTCTGGAAAACAAACTGTGAAATTAGTGAATTAGGCTTTTTTCCCCCCATGGCCGATGCAGATTTCTAGTTTTTCTTAAAGGTCTGACCTTCCAATTTTTAATTTTCACACTTTTTTTTTTTACCCCCAATGTTCTGAGAAATATACAACATGGGATGGAAGCAAACTGTGCTCTTGACTGTCTAGTGGGATGCTAGTTTTGAATCCAACAAGATTATCTCCATTTGTATGTCAAAGCAAATGTCTAGGAGATCTTAGATCAGGGGGAAATTCTTAATTTTTGGAACATTTTTAATAAACGGAGAAACAAAATTCTTTTTTTTTTGTTTTGTTTTGGACCCGCCAGTCTGAGCTGAAATTGCCAAATTCTGATGATTTCTGTCAAAAATACAATTTTAAGCATTTCCATTGTTTTCACTGAGGTACTGGTGAATAAGAATCATTTTACAAAATAAACCTAACATGAAAATTTAAATCACAGCCTGAATCCCTGGATGAGGGAATCAGGCTGTGACTGAAAATATACCAAAATAAACCCCACACGCGAATCAAGAAATATACCTTGTGACTTTCAGTTCAAGGAGCAAGATGATCCACTTCCACTAAATTAATACAGCTTATCAATACAATTATAATGTAACCCATAGAATTTGATTATTTTTGTGACCAGAAATGTTTCCAGAGGTAGGAAAGTTTTTTCAGCTAGCTGGCCAGCAGTTGTGAAAAGGGTAAATGTTAGGGTTTACTGTCTTTGCAATAAACTGGGCCATGTCTAATGAAAATGTCTAAAGAAAATTCTAGTTGCCTGTGAATTACTTTGTACTCCACTGCTGTTCAAATGTCAGATTAACATGATGACAAATCTTTGCAAAAACTTTTTCTTTTAATAAAATTTGTGAGTCCAAGGCTGGGAATAGAAAATCCAGACCCATGTAATCAGATATTGAGTTATTTTGCTCCAAATACTCACGGTGTGATTTTTAATCTTTATCATTCTCAAGTAAAATGTTTCTTCTTGTAAAATTTCACAGCTGTCTTAAAGTGTTACTTTATTTTGAACTCAGAATTATGCTCTCTGGAGTGCTTTATAACCAAGTGAAGTCTGACCCCACACAGTTCAGCCATGCAATGCAAAAGTCCCTGCCAGTAAACAATTTTGTGCAACACAACTGGAAAAAGAATAACAATATGACTTGGAAAAGAGAATCTGTGATTTTTGGGGTGAGTTATTCTGCAGCTCTAATTTACTGCTGGAACAGAAAACTAACTTACACTTGTTATACATTCCACTGTTTGACACAAGGAAAATAAGCAATCTGCACCCTCTATTGTCATGTCCCAGCAAATTCCGTTTACAGAAGTTGTATCTTTGCATGAGCTGAGATTCTTTGCAGAAATGAATAAATATCATCTCTATTTCCTGTCCAGACTCCTCTTGATTTTGTTAGGTTGCATGTCAGATTTTCACGGACTTGGGTCCTCCAGGTATTTTCATGCACGAAATCTCATTTGAAATATTGAGTGAAAAGTATCGACTTTAAACACTGGCAGGGAGTTTCTGAGAAAATATATTGAGTCATGTGTTTCAGCATTTATGGCATCTGATCTGCTGTTTGAACTGGAGGTTATTTTAGCACTCTTGGACCCCTTATGATATAAAGAAAGTCTATTATTTTGGATGCATCAACGTGATACAAGTAAATCTAGACTTGGGGTTTATTTTGAACAGAAAAAAACATCTTTATGAAGATGGACTGATAAACTAATGCACCACAGAGCTCTAATATAACATAAACCTCAGGGCTTATTCAATATACTTGCGTTACTACAAGAAAACACTGCTGATATTTTGTGCCAAAGTGCTCAAAGCACTTTGGCCAAAACATCAAATAAAAAATTTCTTGAGTGGGATTTGAACCCACACCTCCATCAGGAGACCAGAAACCTCTCCAGGAAGTCAGGGGTAAAGCCTTGAGTCTGGCGCCTTCAACCACTCGGCCATCCTGACCTGTGTTGCTGTTCGCTTACAAGGTACAAAGGAACTGGGCCTGAACTTGAGGGCTTATTTAATGTACTTTGAGTTCTACAAGAAAACACTGCTGATATTTTTGGCCAAGATGCTAAGAGTACATAAAGGCCTCTTATCAATAGCATTCAAACATGACAGCAAGTCTTTCAACTAGGTTGATGGAATTACTACAACAGTTCAGTTGACACCAATGCAGAGAAGGTTGAATCACTAGTTTGTCATATGCTACAACATAAAACTGACGATACTTTTGGCCAATGTGTTATGAGTACATGTAGGCCTCTATCAATAGCATGCAAACACAACAGCAAGTATTTCAACTAGGTTGATGGAATTACTACAACAGTTCACCAAGTGCTGTGCCACATACCCCCATCAAGAACATAAAGTCAACTTAGAAACACCCAACGTGGGACTTGAACCCACGACCCTGAGATTAAAAGTCTCATGCTCTACCAACTGAGCTAGCTGGGCTCGATGACAAACTATTCATTCGCCAGCACCAATGCAGAGAAGGTTGAATCACTAGTTTGTCATGCTACAACATAAAACTGATGATACTTTTGGCCAATGTGTTATGAGTACATGTAGGCCTCTATCAATAGCATGCAAACACAGCAAGTCTTTCAACTAGGTTGATGGAATTACTACAACAGTTCACCAAGTGCTGTGCCACATACCCCCATCAAGAACATAATGTCAACTTAAAAACGCCCAACGTGGGGCTCGAACCCACGACCCTGAGATTAAGAGTCTCATGCTCTACCGACTGAGCTAGCCGGGCTTGGTGCTGAACTGCTCATTCGACAGCTCTAATGCAGGCAAACTTGATTCCGTAGCTACATAAGGGGCGCCGATTTAGATCGGCATTCTGCTGAGGTTTTCCGTATAACTGGTCTTACGTGAAATATTAAATGCTGTCAGACCAAAAAAGAATCTTGTGCACATGGAAAGCACAATCAATTTTGCCACGGCACGTACAAAGAAAGACTTGACTCACCGTGAAATTTGCTCTAGAGATCAATCAAATAAATATGTCAAGAGTGGGATTCGAACCCACGCCTCCATCAGGAGACCAGAAACCTCTCCAGGAAGTAAGGGGTAATGCCTTGAGTCTGGCGCCTTCGACCGCTCGGCCATCCTGACCTGTGTTGCTGTTCCCTTACAAGGTACAAAGTAACTGGGCCTGAACTTGAGGGCTTATTTAATGTACTTTGAGCTCTACAAGAAAACACTGCTGATATTTTTGGCCAAGATGCTAAGAGTACATAAAGGCCTCTATCCATAGCATTCAAACATGACAGCAAGTCTTTCAACTAGGTTGATGGAATTACTACAACAGTTCACCAAGTGCTGTGCCACATACCCCTAACAAGAACATAAAGCCAACTTAGAAATGCCCAACGTGGGGCTCGAACCCACGACCCTGAGATTAAAAGTCTCATGCTCTACCAACTGAGCTAGCTGGGCTTGATGACAAACTATTCATTCGCCAGCACCAATGCAGAGAAGGTTGAATCACTAGTTTGTCATGCTACAACATAAAACTGACGATACTTTTGGCCAATGTGTTATGAGTACATGTAGGCCTCTATCAATAGCATGCAAACACAACAGCAAGTCTTTCAACTAGGTTGATGGAATTACTACAACAGTTCACCAAGTGCTGTGCCACATACCCCTATCAAGAACATAATGTCAACTTAAAAACGCCCAACGTGGGGCTCGAACCCACGACCCTGAGATTAAGAGTCTCATGCTCTACCGACTGAGCTAGCCGGGCTTGGTGCTGAACTGCTCATTCGACAGCTCTAATGCAGGCAAACTTGATTCCGTAGCTACATAAGGGGCGCCGATTTAGATCGGCATTCTGCTGAGGTTTTCCGTATAACTGGTCTTACGTGAAATATTAAATGCTGTCAGACCAAAAAAGAATCTTGTGCACATGGAAAGCACAATCAATTTTGCCACGGCACGTACAAAGAAAGACTTGACTCACCGTGAAATTTGCTCTAGAGATCAATCAAATAAATATGTCAGGAGTGGGATTCGAACCCACGCCTCCATCAGGAGACCAGAAACCTCTCCAGGAAGTAAGGGGTAATGCCTTGAGTCTGGCGCCTTCGACCGCTCGGCCATCCTGACCTGTGTTGCTGTTCCCTTACAAGGTACAAAGTAACTGGGCCTGAACTTGAGGGCTTATTTAATGTACTTTGAGCTCTACAAGAAAACACTGCTGATATTTTTGGCCAAGATGCTAAGAGTACATAAAGGCCTCTATCCATAGCATTCAAACATGACAGCAAGTCTTTCAACTAGGTTGATGGAATTACTACAACAGTTCACCAAGTGCTGTGCCACATACCCCTAACAAGAACATAAAGCCAACTTAGAAATGCCCAACGTGGGGCTCGAACCCACGACCCTGAGATTAAAAGTCTCATGCTCTACCAACTGAGCTAGCTGGGCTCGATGACAAACTATTCATTCGCCAGCACCAATGCAGAGAAGGTTGAATCACTAGTTTGTCATATGCTACAACATAAAACTGACGATACTTTTGGCCAATGTGTTATGAGTACATGTAGGCCTCTATCAATAGCATGCAAACACAACAACAAGTCTTTCAACTAGGTTGATGGAATTACTACAACAGTTCACCAAGTGCTGTGCCACATACCCCCATCAAGAACATAATGTCAACTTAAAAACGCCCAACGTGGGGCTCGAACCCACGACCCTGAGATTAAGAGTCTCATGCTATACCGACTGAGCTAGCCGGGCTTGGTGCTGAACTGCTCATTCGACAGCTCTAATGCAGGCAAACTTGATTCCGTAGCTACATAAGGGGCGCCGATTTAGATCGGCATTCTGCTGAGGTTTTCCGTATAACTGGTCTTACGTGAAATATTAAATGCTGTCAGACCAAAAAAGAATCTTGTGCACATGGAAAGCACAATCAATTTTGCCACGGCACGTACAAAGAAAGACTTGACTCACCGTGAAATTTGCTCTAGAGATCAATCAAATAAATATGTCAGGAGTGGGATTTGAACCCACTCCTCCATCAGGAGACCAGAAACCTCTCCAGGAAGTAAGGGGTAATGCCTTGAGTCTGGCGCCTTCAACCGCTCGGCCATCCTGACCTATGTTTCTGTTCCCTTACAAGGTACAAAGTAACTGGGCCTGAACTTGAGGGCTTATTTAATGTACTTTGAGCTCTACAAGAAAACACTGCTGATATTTTTGGCCAAGATGCTAAGAGTACATAAAGGCCTCTATCCATAGCATTCAAACATGACAGCAAGTCTTTCAACTAGGTTGATGGAATTACTACAACAGGTCAGTTGTTGGGGGTATGTGCTGTGCCACATACCGCCAACAAGAACATAAAGCCAACTTAGAAACACCCAACGTGGGACTTGAACCCATGACCCTGAGATTAAAAGTCTCATGCTCTACCAACTGAGCTAGCTGGGCTCGATGACAAACTATTCATTCGCCAGCACCAATGCAGAGAAGGTTGAATCACTAGTTTGTCATGCTACAACATAAAACTGACGATACTTTTGGCCAATGTGTTATGAGTACATGTAGGCCTCTATCAATAGCATGCAAACACAGCAAGTCTTTCAACTAGGTTGATGGAATTACTACAACAGTTCACCAAGTGCTGTGCCACATACCCCCATCAAGAACATAATGTCAACTTAAAAACGCCCAACGTGGGGCTCGAACCCACGACCCTGAGATTAAGAGTCTCATGCTCTACCGACTGAGCTAGCCGGGCTTGGTGCTGAACTGCTCATTCGACAGCTCTAATGCAGGCAAACTTGATTCCGTAGCTACATAAGGGGCGCCGATTTAGATCGGCATTCTGCTGAGGTTTTCCGTATAACTGGTCTTACGTGAAATATTAAATGCTGTCAGACCAAAAAAGAATCTTGTGCACATGGAAAGCACAATCAATTTTGCCACGGCACGTACAAAGAAAGACTTGACTCACCGTGAAATTTGCTCTAGAGATCAATCAAATAAATATGTCAAGAGTGGGATTTGAACCCACGCCTCCATCAGGAGACCAGAAACCTCTCCAGGAAGTAAGGGGTAATGCCTTGAGTGTGGCGCCTTCGACTGCTCGGCCATCCTGACCTGTGTTGCTGTTCCCTTACAAGGTACAAAGTAACTGGGCCTGAACTTGAGGGCTTATTTAATGTACTTTGAGCTCTACAAGAAAACACTGCTGATATTTTTGGCCAAGATGCTAAGAGTACATAAAGGCCTCTATCCATAGCATTCAAACATGACAGCAAGTCTTTCAACTAGGTTGATGGAATTACTACAACAGTTCACCAAGTGCTGTGCCACATACCCCTAACAAGAACATAAAGCCAACTTAGAAATGCCCAACGTGGGGCTCGAACCCACGACCCTGAGATTAAAAGTCTCATGCTCTACCAACTGAGCTAGCTGGGCTCGATGACAAACTATTCATTCGCCAGCACCAATGCAGAGAAGGTTGAATCACTAGTTTGTCATATGCTACAACATAAAACTGACGATACTTTTGGCCAATGTGTTATGAGTACATGTAGGCCTCTATCAATAGCATGCAAACACAACAGCAAGTCTTTCAACTAGGTTGATGGAATTACTACAACAGTTCAAGTGCTGTGCCACATACCCCCATCAAGAACATAATGTCAACTTAAAAACGCCCAACGTGGGGCTCGAACCCACGACCCTGAGATTAAGAGTCTCATGCTCTACCGACTGAGCTAGCCGGGCTTGGTGCTGAACTGCTCATTCGACAGCTCTAATGCAGGCAAACTTGATTCCGTAGCTACATAAGGGGCGCCGATTTAGATCGGCATTCTGCTGAGGTTTTCCGTATAACTGGTCTTACGTGAAATATTAAATGCTGTCAGACCAAAAAAGAATCTTGTGCACATGGAAAGCACAATCAATTTTGCCACGGCACGTACAAAGAAAGACTTGACTCACCGTGAAATTTGCTCTAGAGATCAATCAAATAAATATGTCAGGAGTGGGATTCGAACCCACGCCTCCATCAGGAGACCAGAAACCTCTCCAGGAAGTAAGGGGTAATGCCTTGAGTCTGGCGCCTTCAACCGCTCGGCCATCCTGACCTGTGTTGCTGTTCCCTTAAAAGGTACAAAGTAACTGGGCCTGAACTTGAGGGCTTATTTAATGTACTTTGAGCTCTACAAGAAAACACTGCTGATATTTTTGGCCAAGATGCTAAGAGTACATAAAGGCCTCTATCCATAGCATTCAAACATGACAGCAAGTCTTTCAACTAGGTTGATGGAATTACTACAACAGTTCACCAAGTGCTGTGCCACATACCCCTAACAAGAACATAAAGCCAACTTAGAAATGCCCAACGTGGGGCTCGAACCCACGACCCTGAGATTAAAAGTCTCATGCTCTACCAACTGAGCTAGCTGGGCTTGATGACAAACTATTCATTCGCCAGCACCAATGCAGAGAAGGTTGAATCACTAGTTTGTCATATGCTACAACATAAAACTGACGATACTTTTGGCCAATGTGTTATGAGTACATGTAGGCCTCTATCAATAGCATGCAAACACAGCAAGTCTTTCAACTAGGTTGATGGAATTACTACAACAGTTCACCAAGTGCTGTGCCACATACCCCCATCAAGAACATAATGTCAACTTAAAAACGCCCAATGTGGGGCTCGAACCCACGACCCTGAGATTAAGAGTCTCATGCTCTACCGACTGAGCTAGCCGGGCTTGGTGCTGAACTGCTCATTCGACAGCTCTAATGCAGGCAAACTTGATTCCGTAGCTACATAAGGGGCGCCGATTTAGATCGGCATTCTGCTGAGGTTTTCCGTATAACTGGTCTTACGTGAAATATTAAATGCTGTCAGACCAAAAAAGAATCTTTTGCACATGGAAAGCACAATCAATTTTGCCACGGCACGTACAAAGAAAGACTTGACTCACCGTGAAATTTGCTCTAGAGATCAATCAAATAAATATGTCAAGAGAGGGATTTGAACCCACGCCTCCATCAGGAGACCAGAAACCTCTCCAGGAAGTAAGGGGTAATGCCTTGAGTCTGGCGCCTTCGACCGCTCGGCCATCCTGACCTGTGTTGCTGTTCCCTTACAAGGTACAAAGTAACTGGGCCTGAACTTGAGGGCTTATTTAATGTACTTTGAGCTCTACAAGAAAACACTGCTGATATTTTTGGCCAAGATGCTAAGAGTACATAAAGGCCTCTATCCATAGCATTCAAACATGACAGCAAGTCTTTCAACTAGGTTGATGGAATTACTACAACAGTTCACCAAGTGCTGTGCCACATACCCCTAACAAGAACATAAAGCCAACTTAGAAATGCCCAACGTGGGGCTTGAACCCACGACCCTGAGATTAAAAGTCTCATGCTCTACCAACTGAGCTAGCTGGGCTTGATGACAAACTATTCATTCGCCAGCACCAATGCAGAGAAGGTTGAATCACTAGTTTGTCATATGCTACAACATAAAACTGACGATACTTTTGGCCAATGTGTTATGAGTACATGTAGGCCTCTATCAATAGCATGCAAACACAACAGCAAGTCTTTCAACTAGGTTGATGGAATTACTACAACAGTTCACCAAGTGCTGTGCCACATACCCCCATCAAGAACATAATGTCAACTTAAAAACGCCCAACGTGGGGCTCGAACCCACGACCCTGAGATTAAGAGTCTCATGCTCTACCGACTGAGCTAGCCGGGCTTGGTGCTGAACTGCTCATTCGACAGCTCTAATGCAGGCAAACTTGATTCCGTAGCTACATAAGGGGCGCCGATTTAGATCGGCATTTTGCTGAGGTTTTCCGTATAACTGGTCTTACGTGAAATATTAAATGCTGTCAGACCAAAAAAGAATCTTGTGCACATGGAAAGCACAATCAATTTTGCCACGGCACGTACAAAGAAAGACTTGACTCACCGTGAAATTTGCTCTAGAGATCAATCAAATAAATATGTCAGGAGTGGGATTCGAACCCACGCCTCCATCAGGAGACCAGAAACCTCTCCAGGAAGTAAGGGGTAATGCCTTGAGTCTGGCGCCTTCGACCGCTCGGCCATCCTGACCTGTGTTGCTGTTCCCTTACAAGGTACAAAGTAACTGGGCCTGAACTTGAGGGCTTATTTAATGTACTTTGAGCTCTACAAGAAAACACTGCTGATATTTTTGGCCAAGATGCTAAGAGTACATAAAGGCCTCTATCCATAGCATTCAAACATGACAGCAAGTCTTTCAACTAGGTTGATGGAATTACTACAACAGTTCACCAAGTGCTGTGCCACATACCCCTAACAAGAACATAAAGCCAACTTAGAAATGCCCAACGTGGGGCTCGAACCCACGACCCTGAGATTAAAAGTCTCATGCTCTACCAACTGAGCTAGCTGGGCTCGATGACAAACTATTCATTCGCCAGCACCAATGCAGAGAAGGTTGAATCACTAGTTTGTCATATGCTACAACATAAAACTGACGATACTTTTGGCCAATGTGTTATGAGTACATGTAGGCCTCTATCAATAGCATGCAAACACAACAGCAAGTCTTTCAACTAGGTTGATGGAATTACTACAACAGTTCACCAAGTGCTGTGCCACATACCCCCATCAAGAACATAATGTCAACTTAAAAACGCCCAACGTGGGGCTCGAACCCACGACCCTGAGATTAAGAGTCTCATGCTCTACCGACTGAGCTAGCCGGGCTTGGTGCTGAACTGCTCATTCGACAGCTCTAATGCAGGCAAACTTGATTCCGTAGCTACATAAGGGGCGCCGATTTAGATCGGCATTCTGCTGAGGTTTTCCGTATAACTGGTCTTACGTGAAATATTAAATGCTGTCAGACCAAAAAAGAATCTTGTGCACATGGAAAGCACAATCAATTTTGCCACGGCACGTACAAAGAAAGACTTGACTCACTGTGAAATTTGCTCTAGAGATCAATCAAATAAGTCAGGAGTGGGATTCGAACCCACGCCTCCATCAGGAGACCAGAAACCTCTCCAGGAAGTAAGGGGTAAAGCCTTGAGTCTGGCGCCTTCGACCGCTCGGCCATCCTGACCTGTGTTGCTGTTCCCTTACAAGGTACAAAGTAACTGGGCCTGAACTTGAGGGCTTATTAATGTACTTTGAGCTCTACAAGAAAACACTGCTGATATTTTTGGCCAAGATGCTAAGAGTACATAAAGGCCTCTATCCATAGCATTCAAACATGACAGCAAGTCTTTCAACTAGGTTGATGGAATTA
Organism: Poecilia mexicana; assembly: GCF_051168715.1. Lineage (NCBI taxonomy): Eukaryota > Metazoa > Chordata > Actinopteri > Cyprinodontiformes > Poeciliidae > Poecilia > Poecilia mexicana. Next base: position 3,395,735 of record NW_028263390.1, on the reverse strand, counting down.
CTACAACAGTTCAGTTGTTGGGGGTATGTGCTGTGCCACATACCGCCAACAAGAACATAAAGCCAACTTAGAAACACCCAATGTGGGACTTGAACCCACGACCCTGAGATTAAAAGTCTCATGCTCTACCAACTGAGCTAGCTGGGCTCGATGACAAACTATTCATTCGCCAGCACCAATGCAGAGAAGGTTGAATCACTAGTTTGTCATATGCTACAACATAAAACTGACGATACTTTTGGCCAATGTGTTATGAGTACATGTAGGCCTCTATCAATAGCATGCAAACACAACAGCAAGTCTTTCAACTAGGTTGATGGAATTACTACAACAGTTCACCAAGTGCTGTGCCACATACCCCCATCAAGAACATAATGTCAACTTAAAAACACCCAACGTGGGGCTTGAACCCACGACCCTGAGATTAAGAGTCTCATGCTCTACCGACTGAGCTAGCCGGGCTTGGTGCTGAACTGCTCATTCGACAGCTCTAATGCAGGCAAACTTGATTCCGTAGCTACATAAGGGGCGCCGATTTAGATCGGCATTCTGCTGAGGTTTTCCGTATAACTGGTCTTACGTGAAATATTAAATGCTGTCAGACCAAAAAAGAATCTTGTGCACATGGAAAGCACAATCAATTTTGCCACGGCACGTACAAAGAAAGACTTGACTCACCGTGAAATTTGCTCTAGAGATCAATCAAATAAATATGTCAGGAGTGGGATTCGAACCCACGCCTCCATCAGGAGACCAGAAACCTCTCCAGGAAGTAAGGAGTAATGCCTTGAGTCTGGCGCCTTCGACCGCTCGGCCATCCTGACCTGTGTTGCTGTTCCCTTACAAGGTACAAAGGAACTGGGCCTGAACTTGAGGGCTTATTTAATGTACTTTGAGCTCTACAAGAAAACACTGCTGATATTTTTGGCCAAGATGCTACGAGTAACTATAGGCCTCTATCAATAGCATTCAAACATGACAGCAAGTCTTTCAACTAGGTTGATGGAATTACTACAACAGTTCAGTTGTTGCGGGTATGTGCTGTGCCACATACCCCAACAAGAACATAAAGCCAACTTAGAAACACCCAACGTGGGACTTGAACCCACGACCCTGAGATTAAAAGTCTCATGCTCTACCAACTGAGCTAGCTGGGCTCGATGACAACCTATTCATTCGCCAGCACCAATGCAGAGAAGGTTGAATCACTAGTTTGTCATGCTACAACATAAAACTGACGATACTTTTGGCCAATGTGTTATGAGTACATGTAGGCCTCTATCAATAGCATGCAAACACAACAGCAAGTCTTTCAACTAGGTTGATGGAATTACTACAACAGTTCACCAAGTGCTGTGCCACATACCCCCATCAAGAACATAATGTCAATTTGAAAATGCCCAATGTGGGGCTCAAACCCACGACCCTGAGATTAAGAGTCTTATGCTCTACCGACTGAGCTAGCCAGGCTTGGTGCTGAACTGCTCATTCGACAGCTCTAATGCAGGCAAACTTGATTCCGTAGCTACATAAGGGGCGCCGATTTAGATCGGCATTTTGCTGAGGTTTTCCGTATAACTGGTCTTACGTGAAATATTAAATGCTGTCAGACCAAAAAAGAATCTTGTGCACATGGAAAGCACAATCAATTTTGCCACGGCACGTACAAAGAAAGACTTGACTCACCGTGAAATTTGCTCTAGAGATCAATCAAATAAATATGTCAGGAGTGGGATTCGAACCCACGCCTCCATCAGGAGACCAGAAACCTCTCCAGGAAGTAAGGGGTAATGCCTTGAGTCTGGCGCCTTCGACCGCTCGGCCATCCTGACCTGTGTTGCTGTTCCCTTACAAGGTACAAAGTAACTGGGCCTGAACTTGAGGGCTTATTTAATGTACTTTGAGCTCTACAAGAAAACACTGCTGATATTTTTGGCCAAGATGCTAAGAGTACATAAAGGCCTCTATCCATAGCATTCAAACATGACAGCAAGTCTTTCAACTAGGTTGATGGAATTACTACAACAGTTCACCAAGTGCTGTGCCACATACCCCTAACAAGAACATAAAGCCAACTTAGAAATGCCCAACGTGGGGCTCGAACCCACGACCCTGAGATTAAAAGTCTCATGCTCTACCAACTGAGCTAGCTGGGCTCGATGACAAACTATTCATTCGCCAGCACCAATGCAGAGAAGGTTGAATCACTAGTTTGTCATATGCTACAACATAAAACTGACGATACTTTTGGCCAATGTGTTATGAGTACATGTAGGCCTCTATCAATAGCATGCAAACACAACAGCAAGTCTTTCAACTAGGTTGATGGAATTACTACAACAGTTCACCAAGTGCTGTGCCACATACCCCCATCAAGAACATAATGTCAACTTAAAAACGCCCAACGTGGGGCTCGAACCCACGACCCTGAGATTAAGAGTCTCATGCTCTACCGACTGAGCTAGCCGGGCTTGGTGCTGAACTGCTCATTCGACAGCTCTAATGCAGGCAAACTTGATTCCGTAGCTACATAAGGGGCGCCGATTTAGATCGGCATTCTGCTGAGGTTTTCCGTATAACTGGTCTTACGTGAAATATTAAATGCTGTCAGACCAAAAAAGAATCTTGTGCACATGGAAAGCACAATCAATTTTGCCACGGCACGTACAAAGAAAGACTTGACTCACTGTGAAATTTGCTCTAGAGATCAATCAAATAAGTCAGGAGTGGGATTCGAACCCACGCCTCCATCAGGAGACCAGAAACCTCTCCAGGAAGTAAGGGGTAAAGCCTTGAGTCTGGCGCCTTCGACCGCTCGGCCATCCTGACCTGTGTTGCTGTTCCCTTACAAGGTACAAAGTAACTGGGCCTGAACTTGAGGGCTTATTTAATGTACTTTGAGCTCTACAAGAAAACACTGCTGATATTTTTGGCCAAGATGCTAAGAGTACATAAAGGCCTCTATCCATAGCATTCAAACATGACAGCAAGTCTTTCAACTAGGTTGATGGAATTACTACAACAGTTCAGTTGTTGGGGGTATGTGCTGTGCCACATACCGCCAACAAGAACATAAAGCCAACTTAGAAACACCCAATGTGGGACTTGAACCCACGACCCTGAGATTAAAAGTCTCATGCTCTACCAACTGAGCTAGCTGGGCTCGATGACAAACTATTCATTCGCCAGCACCAATGCAGAGAAGGTTGAATCACTAGTTTGTCATATGCTACAACATAAAACTGACGATACTTTTGGCCAATGTGTTATGAGTACATGTAGGCCTCTATCAATAGCATGCAAACACAACAGCAAGTCTTTCAACTAGGTTGATGGAATTACTACAACAGTTCACCAAGTGCTGTGCCACATACCCCCATCAAGAACATAATGTCAACTTAAAAACACCCAACGTGGGGCTTGAACCCACGACCCTGAGATTAAGAGTCTCATGCTCTACCGACTGAGCTAGCCGGGCTTGGTGCTGAACTGCTCATTCGACAGCTCTAATGCAGGCAAACTTGATTCCGTAGCTACATAAGGGGCGCCGATTTAGATCGGCATTCTGCTGAGGTTTTCCGTATAACTGGTCTTACGTGAAATATTAAATGCTGTCAGACCAAAAAAGAATCTTGTGCACATGGAAAGCACAATCAATTTTGCCACGGCACGTACAAAGAAAGACTTGACTCACCGTGAAATTTGCTCTAGAGATCAATCAAATAAATATGTCAGGAGTGGGATTCGAACCCACGCCTCCATCAGGAGACCAGAAACCTCTCCAGGAAGTAAGGAGTAATGCCTTGAGTCTGGCGCCTTCGACCGCTCGGCCATCCTGACCTGTGTTGCTGTTCCCTTACAAGGTACAAAGGAACTGGGCCTGAACTTGAGGGCTTATTTAATGTACTTTGAGCTCTACAAGAAAACACTGCTGATATTTTTGGCCAAGATGCTACGAGTAACTATAGGCCTCTATCAATAGCATTCAAACATGACAGCAAGTCTTTCAACTAGGTTGATGGAATTACTACAACAGTTCAGTTGTTGCGGGTATGTGCTGTGCCACATACCCCAACAAGAACATAAAGCCAACTTAGAAACACCCAACGTGGGACTTGAACCCACGACCCTGAGATTAAAAGTCTCATGCTCTACCAACTGAGCTAGCTGGGCTCGATGACAACCTATTCATTCGCCAGCACCAATGCAGAGAAGGTTGAATCACTAGTTTGTCATGCTACAACATAAAACTGACGATACTTTTGGCCAATGTGTTATGAGTACATGTAGGCCTCTATCAATAGCATGCAAACACAACAGCAAGTCTTTCAACTAGGTTGATGGAATTACTACAACAGTTCACCAAGTGCTGTGCCACATACCCCCATCAAGAACATAATGTCAATTTGAAAATGCCCAATGTGGGGCTCAAACCCACGACCCTGAGATTAAGAGTCTTATGCTCTACCGACTGAGCTAGCCAGGCTTGGTGCTGAACTGCTCATTCGACAGCTCTAATGCAGGCAAACTTGATTCCGTAGCTACATAAGGGGCGCCGATTTAGATCGGCATTTTGCTGAGGTTTTCCGTATAACTGGTCTTACGTGAAATATTAAATGCTGTCAGACCAAAAAAGAATCTTGTGCACATGGAAAGCACAATCAATTTTGCCACGGCACGTACAAAGAAAGACTTGACTCACCGTGAAATTTGCTCTAGAGATCAATCAAATAAATATGTCAGGAGTGGGATTCGAACCCACGCCTCCATCAGGAGACCAGAAACCTCTCCAGGAAGTAAGGGGTAATGCCTTGAGTCTGGCGCCTTCGACCGCTCGGCCATCCTGACCTGTGTTGCTGTTCCCTTACAAGGTACAAAGTAACTGGGCCTGAACTTGAGGGCTTATTTAATGTACTTTGAGCTCTACAAGAAAACACTGCTGATATTTTTGGCCAAGATGCTAAGAGTACATAAAGGCCTCTATCCATAGCATTCAAACATGACAGCAAGTCTTTCAACTAGGTTGATGGAATTACTACAACAGTTCACCAAGTGCTGTGCCACATACCCCTAACAAGAACATAAAGCCAACTTAGAAATGCCCAACGTGGGGCTCGAACCCACGACCCTGAGATTAAAAGTCTCATGCTCTACCAACTGAGCTAGCTGGGCTCGATGACAAACTATTCATTCGCCAGCACCAATGCAGAGAAGGTTGAATCACTAGTTTGTCATATGCTACAACATAAAACTGACGATACTTTTGGCCAATGTGTTATGAGTACATGTAGGCCTCTATCAATAGCATGCAAACACAACAGCAAGTCTTTCAACTAGGTTGATGGAATTACTACAACAGTTCACCAAGTGCTGTGCCACATACCCCCATCAAGAACATAATGTCAACTTAAAAACGCCCAACGTGGGGCTCGAACCCACGACCCTGAGATTAAGAGTCTCATGCTCTACCGACTGAGCTAGCCGGGCTTGGTGCTGAACTGCTCATTCGACAGCTCTAATGCAGGCAAACTTGATTCCGTAGCTACATAAGGGGCGCCGATTTAGATCGGCATTCTGCTGAGGTTTTCCGTATAACTGGTCTTACGTGAAATATTAAATGCTGTCAGACCAAAAAAGAATCTTGTGCACATGGAAAGCACAATCAATTTTGCCACGGCACGTACAAAGAAAGACTTGACTCACTGTGAAATTTGCTCTAGAGATCAATCAAATAAGTCAGGAGTGGGATTCGAACCCACGCCTCCATCAGGAGACCAGAAACCTCTCCAGGAAGTAAGGGGTAAAGCCTTGAGTCTGGCGCCTTCGACCGCTCGGCCATCCTGACCTGTGTTGCTGTTCCCTTACAAGGTACAAAGTAACTGGGCCTGAACTTGAGGGCTTATTTAATGTACTTTGAGCTCTACAAGAAAACACTGCTGATATTTTTGGCCAAGATGCTAAGAGTACATAAAGGCCTCTATCCATAGCATTCAAACATGACAGCAAGTCTTTCAACTAGGTTGATGGAATTACTACAACAGTTCAGTTGTTGGGGGTATGTGCTGTGCCACATACCGCCAACAAGAACATAAAGCCAACTTAGAAACACCCAATGTGGGACTTGAACCCACGACCCTGAGATTAAAAGTCTCATGCTCTACCAACTGAGCTAGCTGGGCTCGATGACAAACTATTCATTCGCCAGCACCAATGCAGAGAAGGTTGAATCACTAGTTTGTCATGCTACAACATAAAACTGACGATACTTTTGGCCAATGTGTTATGAGTACATGTAGGCCTCTATCAATAGCATGCAAACACAGCAAGTCTTTCAACTAGGTTGATGGAATTACTACAACAGTTCACCAAGTGCTGTGCCACATACCCCCATCAAGAACATAATGTCAACTTAAAAACGCCCAACGTGGGGCTCGAACCCACGACCCTGAGATTAAGAGTCTCATGCTCTACCGACTGAGCTAGCCGGGCTTGGTGCTGAACTGCTCATTCGACAGCTCTAATGCAGGCAAACTTGATTCCGTAGCTACATAAGGGGCGCCGATTTAGATCGGCATTCTGCTGAGGTTTTCCGTATAACTGGTCTTACGTGAAATATTAAATGCTGTCAGACCAAAAAAGAATCTTGTGCACATGGAAAGCACAATCAATTTTGCCACGGCACGTACAAAGAAAGACTTGACTCACCGTGAAATTTGCTCTAGAGATCAATCAAATAAATATGTCAGGAGTGGGATTCGAACCCACGCCTCCATCAGGAGACCAGAAACCTCTCCAGGAAGTAAGGAGTAATGCCTTGAGTCTGGCGCCTTCGACCGCTCGGCCATCCTGACCTGTGTTGCTGTTCCCTTACAAGGTACAAAGGAACTGGGCCTGAACTTGAGGGCTTATTTAATGTACTTTGAGCTCTACAAGAAAACACTGCTGATATTTTTGGCCAAGATGCTACGAGTAACTATAGGCCTCTATCAATAGCATTCAAACATGACAGCAAGTCTTTCAACTAGGTTGATGGAATTACTACAACAGTTCAGTTGTTGCGGGTATGTGCTGTGCCACATACCCCAACAAGAACATAAAGCCAACTTAGAAACACCCAACGTGGGACTTGAACCCACGACCCTGAGATTAAAAGTCTCATGCTCTACCAACTGAGCTAGCTGGGCTCGATGACAACCTATTCATTCGCCAGCACCAATGCAGAGAAGGTTGAATCACTAGTTTGTCATATGCTACAACATAAAACTGACGATACTTTTGGCCAATGTGTTATGAGTACATGTAGGCCTCTATCAATAGCATGCAAACACAACAGCAAGTCTTTCAACTAGGTTGATGGAATTACTACAACAGTTCACCAAGTGCTGTGCCACATACCCCCATCAAGAACATAATGTCAACTTAAAAACGCCCAACATGGGGCTCGAACCCACGACCCTGAGATTAAGAGTCTTATGCTCTACCGACTGAGCTAGCCAGGCTTGGTGCCAAACTGCTCATTCGCCAGCACTAATGCAGGCAAACTTGATTCCGTAGCTACATAAGTGGCGCCGATGTAGATCGGCATTCTGCTGAGGTTTTCCGTATAACTGGTCTTACGTGAAATATTAAATACTGTCAGACCAAAAAAGAATCTTGTGCACATGGAAAGCACAATCAATTTTGCCACGGCACGTACACAGAAAGACTTGACTCACCGTGAAATTTGCTCTAGAGATCAATCAAATAAATATGTCAGGAGTGGGATTTGAACACACGCCTCCATCAGGAGACCAGAAACCTCTCCAGGAAGTAAGGGGTAAAGCCTTGAGTCTGGCGCCTTCGACCGCTCGGCCATCCTGACCTGTGTTGCTGTTCCCTTACAAGGTACAAAGTAACTGGGCCTGAACTTGAGGGCTTATTTAATGTACTTTGAGCTCTACAAGAAAACACTGCTGATATTTTTGGCCAAGATGCTAAGAGTACATAAAGGCCTCTATCAATAGCATTCAAACATGACAGCAAGTCTTTCAACTAGGTTGATGGAATTACTACAACAGTTCACCAAGTGCTGTGCCACATACCCCTAACAAGAACATAAAGCCAACTTAGAAATGCCCAACGTGGGGCTCGAACCCACGACCCTGAGATTAAAAGTCTCATGCTCTACCAACTGAGCTAGCTGGGCTCGATGACAAACTAATCATTCGCCAGCACCAATGCAGAGAAGGTTGAATCACTAGTTTGTCATGCTACAACATAAAACTGACGATACTTTTGGCCAATGTGTTATGAGTACATGTAGGCCTCTATCAATAGCATGCAAACACAACAGCAAGTCTTTCAACTAGGTTGATGGAATTACTACAACAGTTCACCAAGTGCTGTGCCACATACCCCCATCAAGAACATAATGTCAACTTAAAAACGCCCAATGTGGGGCTCGAACCCACGACCCTGAGATTAAGAGTCTTATGCTCTACCAACTGAGCTAGCTGGGCTCGATGACAACCTATTCATTCGCCAGCACCAATGCAGAGAAGGTTGAATCACTAGTTTGTCATATGCTACAACATAAAACTGACGATACTTTTGGCCAATGTGTTATGAGTACATGTAGGCCTCTATCAATAGCATGCAAACACAACAGCAAGTCTTTCAACTAGGTTGATGGAATTACTACAACAGTTCACCAAGTGCTGTGCCACATACCCCCATCAAGAACATAATGTCAATTTGAAAATGCCCAATGTGGGGCTCAAACCCACGACCCTGAGATTAAGAGTCTTATGCTCTACCGACTGAGCTAGCCAGGCTTGGTGCTGAACTGCTCATTCGACAGCTCTAATGCAGGCAAACTTGATTCCGTAGCTACATAAGGGGCGCCGATTTAGATCGGCATTTTGCTGAGGTTTTCCGTATAACTGGTCTTACGTGAAATATTAAATGCTGTCAGACCAAAAAAGAATCTTGTGCACATGGAAAGCACAATCAATTTTGCCACGGCACGTACAAAGAAAGACTTGACTCACCGTGAAATTTGCTCTAGAGATCAATCAAATAAATATGTCAGGAGTGGGATTCGAACCCACGCCTCCATCAGGAGACCAGAAACCTCTCCAGGAAGTAAGGGGTAATGCCTTGAGTCTGGCGCCTTCGACCGCTCGGCCATCCTGACCTGTGTTGCTGTTCCCTTACAAGGTACAAAGTAACTGGGCCTGAACTTGAGGGCTTATTTAATGTACTTTGAGCTCTACAAGAAAACACTGCTGATATTTTTGGCCAAGATGCTAAGAGTACATAAAGGCCTCTATCCATAGCATTCAAACATGACAGCAAGTCTTTCAACTAGGTTGATGGAATTACTACAACAGTTCACCAAGTGCTGTGCCACATACCCCTAACAAGAACATAAAGCCAACTTAGAAATGCCCAACGTGGGGCTCGAACCCACGACCCTGAGATTAAAAGTCTCATGCTCTACCAACTGAGCTAGCTGGGCTCGATGACAAACTATTCATTCGCCAGCACCAATGCAGAGAAGGTTGAATCACTAGTTTGTCATATGCTACAACATAAAACTGACGATACTTTTGGCCAATGTGTTATGAGTACATGTAGGCCTCTATCAATAGCATGCAAACACAACAGCAAGTCTTTCAACTAGGTTGATGGAATTACTACAACAGTTCACCAAGTGCTGTGCCACATACCCCCATCAAGAACATAATGTCAACTTAAAAACGCCCAACGTGGGGCTCGAACCCACGACCCTGAGATTAAGAGTCTCATGCTCTACCGACTGAGCTAGCCGGGCTTGGTGCTGAACTGCTCATTCGACAGCTCTAATGCAGGCAAACTTGATTCCGTAGCTACATAAGGGGCGCCGATTTAGATCGGCATTCTGCTGAGGTTTTCCGTATAACTGGTCTTACGTGAAATATTAAATGCTGTCAGACCAAAAAAGAATCTTGTGCACATGGAAAGCACAATCAATTTTGCCACGGCACGTACAAAGAAAGACTTGACTCACTGTGAAATTTGCTCTAGAGATCAATCAAATAAGTCAGGAGTGGGATTCGAACCCACGCCTCCATCAGGAGACCAGAAACCTCTCCAGGAAGTAAGGGGTAAAGCCTTGAGTCTGGCGCCTTCGACCGCTCGGCCATCCTGACCTGTGTTGCTGTTCCCTTACAAGGTACAAAGTAACTGGGCCTGAACTTGAGGGCTTATTTAATGTACTTTGAGCTCTACAAGAAAACACTGCTGATATTTTTGGCCAAGATGCTAAGAGTACATAAAGGCCTCTATCCATAGCATTCAAACATGACAGCAAGTCTTTCAACTAGGTTGATGGAATTACTACAACAGTTCAGTTGTTGGGGGTATGTGCTGTGCCACATACCGCCAACAAGAACATAAAGCCAACTTAGAAACACCCAATGTGGGACTTGAACCCACGACCCTGAGATTAAAAGTCTCATGCTCTACCAACTGAGCTAGCTGGGCTCGATGACAAACTATTCATTCGCCAGCACCAATGCAGAGAAGGTTGAATCACTAGTTTGTCATATGCTACAACATAAAACTGACGATACTTTTGGCCAATGTGTTATGAGTACATGTAGGCCTCTATCAATAGCATGCAAACACAACAGCAAGTCTTTCAACTAGGTTGATGGAATTACTACAACAGTTCACCAAGTGCTGTGCCACATACCCCCATCAAGAACATAATGTCAACTTAAAAACACCCAACGTGGGGCTTGAACCCACGACCCTGAGATTAAGAGTCTCATGCTCTACCGACTGAGCTAGCCGGGCTTGGTGCTGAACTGCTCATTCGACAGCTCTAATGCAGGCAAACTTGATTCCGTAGCTACATAAGGGGCGCCGATTTAGATCGGCATTCTGCTGAGGTTTTCCGTATAACTGGTCTTACGTGAAATATTAAATGCTGTCAGACCAAAAAAGAATCTTGTGCACATGGAAAGCACAATCAATTTTGCCACGGCACGTACAAAGAAAGACTTGACTCACCGTGAAATTTGCTCTAGAGATCAATCAAATAAATATGTCAGGAGTGGGATTTGAACCCACGCCTCCATCAGGAGACCAGAAACCTCTCCAGGAAGTAAGGAGTAATGCCTTGAGTCTGGCGCCTTCGACCGCTCGGCCATCCTGACCTGTGTTGCTGTTCCCTTACAAGGTACAAAGTAACTGGGCCTGAACTTGAGGGCTTATTTAATGTACTTTGAGCTCTACAAGAAAACACTGCTGATATTTTTGGCCAAGATGCTACGAGTAACTATAGGCCTCTATCAATAGCATTCAAACATGACAGCAAGTCTTTCAACTAGGTTGATGGAATTACTACAACAGTTCAGTTGTTGCGGGTATGTGCTGTGCCACATACCCCAACAAGAACATAAAGCCAACTTAGAAACACCCAACGTGGGACTTGAACCCACGACCCTGAGATTAAAAGTCTCATGCTCTACCAACTGAGCTAGCTGGGCTCGATGACAACCTATTCATTCGCCAGCACCAATGCAGAGAAGGTTGAATCACTAGTTTGTCATATGCTACAACATAAAACTGACGATACTTTTGGCCAATGTGTTATGAGTACATGTAGGCCTCTATCAATAGCATGCAAACACAACAGCAAGTCTTTCAACTAGGTTGATGGAATTACTACAACAGTTCACCAAGTGCTGTGCCACATACCCCCATCAAGAACATAATGTCAATTTGAAAATGCCCAATGTGGGGCTCAAACCCACGACCCTGAGATTAAGAGTCTTATGCTCTACCGACTGAGCTAGCCAGGCTTGGTGCCAAGCTGCTCATTCGCCAGCACTAATGCAGGCAAACTTGATTCCGTAGCTACATAAGTGGCGCCGATGTAGATCGGCATTCTGCTGAGGTTTTCCGTATAACTGGTCTTACGTGAAATATTAAATACTGTCAGACCAAAAAAGAATCTTGTGCACATGGAAAGCACAATCAATTTTGCCACGGCACGTACACAGAAAGACTTGACTCACCGTGAAATTTGCTCTAGAGATCAATCAAATAAATATGTCAGGAGTGGGATTTGAACACACGCCTCCATCAGGAGACCAGAAACCTCTCCAGGAAGTAAGGGGTAAAGCCTTGAGTCTGGCGCCTTCGACCGCTCGGCCATCCTGACCTGTGTTGCTGTTCCCTTACAAGGTACAAAGTAACTGGGCCTGAACTTGAGGGCTTATTTAATGTACTTTGAGCTCTACAAGAAAACACTGCTGATATTTTTGGCCAAGATGCTAAGAGTACATAAAGGCCTCTATCAATAGCATTCAAACATGACAGCAAGTCTTTCAACTAGGTTGATGGAATTACTACAACAGTTCACCAAGTGCTGTGCCACATACCCCTAACAAGAACATAAAGCCAACTTAGAAATGCCCAACGTGGGGCTCGAACCCACGACCCTGAGATTAAAAGTCTCATGCTCTACCAACTGAGCTAGCTGGGCTCGATGACAAACTAATCATTCGCCAGCACCAATGCAGAGAAGGTTGAATCACTGGTTTGTCATGCTACAACATAAAACTGACGATACTTTTGGCCAATGTGTTATGAGTACATGTAGGCCTCTATCAATAGCATGCAAACACAACAGCAAGTCTTTCAACTAGGTTGATGGAATTACTACAACAGTTCACCAAGTGCTGTGCCACATACCCCCATCAAGAACATAATGTCAACTTAAAAACGCCCAACGTGGGGCTCGAACCCACGACCCTGAGATTAAGAGTCTCATGCTCTACCTACTGAGCTAGCCGGGCTTGGTGCTGAACTGCTCATTCGACAGCTCTAATGCAGGCAAACTTGATTCCGTAGCTACATAAGGGGCGCCGATTTAGATCGGCATTCTGCTGAGGTTTTCCGTATAACTGGTCTTACGTGAAATATTAAATGCTGTCAGACCAAAAAAGAATCTTGTGCACATGGAAAGCACAATCAATTTTGCCACGGCACGTACAAAGAAAGACTTGACTCACCGTGAAATTTGCTCTAGAGATCAATCAAATAAATATGTCAGGAGTGGGATTTGAACCCACGCCTCCATCAGGAGACCAGAAACCTCTCCAGGAAGTAAGGAGTAATGCCTTGAGTCTGGCGCCTTCGACCGCTCGGCCATCCTGACCTGTGTTGCTGTTCCCTTACAAGGTACAAAGTAACTGGGCCTGAACTTGAGGGCTTATTTAATGTACTTTGAGCTCTACAAGAAAACACTGCTGATATTTTTGGCCAAGATGCTAAGAGTACATAAAGGCCTCTATCCATAGCATTCAAACATGACAGCAAGTCTTTCAACTAGGTTGATGGAATTACTACAACAGTTCAGTTGTTGGGGGTATGTGCTGTGCCACATACCGCCAACAAGAACATAAAGCCAACTTAGAAACACCCAACGTGGGGCTTGAACCCACGACCCTGAGATTAAAAGTCTCATGCTCTACCAACTGAGCTAGCTGGGCTCGATGACAAACTAATCATTCGCCAGCACCAATGCAGAGAAGGTTGAATCACTAGTTTGTCATGCTACAACATAAAACTGACGATACTTTTGGCCAATGTGTTATGAGTACATGTAGGCCTCTATCAATAGCATGCAAACACAACAGCAAGTCTTTCAACTAGGTTGATGGAATTACTACAACAGTTCACCAAGTGCTGTGCCACATACCCCCATCAAGAACATAATGTCAACTTAAAAACGCCCAACGTGGGGCTCGAACCCACGACCCTGAGATTAAGAGTCTCATGCTCTACCGACTGAGCTAGCCGGGCTTGGTGCTGAACTGCTCATTCGACAGCTCTAATGCAGGCAAACTTGATTCCGTAGCTACATAAGGGGCGCCGATTTAGATCGGCATTCTGCTGAGGTTTTCCGTATAACTGGTCTTACGTGAAATATTAAATGCTGTCAGACCAAAAAAGAATCTTGTGCACATGGAAAGCACAATCAATTTTGCCACGGCACGTACAAAGAAAGACTTGACTCACCGTGAAATTTGCTCTAGAGATCAATCAAATAAATATGTCAGGAGTGGGATTTGAACCCACGCCTCCATCAGGAGACCAGAAACCTCTCCAGGAAGTAAGGAGTAATGCCTTGAGTCTGGCGCCTTCGACCGCTCGGCCATCCTGACCTGTGTTGCTGTTCCCTTACAAGGTACAAAGTAACTGGGCCTGAACTTGAGGGCTTATTTAATGTACTTTGAGCTCTACAAGAAAACACTGCTGATATTTTTGGCCAAGATGCTAAGAGTACATAAAGGCCTCTATCCATAGCATTCAAACATGACAGCAAGTCTTTCAACTAGGTTGATGGAATTACTACAACAGTTCAGTTGTTGGGGGTATGTGCTGTGCCACATACCGCCAACAAGAACATAAAGCCAACTTAGAAACACCCAACGTGGGACTTGAACCCACGACCCTGAGATTAAAAGTCTCATGCTCTACCAACTGAGCTAGCTGGGCTCGATGACAAACTATTCATTCGCCAGCACCAATGCAGAGAAGGTTGAATCACTAGTTTGTCATGCTACAACATAAAACTGACGATACTTTTGGCCAATGTGTTATGAGTACATGTAGGCCTCTATCAATAGCATGCAAACACAACAGCAAGTCTTTCAACTAGGTTGATGGAATTACTACAACAGTTCACCAAGTGCTGTGCCACATACCCCCATCAAGAACATAATGTCAACTTAAAAACGCCCAACGTAGGGCTTGAACCCACGACCCTGAGATTAAGAGTCTCATGCTCTACCGACTGAGCTAGCCGGGCTTGGTGCTGAACTGCTCATTCGACAGCTCTAATGCAGGCAAACTTGATTCCGTAGCTACATAAGGGGCGCAGATTTAGATCGGCATTCTGCTGAGGTTTTCCGTATAACTGGTCTTACGTGAAATATTAAATGCTGTCAGACCAAAAAAGAATCTTGTGCACATGGAAAGCACAATCAATTTTGCCACGGCACGTACAAAGAAAGACTTGACTCACCGTGAAATTTGCTCTAGAGATCAATCAAATAAATATGTCAGGAGTGGGATTTGAACCCACGCCTCCATCTGGAGACCAGGAAGTAAGGGGTAAAGCCTTGAATCTGGCGCCTTCGACCGCTCGGCCATCCTGACCTGTGTTGCTGTTCCCTTACAAGGTACAAAGTAACTGGGCCTGAACTTGAGGGCTTATTTAATGTACTTTGAGCTCTACAAGAAAACACTGCTGATATTTTTGGCCAAGATGCTAAGAGTACATAAAGGCCTCTATCCATAGCATTCAAACATGACAGCAAGTCTTTCAACTAGGTTGATGGAATTACTACAACAGTTCAGTTGTTGGGGGTATGTGCTGTGCCACATACCGCCAACAAGAACATAAAGCCAACTTAGAAACACCCAATGTGGGACTTGAACCCACGACCCTGAGATTAAAAGTCTCATGCTCTACCAACTGAGCTAGCTGGGCTCGATGACAAACTATTCATTCGCCAGCACCAATGCAGAGAAGGTTGAATCACTAGTTTGTCATATGCTACAACATAAAACTGACGATACTTTTGGCCAATGTGTTATGAGTACATGTAGGCCTCTATCAATAGCATGCAAACACAACAGCAAGTCTTTCAACTAGGTTGATGGAATTACTACAACAGTTCACCAAGTGCTGTGCCACATACCCCCATCAAGAACATAATGTCAACTTAAAAACGCCCAACATGGGGCTCGAACCCACGACCCTGAGATTAAGAGTCTCATGCTCTACCAACTGAGCTAGCCGGGCTTGGTGCTGAACTGCTAATTCGAACAGCTCTAATGCAGGCAAACTTGATTCCGTAGCTACATAAGGGGCGCCGATTTAGATCGGCATTCTGCTGAGGTTTTCCGTATAACTGGTCTTACGTGAAATATTAAATGCTGTCAGACCAAAAAAGAATCTTGTGCACATGGAAAGCACAATCAATTTTGCCACTGCACGTACACAGAAAGACTTGACTCACCGTGAAATTTGCTCTAGAGATCAATCAAATAAATATGTCAGGAGTGGGATTTGAACCCACGCCTCCATCAGGAGACCAGAAACCTCTCCAGGAAGTAAGGGGTAAAGCCTTGAGTCTGGCGCCTTCGACCGCTCGGCCATCCTGACCTGTGTTGCTGTTCCCTTACAAGGTACAAAGTAACTGGGCCTGAACTTGAGGGCTTATTTAATGTACTTTGAGCTCTACAAGAAAACACTGCTGATATTTTTGGCCAAGATGCTACGAGTAACTATAGGCCTCTATCAATAGCATTCAAACATGACAGCAAGTCTTTCAACTAGGTTGATGGAATTACTACAACAGTTCAGTTGTTGGGGGTATGTGCTGTGCCACATACCGCCAACAAGAACATAAAGCCAACTTAGAAACACCCAACGTGGGACTTGAACCCACGACCCTGAGATTAAAAGTCTCATGCTCTACCAACTGAGCTAGCTGGGCTCGATGACAAATTATTCATTCGCCAGCACCAATGCAGAGAAGGTTGAATCACTAGTTTGTCATATGCTACAACATAAAACTGACGATACTTTTGGCCAATGTGTTATGAGTACATGTAGGCCTCTATCAATAGCTTGCAAACACAACAGCAAGTCTTTCAACTAGGTTGATGGAATTACTACAACAGTTCACCAAGTGCTGTGCCACATACCCCCATCAAGAACATAATGTCAACTTAAAAACACCCAACGTGGGGCTTGAACCCACGACCCTGAGATTAAGAGTCTCATGCTCTACCGACTGAGTTAGCCGGGCTTGGTGCTGAACTGCTCATTCGACAGCTCTAATGCAGGCAAACTTGATTCCGTAGCTACATAAGGGGCGCCGATTTAGATCGGCATTCTGCTGAGGTTTTCCGTATAACTGGTCTTACGTGAAATATTAAATGCTGTCAGACCAAAAAAGAATCTTGTGCACATGGAAAGCACAATCAATTTTGCCACGGCACGTACAAAGAAAGACTTGACTCACCGTGAAATTTGCTCTAGAGATCAATCAAATAAATATGTCAGGAGTGGGATTCGAACCCACGCCTCCATCAGGAGACCAGAAACCTCTCCAGGAAGTAAGGAGTAATGCCTTGAGTCTGGCGCCTTCGACCGCTCGGCCATCCTGACCTGTGTTGCTGTTCCCTTACAAGGTACAAAGGAACTGGGCCTGAACTTGAGGGCTTATTTAATGTACTTTGAGCTCTACAAGAAAACACTGCTGATATTTTTTGCCAAGATTCTACGAGTAACTATAGGCCTCTATCAATAGCATTCAAACATGACAGCAAGTCTTTCAACTAGGTTGATGGAATTACTACAACAGTTCAGTTGTTGCGGGTATGTGCTGTGCCACATACCCCAACAAGAACATAAAGCCAACTTAGAAACACCCAACGTGGGACTTGAACCCACGACCCTGAGATTAAAAGTCTCATGCTCTACCAACTGAGCTAGCTGGGCTCGATGACAAACTAATCATTCGCCAGCACCAATGCAGAGAAGGTTGAATCACTAGTTTGTCATATGCTACAACATAAAACTGACGATACTTTTGGCCAATGTGTTATGAGTACATGTAGGCCTCTATCAATAGCATGCAAACACAACAGCAAGTCTTTCAACTAGGTTGATGGAATTACTACAACAGTTCACCAAGTGCTGTGCCACATACCCCCATCAAGAACATAATGTCAACTTAAAAACGCCCAACGTGGGGCTCGAACCCACGACCCTGAGATTAAGAGTCTCATGCTCTACCGACTGAGCTAGCTGGGCTTGGTGCTGAACTGCTCATTCGACAGCTCTAATGCAGGCAAACTTGATTCCGTAGCTACATAAGGGGCGCCGATTTAGATCGGCATTCTGCTGAGGTTTTCCGTATAACTGGTCTTACGTGAAATATTAAATGCTGTCAGACCAAAAAAGAATCTTGTGCACATGGAAAGCACAATCAATTTTGCCACGACACGTACAAAGAAAGACTTGACTCACCGTGAAATTTGCTCTAGAGATCAATCAAATAAATATGTCAGGAGTGGGATTCGAACCCACGCCTCCATCAGGAGACCAGAAACCTCTCCAGGAAGTAAGGGGTAATGCCTTGAGTCTGGCGCCTTCGACCGCTTGGCCATCCTGACCTGTGTTGCTGTTCCCTTACAAGGTACAAAGTAACTGGGCCTGAACTTGAGGGCTTATTTAATGTACTTTGAGCTCTACAAGAAAACACTGCTGATATTTTTGGCCAAGATGCTAAGAGTACATAAAGGCCTCTATCCATAGCATTCAAACATGACAGCACGTCTTTCAACTAGGTTGATGGAATTACTACAACAGTTCAGTTGTTGGGGGTATGTGCTGTGCCACATACCGCCAACAAGAACATAAAGACAACTTAGAAACACCCAATGTGGGACTTGAACCCACGACCCTGAGATTAAAAGTCTCATGCTCTACCAACTGAGCTAGCTGGGCTCGATGACAAACTATTCATTCGCCAGCACCAATGCAGAGAAGGTTGAATCACTAGTTTGTCATGCTACAACATAAAACTGACGATACTTTTGGCCAATGTGTTATGAGTACATGTAGGCCTCTATCAATAGCATGCAAACACAGCAAGTCTTTCAACTAGGTTGATGGAATTACTACAACAGTTCACCAAGTGCTGTGCCACATACCCCCATCAAGAACATAATGTCAACTTAAAAACGCCCAACGTAGGGCTGGAACCCACGACCCTGAGATTAAGAGTCTCATGCTCTACCTACTGAGCGAGCTGGGCTTGGTGCTGAACTGCTCATTCGACAGCTCTAATGCAGGCAAACTTGATTCCGTAGCTACATAAGGGGCGCCGATTTAGATCGGCATTCTGCTGAGGTTTTCCGTATAACTGGTCTTACGTGAAATATTAAATGCTGTCAGACCAAAAAAGAATCTTGTGCACATGGAAAGCACAATCAATTTTGCCACTGCACGTACACAGAAAGACTTGACTCACTGTGAAATTTGCTCTAGAGATCAATCAAATAAATATGTCAGGAGTGGGATTTGAACCCACACCTCCATCAGGAGACCAGAAACCTCTCCAGGAAGTAAGGGGTAAAGCCTTGAGTCTGGCGCCTTCGACTGCTCGGCCATCCTGACCTGTGTTGCTGTTCCCTTACAAGGTACAAAGTAACTGGGCCTGAACTTGAGGGCTTATTTAATGTACTTTGAGCTCTACAAGAAAACACTGCTGATATTTTTGGCCAAGATGCTACGAGTAACTATAGGCCTCGATCAATAGCATTCAAACATGACAGCAAGTCTTTCAACTAGGTTGATGGAATTACTACAACAGTTCAGTTGTTGCGGGTATGTGCTGTGCCACATACCCCAACAAGAACATAAAGCCAACTTAGAAACACCCAACGTGGGACTTGAACCCACGACCCTGAGATTAAAAGTCTCATGCTCTACCAACTGAGCTAGCTGGGCTCGATGACAACCTATTCATTCGCCAGCACCAATGCAGAGAAGGTTGAATCACTAGTTTGTCATTTGCTACAACATAAAACTGATGATACTTTTGGCCAATGTGTTATGAGTACATGTAGGCCTCTATCAATAGCATGCAAACACAACAGCAAGTCTTTCAACTAGGTTGATGGAATTACTACAACAGTTCACCAAGTGCTGTGCCACATACCCCAACAAGAACATAAAGCCAACTTAGAAACACCCAACGTGGGACTTGAACCCACGACCCTGAGATTAAAAGTCTCATGCTCTACCAACTGAGCTAGCTGGGCTCGATGACAAACTATTCATTCGCCAGCACCAATGCAGAGAAGGTTGAATCACTAGTTTGTCATATGCTACAACATAAAACTGACGATACTTTTGGCCAATGTGTTATGAGTACATGTAGGCCTCTATCAATTGCATGCAAACACAACAGCAAGTCTTTCAACTAGGTTGATGGAATTACTACAACAGTTCACCAAGTGCTGTGCCACATACCCCCATCAAGAACATAATGTCAACTTAAAAACGCCCAACGTGGGGCTTGAACCCACGATCCTGAGATTAAGAGTCTCATGCTCTACCGACTGAGCTAGCCGGGCTTGGTGCTGAACTGCTCATTCGACAGCTCTAATGCAGGCAAACTTGATTCCGTAGCTACATAAGGGGCGCCGATTTAGATCGGCATTCTGCTGAGGTTTTCCGTATAACTGGTCTTACGTGAAATATTAAATGCTGTCAGACCAAAAAAGAATCTTGTGCACATGGAAAGCACAATCAATTTTGCCACGGCACGTACAAAGAAAGACTTGACTCACCGTGAAATTTGCTCTAGAGATCAATCAAATAAATATGTCAGGAGTGGGATTCGAACCCACCCCTCCATCTGGAGACCAGGAAGTAAGGGGTAAAGCCTTGAGTCTGGCGCCTTCGAGCGCTCGGCCATCCTGACCTGTGTTGCTGTTCCCTTACAAGGTACAAAGTAACTGGGCCTGAACTTGAGGGCTTATTTAATGTACTTTGAGCTCTACAAGAAAACACTGCTGATATTTTTGGCCAAGATGCTACGAGTAACTATAGGCCTCTATCAATAGCATTCAAACATGACAGCAAGTCTTTCAACTAGGTTGATGGAATTACTACAACAGTTCACCAAGTGCTGTGCCACATACCCCTAATAAGAACATAAAGCCAACTTAGAAATGCCCAATGTGGGACTTGAACCCATGACCCTGAGATTAAAAGTCTCATGCTCTACCAACTGAGCTAGCTGGGCTCGATGACAAACTATTCATTCGCCAGCACCAATGCAGAGAAGGTTGAATCACTAGTTTGTCATATGCTACAACATAAAACTGACGATACTTTTGGCCAATGTGTTATGAGTACATCTAGGCCTCTATCAATAGCATGCAAACACAACAGCAAGTCTTTCAACTAGGTTGATGGAATTACTACAACAGTTCACCAAGTGCTGTGCCACATACCCCCATCAAGAACATAATGTCAACTTAAAAACGCCCAACGTGGGGCTCGAACCCACGACCCTGAGATTAAGAGTCTCATGCTCTACCGACTGAGCTAGCCGGGCTTGGTGCTGAACTGCTCATTCGACAGCTCTAATGCAGGCAAACTTGATTCCGTAGCTACATAAGTGGCGCCGATTTAGATCGGCATTCTGCTGAGGTTTTCCGTATAACTGGTCTTACGTGAAATATTAAATGCTGTCAGACCAAAAAAGAATCTTGTGCACATGGAAAGCACAATCAATTTTGCCACGGCACGTACAAAGAAAGACTTGACTCACCGTGAAATTTGCTCTAGAGATCAATCAAATAAATATGTCAGGAGTGGGATTCGAACCCACGCCTCCATCAGGAGACCAGAAACCTCTCCAGGAAGTAAGGGGTAAAGCCTTGAGTCTGGCGCCTTCTACCGCTCGGCCATCCTGACCTGTGTTGCTGTTCCCTTACAAGGTACAAAGTAACTGGGCCTGAACTTGAGGGCTTATTTAATGTACTTTGAGCTCTACAAGAAAACACTGCTGATATTTTTGGCCAAGATGCTAAGAGTACATAAAGGCCTCTATCCATAGCATTCAAACATGACAGCAAGTCTTTCAACTAGGTTGATGGAATTACTACAACAGTTCAGTTGTTGGGGGTATGTGCTGTGCCACATACCGCCAACAAGAACATAAAGCCAACTTAGAAACACCCAACATGGGACTTGAACCCACGACCCTGAGATTAAAAGTCTCATGCTCTACCAACTGAGCTAGCTGGGCTCGATGATAAACTATTCATTCGCCAGCACCAATGCAGAGAAGGTTGAATCACTAGTTTGTCATATGCTACAACATAAAACTGACGATACTTTTGGCCAATGTGTTATGAGTACATGTAGGCCTCTATCAATAGCATGCAAACACAACAGCAAGTCTTTCAACTAGGTTGATGGAATTACTACAACAGTTCACCAAGTGCTGTGCCACATACCCCCATCAAGAACATAATGTCAACTTAAAAACACCCAACGTGGGGCTCGAACCCACGACCCTGAGATTAAGAGTCTCATGCTCTACTGACTGAGCTAGCCGGGCTTGGTGCTGAACTGCTCATTCGACAGCTCTAATGCAGGCAAACTTGATTCCGTAGCTACATAAGTGGCGCCGATTTAGATCGGCATTCTGCTGAGGTTTTCCGTATAACTGGTCTTACGTGAAATATTAAATGCTGTCAGACCAAAAAAGAATCTTGTGCACATGGAAAGCACAATCAATTTTGCCACGGCACGTACAAAGAAAGACTTGACTCACTGTGAAATTTGCTCTAGAGATCAATCAAATAAATATGTCAGGAGTGGGATTTGAACCCACGCCTCCATCAGGAGACCAGAAACCTCTCCAGGAAGTAAGGGGTAAAGCCTTGAGTCTGGCGCCTTCGACTGCTCGGCCATCCTGACCTGTGTTGCTGTTCCCTTACAAGGTACAAAGTAACTGGGCCTGAACTTGAGGGCTTATTTAATGTACTTTGAGCTCTACAAGAAAACACTGCTGATATTTTTGGCCAAGATGCTACGAGTAACTATAGGCCTCTATCAATAGCATTCAAACATGACAGCAAGTCTTTCAACTAGGTTGATGGAATTACTACAACAGTTCACCAAGTGCTGTGCCACATACCCCCATCAAGAACATAATGTCAACTTAAAAACGCCCAACGTGGGGCTCGAACCCACGACCCTGAGATTAAGAGTCTCATGCTCTACCGACTGAGCTAGCCGGGCTTGGTGCTGAACTGCTCATTCGACAGCTCTAATGCAGGCAAACTTGATTCCGTAGCTACATAAGTGGCGCCGATTTAGATCGGCATTCTGCTGAGGTTTTCCGTATAACTGGTCTTACGTGAAATATTAAATGCTGTCAGACCAAAAAAGAATCTTGTGCACATGGAAAGCACAATCAATTTTGCCACGGCACGTACAAAGAAAGACTTGACTCACCGTGAAATTTGCTCTAGAGATCAATCAAATAAATATGTCAGGAGTGGGATTTGAACCCACGCCTCCATCAGGAGACCAGAAACCTCTCCAGGAAGTAAGGGGTAAAGCCTTGAGTCTGGCGCCTTCTACCGCTCGGCCATCCTGACCTGTGTTGCTGTTCCCTTACAAGGTACAAAGTAACTGGGCCTGAACTTGAGGGCTTATTTAATGTACTTTGAGCTCTACAAGAAAACACTGCTGATATTTTTGGCCAAGATGCTAAGAGTACATAAAGGCCTCTATCAATAGCATTCAAACATGACAGCAAGTCTTTCAACTAGGTTGATGGAATTACTACAACAGTTCAGTTGTTGCGGGTATGTGCTGTGCCACATACCCCAACAAGAACATAAAGCCAACTTAGAAACGCCCAACGTGGGACTTGAACCCACGACCCTGAGATTAAAAGCCTCATGCTCTACCAACTGAGCAAGCTGGGCTCAATGACAAACTATTCATTCGCCAGCACCAATGCAGAGATGGTTAAATCACTAGTTTGTCATATGGTACAACATAAAACTGATGATACTTTTGGCCAATGTGTTATGAGTACATGTAGGCCTCTATCAATAGCATGCAAACACAACAGCAAGTCTTTCAACGAGATTGATGGGATTACAACAGTTTATCAAGTGCTGTGCCACATACCTCCATCAATAACATAAAGTCAACTTAGAAACGCCCAATGTTAGATTTTCATGCTCTTCTTACTGAGTTCTCTCCTCCTAAGTTATTCTTTTGTACGGTGAAGCACACATTTTACCATGTACTGATCAAGCTATATTTAGGTTTTATTATTTTATAAAAATCCCTTTTCCCTTTGACATTAAATGCGTATTGTTAAAAATGTCCAAATTTTGTTGATCATGTTGATTTGTAACCAAAATAAAAATGATCAAACATCCAAGGGTTGAATACTGTTTTTAGATGATCTACAACTTGTTCACCAAAACTGTTCTTTTGTTGTTTTTATTATATTCTGCAACTTCCAAATAGGAAATACATCTTTTCTTTTGAATAGAACAAAAATTAATTCAGTGAACCATTGATTAACAGTTTTGTTCAATAAATGTATCATGTGAAAGGTTTATTGATGATGAGTCATGTTTTTTCTTTCCTCTCCTCATTTTAGAAAAACACAAGAGGAGAAAAGGTTCATTCAGATTTTTTAGCTGGGAACTTACAAGTTGTAAATACTCCAGGATCCCATTCTGGGAATTTTTTGATACCAACTTTCTGAGAAAAATCTTTGACCCCGATTACACTGGATGTCTGAACAAGATACGTTACTGTTTGGTTAAGAGACCATGACCCAAGCTGAGATCACAGGATACAAGTCCTCTATGGTTGGCTTGATGGAGCAGTTGATTTTAGAACAATTGACAATGTCGTCCTTGTTTGTGAGTTTGTGGTAATAAATAAGACAATGACTTCAGGCAACTCTACCCTGATAAACATCCTCTTCACTTTTAGACTGTTTTTAGTTCCTGGACTGGGTTACAGAGGGAATGAATTCAACATGCCGACTCTCTGAATTTAGGGGTACTCCAAACCTCTCCTACAAGTATTTCTGCATGGCCAAGTACTGAAAGGTGTGAATGCTAAGAAGAGGACTGGTCTTGATAACCTCCTACCCCTAGGAAGGTTTTCCTGTGCCTACCAACAGCTCTGAAATGATTAAAGCTGTAGCATGAGGCTTTTACAAAAACATGTTCTTTCAAAATTTATTACAATTTATTACCATCTTGGGACAGTATCGTCTGAGACTGATAATCTCTGAAAATAAAAACTTTCCTCCCAGTATTGTAGTGTGTAAAACTGCAGTGCTCCAAGTCAAAAACAACCAATCAGAACCGGGAGTAGGGTCTTAGTCTTCTCAATCAACCTCCTGTACACTGATCAAGGTGCTTATGCTGAAACATGAACTAAATGTTACTGGAAAACCGTTGGTATTAAAAAATGATATTCATGAATTCAACTCACTCACTCTTCTTCAACATCATACATCAAGAACTTAGCATGGAGAAAGGATTATTCTCCACAATACATACAACAGCAAACCACATACACACCCCACAAATACGGTCACAAAACCTACATGTGACATGACGGTGGTCTGTATTTTCCATAGCAGCAATTAGACAGCTAAGAAAAGAAGTCTGCAGACTTCTTCTCTTAGCTATGGTCGTCATTAAACATCAAGAAGCCAAAAGAACTGCTTCTTCATTTCAGTCATAAGCATGGAGAACAGCTAATATAGATAAAGATGAGGTAGAGAGGTTTTTAGCTTTTCTTATCCACATCTGCAGAAACTTCAAGTAAACTTTAATCTAGAAAACTCTAGTGAAAAAGCCCCAACAAATAGGATTTCCTTAGCATTCTAAGGACGTTCAACCTTTCCAATAACCTTCCGTTCAGTGGAAAACATTCTGACCTACTGTGTCACAGCTTTGTGTGGGACCTGTTGAGTGATTATCACAGCAGAATTTGATTGGCCTCTGGAAGACATCTGCAGGATTCACTGTTAGAGCAGAGACTGTAGGGTTATGATCCACTGTCCTCTGAAAGATGCTGCAGGTCCCTGAAAGGCTGCATCTTCAGACTGAGGAACCAAATTCAAGAGCCAAAAGCTCCTATTATAATAATACTTTGTGAATTGTGGAGTGAAATGTTACATCTTGCTGTGAATGCTCTTAGCTGAACTCTTGCACAATTATTATGCAAATCTTAGTTTTGAGGATTTATTTTAATCACCTATCTCCAGTGTTCCTGGGTAATTCCAAATATTAATAAGTCTCAAACATGAAAGTTTAAGAAAATGAGATTTCTTTATAGGAGGTTATTAATTTTGCTGTGCAGAATCATTATGCAACTAAATAAAAACCACATTTACCCATCTGACTTTTTTATTTTCATCTGGTTGAGTGAGAACTATAAACAACTGAAAACTTTCCAATACACATTTTCAACATTTAAAAAAGGGACATGTAAAAGAAGTAAAAGTTGAGAAGTAAAAGTGCAATGGAGAAACCTTTTTGGCTTTACATGAGTCACATGATCAACTGTGATCAACACACAGTTTTACGACTGGCAAAAACAATACAGAAGACAAAAAGAAGCAGCAGGATGATGGTTCGTTTTTGTGCACCTGGCTCCACCAGAGCTCTGACAGCATCACAGTTTATAAAAAGTTGTGTCATTCCAACATGTTGAATCCATAACTCTTCTGTAAAATCACAGACTGCAATTTCCCTAAGAAGCAGCATATGTAGAAACTCCCAGGTATGTGGGGCTTGTCGCGCCAACACCTGAATAAGATGCCAATGTCTCCTCTGATTGGCTGATAGATGATGAGGGTTATTGCCATGGCTGAATTATGATTTCATTTAACTGTTTACCTCTATCACTGCCATGATTTTTAATGACTCATCGTGAGTACAAACTTATTCACATAAAATTTTAATGCCATTTCTTATTTAACGGAAAAATCGCAACTGCGGAATTGTGTTTTTTCAACATTTGCAGAACAGCGACAAAGATTTGTGCACATTAATTATAATAATGCAGCTATTGACTCTTATTTTGTGCGTCTCCAACTGTTTCCTGTGTGGAGATTTTTATCAACCATATCTCTGAGGTAATCTCTCATGTCGTCTCAATTTCTGCACCGATCGGGATTGGATCAATATGTGTACGCACAGTTTCCTGTGGACTTCAGGTTTCAGTGAGAGTTCTGGGTAAGAAGGACCTCCCGTGGGCTCTGAACACTACCTAACGCTCTGTGAACTTTTTCACAGCCTTCAGGCAAATAAAACCACAGCATAGAAAGCAAAACACGACTCCACTGATATTTACTACAACACATTAATACTGAGCTCATGAAAATAAGCAATGAACATTTTTACTTGGCTTGTTGTGTAATTAGCTTAATGATGCGTTTCAGAGTTACGTCGTGCAACACTGAACCAGCTCTTCATAAAGCTGTTGCACTTTGTACATTTTAAAATAACTTTAAAATGCATTTTTAAAGAATTTAAAGTGATGTAAGAAAAATGGAGGTGCAATTCTGAACCCGAATGAGTCAGATCTTTGGTGAAATTACTTTTTTTTTTTAATTGTGACTGACTTGTTGTCTCACTTGAATTAATGTAAAAGGAATGCACTGCCATAAATAAGCTGTAAAAAGATCAGATTAATTAACTACTCAGTCTTAAAGGATTTTTACTGTTATTTAATGTTTCACAGTTACGATTATTATCTTTTTCTGCCCCTTATTTCAAAGAAGCACCATACTTGGAAAATCTATTTTTCTTATTCTCAAACAAGTTTCTAATCTCATTGTCTTGGAACAATTAAGTAACTAAGTATGTTTTTTACATAAACTGATATAAAAAAAAAACATACTTAGTTGTCAAGATGGCAAAGCATTTCCTGCTCAGAGTATGAATTTCTATGTTTGGTTTTAGATACTAGAAGTCATTATAAAACTACTTCCTGTCATCTTCTTCTTCATGGTTTACGTTAGTAGCAACATCCGGTTGTTGATCATCTGACCTGTGTGATGTGAAAAAAGTATTTCCATTGCAGTTTTGCAAAAGAAAACAATTTTGATATGGCCAAAAAATAAATAAATAAATAAATAAATAAATAAATAAATAAATAAGGAACATCTCATTGTAGCTCCAAAGGTATTCATCAATTTTTTTTCACATTTGCAAATTTATTTCTAAAATATCAAATTGGGCAATTTATATGGTCAATGGAAACACAGCTACCGTGACAAAGACCAGATCTATCAGCATCCGGTGGCAAGACTTTAAATTTTATGTTCAAATATGAACATAAAATTTAAAGTAAATTTGTCTACTCTGTAATAAAATAAGTCAGGTTTTCTGGAAGTAATTAGTTTAATCTAGCAATTAATCTCTTAAATTAGATGGCTCCTGGTTTGTTGGGAAAATAACTTTACAATTATTTACAACTTTACAACTTTGCAATGATGTATTTTCTATGTAGTTTTTATAGATAAGCACAAAAACAGCCTGAAAAGAGGAAAAATGAGGCAGTGTATTAATCTTGTTGCCTGCCTTCAGGACTGTAGGGAATTTCCTTCCTGATGTTCGACTGGCTCGTGTTTTTGTTTTCATTCAGCCACCCAGCATTCAGCATCCGTCATGCTGCTCCAACTTCAGCACACACACAAACACACATACACACACATTCTGCCTGCTGGTTAAGTGAGACTCAAAGCGGCACGAACCAGACAGGAAACAGTGCAGCTTCATTTCAAAGTTGGTCACTTTCTCTTTAAAGATCAATATCCTACCTTGTCATTTAGCATGAATGCAAAAATGTTTTCCATATTAAAGACAGCATCTGTTTTTTTTTTGTTTTGTTTTTTTTTAATAATGATTGTAATGTTTTCAAAGCTTTCTCTATATGTTGTATCTGAGGCGACAGCAGTAAGTTAACCCATTAAAGTCAGAGGTGCTGCAGTTTCACTTCTTACAATTCAAGATTAGGTCAGGAAACAGACCGCTGTTTAATACAAGTGTGAGCGTTTCCAAATAAGAAAGGAACAAATTTTATAACGCTGACATAAATGCCGATAAACAATTATAGGAAACATTGTAAAAATGTTTGGTTGTGCTATCAATTCCCTGCTCCCTTGGCCTTCGGTCCATCAAACATCGGGTAGAACTGGATCATGCAGATTAGGGAGAAGAGGGACTGAATTGTCTGCACACCTAAAAATCTTAAAATCCTTTCAAATTAATTCATTAGGACTGTTGCAGTTTTATCTTTGTGGAATTTGGCTGTGATTTCTCCCGTGATCAGGAGATGCAGCATCACTTGACGACTTGTGAGTCTCATCCTCCCACAGTTTTCTGTCTTTTCCCAAACAGCCAGCTGAATGAAGCCAGTATCTGAATCCAGTCTCTGAAGCACTGCATATTTAACCTTTGTCCACAAATGTGGACAAAGGTTAAATACTTATTTGGCAGCCATGAGAACATCATGCTGCCTCGCCTCAAACGTAGCTCTCTAACGTGTTGGTTGTGTTTGGATGACCGACATACTCCACATGATTTGACCGTCATCATAAACTGGGTTTGAGGAGCACATGACCATTAGAAAGAAGGAATGTATGAACAATGGATAGATGGTCACTGGTGTGTTTGAGTGGACTGAATTAAAATGTGTGAAATGACTTGGACTGAAATTATATATTTCTTATTCAGTAACACGTCCACTTGCTCGCAATGGGTTAGATTCCCTTCTGCCTTTAAATCTGATTCAATTCTGTGGCACAGCTGCACTAGTAGCTGCATTTTCCATTAAACATAAAATCCCACAACTTGAAATGACAAAAATGAAGTTGTTCAATAGTTTTAGTGCTGATTATGAAGTGGGTTTTCAGGTGTGGAAATAAAAGTATTTTGCAAAACAGTAACAGAAGCTGTTTTTTCACATCAAATGAGTCACATGGTCAACAGCTGAATGTTACTACTGGTGAAAACGACAAAGAAAACATCAGGAAATGTTAGGAGGATGTATTTTTGTTATTTTCAGACATTGTGCTGCTGGTTCTATTAGAGCTCTCACAACATCACACAGTTCATAAAAAAGTTGTGTGTAATTCCAACATGTTTAATTCATAACTCTTCTGTAAAAATGCAGACTACAATTTTCCCAAACCACGGCACATGTAGCCACTCCCAAGTAGGCGGGGCTTGTCGCTCCAACCTTATTTAAAATGCTGATGTCTCCTCTGATTGGCTGAATTATGAATATATCTCATGTAACTTTTTATGTCTGTCGCTGCCATGATTGTTACAGACTTATCCCGTGAACAAACTTATTCACATGTGATTTTAATTTAATTTCTTACATAATGGAAACGCCGCAATTACATAATTTGTTTTGTCAACAAATATTTCTGCACATTTGTAATGGAAACACAGCTACTGCTGGAAACATTTCTGGCATTTATGACAAGGATTTCCCTTTCCGGCACATCCCAGAAGTTGTGCTGGACTGAGATCTGGTGACTATGGAAGGTCACTGCAGTACAGTACACATTATAATGCTCAGTAAACCACTTTGAAATTATTTGACCTTTGTTGAAGGGTGCCTTTTTCCTGCTGGTTTACATCTTGAGAAATTGTTACACTGTGGTCATAAGGGGATGGACATGGTCAGCAGCAATACTCATGATGACTGCAGGACATTATGGGTGCTCAGGAGGTAATGAGAGGAACAAAGTGTTTCAATAATCAAACTGAACTCTTAATCCAAAGCATGCATCAACTTTTCAGTCTGTTTTTTTGGGGGGGTTGGTTGGGGGGGGCAGGGGAGGAGGAGGATTTTGTGGAAGTCGAGGCTTCAGCGTCCTGTTGGTATTCTGATACTTTGGTCCTAATGAATGCTGGCCGACTTCACCACATCTAGATACCTTACTTCATTTTTGTTGATCAATTATGATTGGTGGTACGGTATGGTGGTTTGCCTTGTATGTTAACAAGCAAATGAGAAGGTGTTCTTGATAGGAACACTGTGGTGATCTGTGTTTTCTGTGTATTCATTTCTAGGTTTTTTCTGAGTTTAGTTAGTTCTGTTCCCCTGTGAGTACTTGTGATGTCCTGTCCTCCCTGTTGATTGTTCCCAGGTGTTTCTTGTTCCCTGATTATCCTCCCTGTGTATTTAAACCCACCTGTTGTCTTTGTCTCTCTCGGATCCTTGTTGTGTCTTATCAGTCTGTTCTGCCAGCTTCTTGTGTTCCTGTGTCCCAGTAAATCATCATCACCTTTATCCTGGGGTCTGCCTGTGTCCTCCTTCATCCACACATCATGACAAACACCAATAGACATACTCACATTTGTCCAATATTTCATATGTATGAATATGTATTTAACACAGAAAAATGTCCACACTTTTTTCCATAGCAGCATGCAGGAGAAGTAGATTTAGGTTGTGTATCAGCGAGTGAATGGTTAAGGGAAAAAAAAAAAATAATATATATATATATATATATATATATATATATATATATAAAAATACATAAATAACTTTTATTTTGAAAGGCGGAACCGGAAGCCAGCGCGGCTCTGACACTTAAAAGCACAGAATGACGGTCTCGCGCCAGTCTCTGACTGATGCGCCGCCGTTGCTGCACAGCAGTTAACGGGTCAGAGTCAGAGTGAGTCCGCGGCTAGGAGGAGACCTTATCGCCTCATCCACGTAGTTTCCAATTCAGTTGAGCAGGGAAGACAGGCAGCTCCCGGGTGGACACTAAACTTAAAGTGGAATGACATTTGAGCGATGAACAGAGGGTGAGTTATAAAGGCAAAAATTATCTTAAGGACCGTTTAACTCTGTACTTTACACTAATTATTCCATCTTTTGATGAAAACAAGAAGATTGAAGTGCGTTTGTTATTGTAAAGCAATGGCTATGAAGGATTTTCCTTTTGTAATTCAGTCAAAAAGGATGAAAAATATGAATTTTCTCTATATTAAAATCATAATACTTTTTTGATGACGAAAATGTTTGGAGTCTGCATATATATATATATATATATATTTTTTTTTAAGATGACCTATAAAAGCTCTATTTGATTTAAACCGAACCCTTATGGGAACTTGAACTGTGTTAAAGTAGAAAACATTCATATGCAATCAGCCACACCGTAACAGGTGCCATCTTTGAGATTTACTGCCTGACATGTTGTGATGTTGACTTAAGGTCTTTGTCTATTTACTTCCTGCTATGTTATGCAGCTGACCACAATGACAACAAAAATATAAAAATATTGTATGGATACGTTTACTAAAGTTCCAACACAATTTGGCTTCAAAGTGTAAAACTCTTTCGCCAACACTCATTTATGGAAAAAGTGGAATTTAACAAATATAACTATGTATTGTGCATTGCTGGTCAGCTGACTGAAAAACGGTTTCTACATGTTTCTGCTGCTTCTAGGAGGAACGATTTAATTGTTCAGGATGAAACTAAGGAAGTCCAACAACATGAATTCGTTTTAGATTGTTTTAAGAATCCCCCTTGAACTATACTGCTCAAAACAATAAAGGGAACATTTCACTTTAATTTTGTGTGTGGCTCCAAATCCAGGCCTCCATTGGTTAATAAATTTGATTTCCATTGATGATTTTTGTGTGATTTTGTTGTCAGCATATTCAACTTTGTACAGAACAAAGTATTCAATGAGAATATTTCATTCATTCAGATCTAGGATGTTATTTGAGTGTTCCCTTTATTTTTTTGAGCAGTGTACTTCAAGCTTTAATTCTGACAGATCCGTATTCCACACACGCAGATGATCAAATTCGAAGCGCTTCTAATGATAGTAGTTATTTCCAATTATGCCTAATTTGGATACTAAATGCTTACTTGTATGTTGTTGTGTGTTACTGATCTCTACTTAATTCTTAATTGAGTCAATAGGGTCTGCAATTAATGAATCAAAATGAATCGTATTTTAATTAAAAACCATACATAGACAAAAAATATTTTTAATTCAAAAACTCCCATATATTGACAAAATAAAAATGTATAATTCAAAAAAACCTTTTTACTGCTAAATTACTGAACAGTCATGTGAGCTCAGGAAAAAAATATATATTTGTTTTTTTTTAATCTGCAAGTTAATTAAATTTTAATTGAAAACTATACATCGTCACAATAAATGCTTGCAATAAACCTTTTTTTGCTGGTAATTATTAAATAAATATGAGTTTATTGTGCTTTTGTATTCATTCACTTTTCAGGTGTTTCATAAAGCTCTGATCGTTCATCAAACTTATTTAGAAATGTGGACTGAAGACGCTGACATTAGCGTAACGTCTGTGATTTTGCAATATGCTTAACATTGAGAAGCTATTTTAGGTTTCAATAGCTTCGCTGACAGGCTAACTCCTTTTAGCACAATAGTCTTTTGTTAACTGGATAAGAGAAGGAATAACGGCAACAAAAATAAACAAAAAAGAAGGTGCACATTTAGATGGGTACATTCAGAACAGACATGACATGATCAAAAACAACCAAATTGTTTAACATATGTAGGTCAGCATTTCTTTAATCTTGCTAGTTATTTTTGATTTGCATTATTTTCATATTCTCTAATGTTCCTTGATTAATCAGATATTTGATTAGAATTGGAAAAGAGAGGGAGAGAAAGAGAATGAATACATAGACAATTAAATAAATAAAAATAATTACCAGAACATGGAATAAATAACACATTCATGGACGTACCAAAAAAGCGATTAATTTCACAAAAAAAAAAAAAAAATTGTGACGCATTAAAATCTATGTAATTAATTAAACTATAGCCAAGAGCATGCAGTGACAGGTTAAAGCTATAACGCTAAAACAAGCTATAAGTGGGATGTCTGTAAAGGCTACCAGAGCAGAAAGACTAACTACTAATAAATCAAACAATGTTAGTTTATGTTCGGAGCAGTAAGTTTTAATACGTGCTGGGGGTCAACTTGCACATGTTGTCCTTGTCATGCTGCACAACTCCACAAAGGTCACTGTTAGAAACTTGGAAGAGACGGCGTCTGGTCCTCACAGAGCAGAAAATGCATTACTTGCCCCATAAATGGAATCTCTCTCAGAGCAGACAGAGACTCTTTTCAAAAAGCGAGTTTTAGAAGAACAGAGTCTGCTGCCTAAACCTTTCACATGAGATCCATAAGATGAAATAACCCTTCCAGACTCTTAGATTGCACTGATCACATTGAAGCGTTCAACGACACAGAACTGTTGGATGGGAGATGGTTGTGGGGACAGGATGGTGTGAGATTCTTCCTGTGTGATTTAAAACAGCAGATTTTCAAAGTATTAGCAAACTAATTTGAAGTCCAGGTCCTTCATCCAGAGGTCTGCTGATCCTTCCGAGATGAAGTGATCCAACCTGTCAGAGCTCTGTGTTTGATTAGTCTGGTCTTAGAGATGTGATTAAGACAGACACCTTAACCGGATAAGAGAATGGTTTTCTCTTATCTGAATTCTTCTGCTGGAATCAAAAGTAATAAAGCTTTCAAAGATACATGAAGGAAGGGATTTTGTTAATACTGAAAACTCTTTCTGATTTTATACCTTGCATATTCTAACTGAGCACCAAACAATGCATTTGATTGGATTCACAGAGCAAATATTTTGTTCGTCTTGTAAACACAACCGTGTTTGTCCTTTAAAAAAAAAAAAAAAAAGACTGCTTGGCCAAAATAATCATCAACTGGGATTAGGTAAGCAGACAGGCAGGAGCCTCCCTATGGAAACTGATTTCATAAACTTTAGCTGTCAGCAATGTGTTTAGCCCTTATGCATACTGAGGCAGTGAGCAGCCTTTGAAATCCTTTTTAAATCATCATCACTTATGAAAGAGTGTATGCAGAACTACCTCATTTATGGAGAACAATGCAAGGATTAATTGAATGAATTTAAAATAATGCATGAGACCTCATGGATTATTTTGAGAAGTGCTTAGAGCTTGGATTAGTTGGCGTTTCTAAATGAATCTACATGTGTTGGGACTATAGAGATCCAGTACCGAAATGAAATCCGACGTTTAGCATCGATCCGGTACAGAAGAATAGCGCTGACATTTGTTTTTTTAAACTCACATAAATGTACTGGATCTGACTACTCTGCACCAGTACAGCTCACCTAAATACAGCAACAGCTTCACCAGTTTGGTCAAACATGTAAAAGCAACTTTAATTTATTCAGTCAGTGCAAGAAGAAGAATAACAGCCAATGGAAAATAAATAAGAAAGAAACAGAAACTGACAGAAACAACAAGTTGACTACCTTTGGTCAGACATGTAAAAAATAAACTGCAACAAACCTTCTTTCAAATGGTTCAGAAAGCGCTATTAGGAACTCTAAATATGGTGTAAAAAATAATAATAATACTTGACACCACTCAGAGCACAAAGTGTAGAATTATACTGAATAGATCTGCCCTTCTGGACAGCTCTGTGTGTGTGGGGTAAGGAAAGATAAGATTGACCCTCATATTTTGTTTTTCTGAGGCGCTTTGTGGTGCAGTGAGAAAGACACACAGAAGTAAACAAGCAGAGTGGAAGCCACAAAGGTTTCACTCCTGGGTAAATGCTGCTACCACCTGCTGTGTGAACCAAACATGGGTCTGACCCAACCCTGTCTCTTCCCTGCTGAGAACGATTTCCTGTGTGTAACATAGACTTTGAAAGTCTAAGACCTTGATATAGTTTGCATTGAAAAACCTTCAGAGAGGCTGAAAAAGTGAATGGATGTTCATGTGTAAGTTTCGAAGGGGATCACAGTGTTGTCCAGTTGTGTTAAGTAACAGCTGAATATAAACAGTGTATGATGTGACATATTTGTTCTTGTAGAAAACAGTAATTGTCAGTTGCTAAAATAATATAACACATTAATCATTTGCTGTAAAGTCAGCACAACCCTGGAGTGTTTGGGTTTTTGGTTTTCGTCAGTGTTTGTTGCCATATTTAGTTCAGTCTTGTGTAGTTATTGTTCAAAAGGTCTCAACATTTTGTTTCTGGATGTTTTTGTCGTAATACAGGTCTTAAATTTAATTCATATTGGTCTTAGAAAGTCCTAAGTTTGAGTTGGTGAAACCCTGCATGAATAACTTGACAGTTTCTGAGCTCAAAAACACTTTAATGACAATCCGACTAATTATTGGAGAAAAGAAGAGACTGTTCATTTAACGCTCAACAAATAATCTTATATATACAAACTGAGCCTTATATTAAACTGCAGTACTTATGTTCATGTAAGCTTTCAAACATTGTCATTGCTTCTAACGTAAATATTTTATTTAATAAATTAAACAAGAAATAATATATTGGATTTATTAACAGGATTAGTTACTTATTGGTATATAGCGGTCCTACTTTGGAAAAGATAAAAATGTCCCCCCAAAATACTTCAGCCTTGACTTCAGATTTATTAAGGCTGTTAGATAACACAAAAATAGAGAAAGATAGACGACAAAATCCAGCCAATAAAGATGATTCAATAGATAAATCAGACTGGTTATCTCAGCTCCTTGACTTGAGTGAAGACTTCCAGCTGCTGCGTTCTCACTCTCCGCTCTTTGCCTCTTTAACTCAACCATCACACCAGCAAAGAGTGAATCCAGAATCACCACTTTGTATTTTCATTCCCTCATCTCTGCCTTTAGTGATATCGCTTTAAATATTTGTTTCTATTTGTTACCGGTAACACCAGTTTTTACTGCATCAAACTTGTAGATATTTGATCAGCGTCTTCTGCTGCATTTCTGCACCAAGCCGTTAGGCCCCCCCTCTTGTCCCAGTCGATCCCCTGGTTTAAAGCCCAGGTGTGGCCAGGCATTAACTCATACTGACACAGACGTTTCCCCGGAGCAGACTAATTGATTCCACTGAGGGAAGGCTCTCTGTGTCCACAACTGTTGTCAACTTTGCATGGGTTTAAAATTAATATCTCTACTGTTGAATGACCTTTAAAACTTAAGAGGCAATATTTTATATATGTATATAAAAATATAATTAGGAAGACAGAGATTAGTTATTAAGGTTGGCCGTTGTTTACGATTGTGCAGGTAATTACTCCTGGGATTAATATTTTTTTAATCAGTGGCGCATTTGCAAAAACAGTTAATGTTTTTATGTTGCAAATGTGACTGGCAAATCCAGATAATTTGGAAAGTTAATTGTGTAAACAAAGACATGTACTTGGTTGCACTAACAAACAGCTAGAACAGAAATAGAAATATGTAGTCATAAAAATACAGGGTGTCTGGGCATCCTTAAATATTAACTTAATCTATGCAAGATTAAGACCTTAAAAAGTTTTACATTACTTTTAAAGAAATTAAGTTTGTTATCACAATAACGCCATAAAATATCGTGATAAAATTCTAAGTCCTTATACTTGGATCTCTTGAGTGACATCCACTGCCAATACCAGTCTATTCACACTTACTGTGTGTCACAAGCACAGATTCAGGAGTGTAAATATAATGAACCTAATTAACACTGCGATGACCTTTTAGTTTTTTCTCTTTGGCAAAAGCCTTAAAATACACCTCACTCACTTCAGAGGTGTCTGAGTTTCAGTTTTTAATCACCCTGAACTTTAACTACCCTTTCCCTGAGTTGCACAAGAGTTATGTGGTTGGTGAGCTCTGCTCACTTTCATATGTATGACTAAAAAAAAAGAAAAGAAAAAAAAAAGCTGTTGTTCCAGTGTAAACTTTTCTTCTGCCATTTTAAAAAGTGAGAAATTGCACACTGTTTTCTCCTGGTGTCACTTTGACACTTCAGACTAAACTGTGTGAGTCATTCACCCTGAGGGTTTGGGCTTTAATCGTCAGGATGAAATTGACAAGCTGGCATAAACTTTTCTGACACATGGAGAATTTATCTCTACATCTGTTAGTGCCTATGGAGGACAGAAACTGACAGAAATATTTAAACGGCCCAATAAATAAATCAAAACATTTAAAATGCAACAGTTAATTTTAAAAACTCTAAATTTTACCTTCTCTTAAAATTTTATTGACATTTATATTTATTTTGCCAGTTTTGTTCCAACAAATTACACATTTAAGCATGTCATATGAATGTTACTGTTTTAAAATTAATGTTAAAATTATGTTTTTCCATTTACTTATTGATGCATTTTTGTCTCCTAATTTTTGTTTTTCCTCACAATTTATTTTGTTAATATGTGTTCTTTTTACATTTTTCTGTCTCCTATTTTTTACTTCACCTGTAATGATTTTTACTTCATTTTGCAGATAAAGAGGGTCTGAGTTTTAAGGCATCAGCTTTTGTCTCTTGGTTGCTTAGAATTACGTTACCTAGCGTAAAGCATTCTGGTAAATCCAACCAAACCAAAGGCTAGCGGGAGAAATGGTTTGTGTCTTAAAGTCTTGAAAATCTGATGTCATTCCATTCTTGTTTGCATTCATGAAGGAGGAAGTTGTGCTCAGTGTCTTCTTCAGAGGTTTTTGTGTCATTTCTTTCAGTAATCTTTGTGCAGCGCCACCACAGGCCAGGGGCAGAATAGTTCATAGAAATTTTAGTCTCCAATCGAACTGAGTCTGCTGGACTACCAGGTATGAAAACAGCCTTGTTTTTGTTAACATCGTCCTCAGACCTTAATATGTTCAGGTAAAGCTGAGTCATTCTGCTATAGTCTTCTGCATTCGGAAGTCTGTACGTGTTTGCACTTTCGGTGTTAATATGGAGTGAATATAAAGGTTATTTACATGTTTATTGTTTTTCTCAATAGTTTTCTTGCTGTTAGTTGAACCTCCACAACATTCAGTCATTTCTGCTCATCACTTTATCCGTTTCATGCCTCACAAATTGTAAATCCATTTGGCCCTGCGCCAGTTTCTTCCATACAATTTCAAACAAATCTATCAATTTTATTTTTTTCTTTCTTGTTCTTTCCTGAAAATGTCTAACTTTAACCAAAATTCAAAATGCTGTGTAAATACTGTATTGCTTTTGTGAGCATATTCAGGTATTGGAACAGACCTGTTGTTTTTTTTTTTTGGTTTTTGTCATATTGGAAATCACAGAGTGACGAGTCATAACAATAAAGCCATATAAATGACATGTTAATAAATAATGCTGTCCGATCCTTTCATTTTGATGATGCAGACACTGATTGATGAACTGTCCATTTTGAGAGAGTGAGACTATTGCAGGTCATCAATGATATTATTGATGGCACAATGATGCAGGTTCATCCTCTCAAAGACTGATAAACTATAATTTTGTACTGAAGGCGTAAGACTGTAACTCAAAATTTTTTCAAAAATCCGAAATAAAACATGAATAAAACTGAAATAAAAACCACTTGCAACTTAAAAAATCAGCTCATTTTAATCCATCATGCGATTAATTGATTTATTGCTTTTGGCGACAGGCTTATCAAACTGAGGAAAACTGTAAATAGAATTTCCATTCACCGACACTTTGACGTAAATAAGAAACTCTAAACCTTTTGGCAAACATCAACTGTGTGGGAATGTTCACAGCATTGGCTGGTCTGATGTTGAGACGTCAGAGGGCTGGAGGAATTTGACCGATGAGCAGTACTTCACTGTACTGTGATCACATTAGACACGTGGAAATAAATGAACTGAAAGAAGAATGCTTGATTCATCTTGTGATCTCTCGGTTTAGTCTTGGATACACACAGTTTAATAGAGCAGATTGTAATCCTGCCCTGGGGTCTGATCAGCACTTTACCTCTCCATAGACACTTAGTGTTTCCTTTGCAAGTAAACAAACTGCTTGTCTACAAATTGGTTAAAAACAGACTAATTTAAATTTCTTCCTTTGTACATGTGTGGTGATTAAAGTGCTGTTGGGTTCTGGTTGGACATGGAGGAGATGTTGTAGGAGGATGACGGCACGGCATGTTGTTTTTCTATTTTATTTTATTTTTTAAAAGATTTATTATGTGAAAAGTTCCCAGAAAATGTTCACCTTTTGAAACTCATTATTTTCCAAGTTTTGTCTAAAAAAATCTGAAATTAATCTCAAACTTTTTTCTAACAAATTTTCAGCTTTTGGAGCTCAAAACTGTCCTTGCCTTTTCTACAAAATTTCTCAGGCTGATCTCAAAATTTCTATGTTTTTTGCAGAGATTTACTCCTCCCTTTTCTTTTATCTACAAAGGCCCTAATACGCTGTTGTAGTTTTGACCTATTTTGGCTTTCAAACTATTGTTTTAAATTATTCTAATTTATTTTTATGTATTGGTCATACTTTCTTGCTTTTCACTGTTATCAGGTGTAGATGTTTTGGATTGTTACTGTTACTTTTTTTCAATAATTTGTTACCTTTAATGTTGTGGTTTAGCACATCTCCAGTGTGTCTTCATTACAGACAGTAGAGACGGTGTCCCCTTTGTGGCCGTTTGCAGGTCCACAGACGATCAAGCCAATTCAGCTCAAAAATACTTTATTAATCCCAAAGGGAAATTAAATAGTCATGCGAGGTCCTTGTGTTTCTCTCTCTCTGTGTGTTTGTGTGTAGGTGTGCATGTGTGTGTGTGTGTGTGTGTTTGCAGTCATACATGTGTGTACCTGTGAATGTTTGTGAATGCTGTAGCGAAGCAGAGATCAAGGGGTAGGGGGTGAATTACACAAGCATGATTGACAGCAATAAGACCCTCCTGGCTCTGATTGGTTGATTTTGAAGCAGTGTTTGTCTGCAGATGGAAGGAGAACCACAGGGAGGAGGCAGAGAAGCTGGATTTCTTTCACAGGTTATCTGTCTCATACACTGTCAGGACATCGGGACAGTTTTAACAAGTATATAAAAATCATATTGTTACCAAAGTTAAAAACTGCAGTCTCCAAATACTTGAACATTTTTTTTGCAACATAACAAAGAAAAGATGTCAGGTATCCCCTCCTAGGCCTGGAGAGCCATAGAGCCATAGGTTGACCAGTACTTTTTTTTTTTTTTTTTTGTTAGACCCAGTAAACAAACAAAAATTGGACTTTATTTACCCTAATTTCCTGTCTAATAAAGATTGTCCTGCCCAGACAAATCTTATTAATGCCATCCTGGGTGAACCATGTGATCCACCCCAACCGCCTTTCAACTGCATAATTTTTTTCTTCCTCCATAGACATCTTTACAAAATCGTCTTTTCTATCAAATTTGTATGTATTTTAGACAGAAGCCAATGACGTTCAGAAATAGCCGAATAAAGCCAGAATGTTGCAGCATCTTTACTCCAATGTCTGCCATTTTTCCTGTCTGCCATATAAATTCAAAATGTCTAAAACCGGTGTTTGTCCTAAGCTGCTGCAGT
Source organism: Poecilia mexicana (assembly GCF_051168715.1). Taxonomy (NCBI): domain Eukaryota; kingdom Metazoa; phylum Chordata; class Actinopteri; order Cyprinodontiformes; family Poeciliidae; genus Poecilia; species Poecilia mexicana. The sequence goes on along the minus strand of NW_028263390.1, from coordinate 3,354,730 downwards.
CGTCTTAGACTGGTGAAGACGGATTTAGCGAATGATGCAATCTTCTTCACAGCGACCTCCTCTGACCCCTGTGTTTTCACCAGGAAGGAAGCGCTCATTCCACCTGCATCCTCTGATTTCACGTCCCGTATGTTCGGAACATCAAACTCTTTTGGTGTGAATGGCTCATATATTAGACATGTAGCTGGCTAAGTGGAAATGTTCCAGCGTTTCAGGTTAACGACATTGTTGGAGTACAAAATGCAATGATAAGTTTTCAGGACTACAACAGAGGAAACTTTGTATATGAAAGAATAATAAGATGTGAAAGTCTGAAGAGTTTGGGGGAATGTCTGAGCAGCTCTTTTTTATGGCTGCTGTTATTGACATACTTTGGCTCAGATTTGATCATATAACAATGGAGCCGTGACATTCCGGGTTCTGGCAGAGATTTGACATACATGGTGAAGACCAAATTAGAAGCTGTATCCTTCCAAAGTATTGACTCTCGTAATTTTTTCCCCCCACATTTTCAAATAACAAAGTGCAAAACTAAATGATACTTAACCGTGAAGTTGACGGAAGAAGATTATTACCAAAATCTGAAAGGTTGTCTTCTCACCAGCTGTGTTTAGTCCACTTTAATCGAACTCTAGTTTGTTTGCCTAGAGAATCTGCTTCGTTTGGGGAGGAGTGGATGAACTGATACGGACCAAATAAGTGAACTCTGCCAGAAACCTTGGTCTCAGTTGGGTTGAAGTGAACTACGGTTGCGGTTCAGATGAACATGTGAATGCCAAGCAGGCTGTTAGAAGATATTTATAACTTTTAATAAGTATAAAAAGTTATAAGATCTTGTATAAGATCTTTCTTATACAAGATTACTTCCACCAGTTGCCAATTAAGAGCAGCTGCTAAGTAGCTTAATTCATCTTTACCTTGTTGTTTTTCAACTTAAAAGAGCAACCATGTTAATTGATCAGAGACATACACCATATGGATAAACATACAAAACTTATTGCACTGATTTAGACATTAAAAACCTGTAATACTTATTTGTTTAATTTGTATTTTTGCTTCTGTGGAAGAAAAATTGAAAACACCCATCTTGCAGTCATACAATCCAGTCCCTGCATAGAAGTAGAGCAACACCGATCTGATATTAATATCTGCATTGGCACCGATATTGATAAATTCTACATCTGGTATCGGTGTGCCCGAACCATAAGAGCAGATCTATTTAGTGATGATTTGTAATGTAAGGCTTTATTTATTTTACAATATATTTAGAATTTCTAATTGCACTGTATGAACCTTTTGAAAGAAGGTTTGTTCCAGTTTACTTTTACATATTTGTTTCTTTAATTTTTCTTTTACATTGGCTGTTCTGCTAATCACGCTGACTGAACAAATTCAAATTGTGCTGTTTTTACATGTTTGTGAAGCTTTTGGTGCTTCAGAGTATGCTGTACTGTCCAGATAATAATAATAATAATAATAATAATAGTAATAATAATAGTAATAATAATAATAATAAAAGCTTTTTAAGACAATTCAGCTGTTTTTCTGTATCGGATCAGAATCAGCCGATACTAAACTTCAGATATTGGTATCGGCATCGGAAGTGAAAAAAGTTAATCAGTGTATCCCTGTATAGAACACCAGTTTTGCAGTCATTTCCTGTTTTGCTACTTATTGACACTTGTGGCATCAGAGTTTTTAATGCTGTTTGTTTTTTATTTAGATAAAAAAAGTTACTCATGCATTGATCTATGCAGCAGAGCCAGAACAGGAAGTGTTGCTTTTCTGCAATGCTTACCTGAAACCTTGTGTCTTTGTGAGGCGTTTTCTATTTGAGGAAGCTCTTCTATTGTTTCAACCTTCTTCCTTTCACTTCACAGGACATTCTCCACTGATAGCAGTGATGGAGAACACAACATGGCCGTACGCCGCATATGTCCCCCATTACCTCCTGCGTGGTGACCCCTTTGCTTCGAGGCTCTCCAGAGAGGCGGACATCATTGCGGCTTTTTACATCTGCATCATAGGTGAGTTTCCATATCAGCCAACATCCACCTCTGCACTACTTTCACATTTCTTGTCATTCCACACATTGCACAAAACTCTTTAATGTTTGGGGTTTATTTTGGTGAATGTGATTTCTTCAGTTCTTGGAAAATTCCACCCAAACTTAGTGCAACATGTCACACCCTCACTGCAAGATAGAATATTACAGTTAAGAGTATAAAATCTTAGCAAAACGGTACATAATTTCATATAATTAAAAGGACAGCTGTAGTTAAACTCCAGTTGGATTAGTTTGTTTTGTGAAATGTAAGGAAATAAGTGCACACACACATGCATCTAATAATTGTGAATATTGCCTAAAATGCAGTATTTCTTGACAGTCATTTCAGAAAGTGAAACGACCATATAAAGAAATTCATGACACAGAGTAAAACATTTTTACTCTGTGTAATAATGTTTTAAGCTATTATTTTTTGAAATTTTAATGACTCTGGCATATAGGTAAAGATGGATGTTTTGAGCACAAACATCAGGTCAGTTCATTTCTCTGCACTGTGACCTGGTTGCATCTCCTTCTGTATGAATTACTGCATCAATGTGCCGTGGCATGGAGGAGCTCAGCTTGTAGGTGTAATGGAAGCCCAGGCTGCTTTGATAGCTGCCTTTGCTCATCTTCATTGTTGGTTCTGGTGTCGCTCATCTTCCTCTTGGCAAAAGCCAAAAGATTTCCTATAGGTTAAAGGTCAGCAGAGTTTCCAGGCCTATAAAGAACAGGAACATCATGGTCATTGAATCAGCTTATCCATCTGAACTCTGGTTTGGTTTTGTTGTTTTCTTGCCCTCCCTCTCAGGCCACCTCCACATCCCAGGCCTGTTGTTTTTTTGTTTTCCTTGTTGTCCTCCTTTTGAGGCCCCCTGTTCCCACCTGGTTTGGGTTTGGTTTTGTTCCTCCTGCCTAGACTCTTTGGGGAATGTGTGGATGTGGGGGACTTTCATGATCTGTAGGTGGTTGGACTTTAGTTTCTTGTGTATTCTTGTATATCGATCTTCCTTTGATTAGTGTTCCTTTCTATCTACTGTTAATGTTAGCTTCCGTTTTTTTTTTACCTTTCATTCAAGGTTTTCTTATGTCTCGGCTTTGTTTATCTTCTTCCCCTCCAGGAACCACGAGTTTCTGTTTTTAAGTGGATTTGGTGCTTTTCTGTAATACAGGATATAGTAGTGTCTCAAGGATCAGATGCAATGTTCTAAGAGTAGAAATCATTTCCTGTCTCTTTTGGGAGAAATATAATGTTAGATTCTATTATCAGTCAGCAAGAAAGATATACAGTGTGCAGTCTATTCGTCTAATCCAACAAAGGGAATATTAATCCCACTGCAATACAGTGCTCTGAAAAAACTATACAGGTGAAGAAGTAGACTTCTGTAACAAAGTGTTCAAAATAAAGAGGATATTTCAGTTCATAATCATATTTATTGAAACTAAAACATACCACACTAGAGCCATGTCAAAATAATGTTGAGCACAGTGCTGGAGGGCTTTTGGTTGGGCTTGTTTTGCACCAGGACCAATGAATCAACCCTGACACACTTTCCTTAGGACATCTAAAGAGTGGAGTAACCTTTTAAGCCAGCTTCCTTCGGTCTTCTGGCTGGACCTGGAATGTCGTCCCTCTGCACTGGACACATAAAAATGAAAGGTCTGTGAAGGAGCCTTTTTTGTTTTTAACTACACAAGTGATTTATTTTTTTCAATGTCTGATTTAACAGTGTTTTATTTTTTAATGCCAAATCTCTTTTTAATATCTTTCTAAACTGTTACCATTTTGGCTCCATACTCATCCTTTGCCTTTGAAGAACTGCAGTCAGAGGTCTGCAAACACTTTTAATTAGTAGCATTTTAAAATAGCCAGGTTAAATTGGATTTTTTAGGTCTGATCTAACCTGTGCTTTGGCTTTATGACCAGGGAAAAAGGTCCAAAAAGTAAAAAAAAAACGTAAAAAGTCCAAATGGATCATTTTTTGTCAGCAGAGCAGTGAGTCTCAGTTTTTGGTCATAAAAATTGAAAAATGTCAGATGCTCAAACATCGACTCTAAAAACTTTCCTTCATCTTCAAAGGTTCCAAGTCTTCATCGTGTACAGCAAGTTGAAGGAATGTTCATGCATGGATTGGTTCTTCATAACCGGTTCAACTCCAGGTGGATTAGGCAGAAAATTGGAACACAATGAGTATTTTTTTTAAGTATTGTTGGGCTCTAGTGTCGTTTATTTGAAAGTGCTCACACAGGAAAGTAGGTAATGAGAGAGAGGGAAGACATGCAGCAAAGGTCACCAGGCTTCTTCAAAAGGCTTCTTTATGTTGGTTGTGCTTGACCCCTGTGACACCACAACACCGTGTGTAGTTGTATTTTAGCCTGAATAAATAACAAACCCCATAAATACTAATTCATGCAAAGAGTCTACATGTGACTAATTTATTCTCGGTATATACAGTACTTGCAGTATTGACTAAAGAAGGGTGTTAAAGCTTTAGTCTTAAGGGTATTTTATAAAAGTAAGGTTTTTCACATGCAGGTGTTCTATCTAATCTAATAGTTCTCTCTGAATCAATGACAGAACAAGAATAACTCAGCTGCTGCACACGCTGAAGTCTTTTAGCTAATGGAATGAAAGACATTCTGCTGATTTGCCTTCATCTGCCCTGGAATGTGAGTGTGTTGGCTTTGATTTATCAGGTGTGTTTTCATGTCCATCAGTTTAATCAACCATGTTAGTTAACTTTTTAGACATTAACATTCCTCAGATCAGCGCAAAAAAAGAAAAAAAAAAGAAAGGAAAGGAAAATCCTTCATAGAAGCAGATGAACTTGTTGCACATGTTGTGACTTTATGGGCTCATGTGAAGAGCTAATATCTGACTGGAACTAACACGTTCTTTTGAAACACATATGCAATAAATAAGCAGTGTAGGGCTCCATGTTAACTCTGGAGGAGCTGCAGGGGTCCACGGCTCATGTGGGGGAAAAAAAAACAAACATTTGTTGAGACCACACTAGAGTTGAGCGTGAGGGTGATAATGCATGTAGGATGACTTTGACTTCACAATCAAACAGAGATTTTGTAAAATACCTAAAGTTGGTGTTTGGGATAGTCTCCAAATTAAAAATACAAAAACAACATCAATATATACTTCCTGTTTGCAGATCTGAAGGTTTGAGGATTTGGAAGTTCCTCTCTCTCTCCTCATATCCTGTCCGCATTCCATTGCTTATTATCTGAGTATAGGAGTGAGGTCTGCAGGGTGGCTGATAGAGAAGGGATTCAGCTTGGTGCTGCTCTGTTGTCTAACCACAAAAAGCACATTACTAAATCTTAATTAGCGAGTTGTGAAAGGGAACGGCTTTTGAAGAAGATAGCTTTGTTTCAGTGGGATGAAGACGTCAGCCATGCAAATAACTACACAATAAAATGACCAGCAGGCTCCACTGGCCAGTGTTTGTGAAGGAGGAAAACTAGGATAAATGGAATATTTTCTGATAACATCTGCTAGACGTCTCTCAAGACCCAGAGGCCGTTAACAGTATCGCAGCACGTGCTCAGCAGCAAGAGAAAACCCTGCTATTATACACTGTTCAGTCTGATAGAAACATTAAATACTGGAGAAGGTTAAAACTGACACCAGGAGAGCAAGTTCACCAAAAAACATCCATTCATTGGACATCTTGGTAATCTGTGGGTTTTGCAAGTATCACAGTTTGGTTGAGGTGGATGGTGCAAGAAAACAAAATTATATATATATATTTTCTGTATGAAAGCTGCCTTATGTAAATTTCATAAAAAATATATGTTCTTTACATATTTGTTAAAATTATCATTACGTCATGACAGTATAAGACAGATAATTTATGACAAAATCTAACTTTACTGTCTTCTCCCATTGCTCCCAGTACTAACTGCAGAAATTCACCACTCAGAAACAACCAATCAGAGCCAGGAGGAGGGTCTTAGTGCTGTCAATCACTCTTGTGCTTCTCCCCTCCTTACTTTCTGCTAAACTACAGGTGGTTTACCACAACATAGCTTGCCACAATTGCTAAGGCTAGTTAGCATGGCCTTCGATGACAGTTTAAAACGATTTGCCTGTAACGGTAAGTTGTTTCTCCGTCATTTGTACATTTAGCAGTGTGCATGAGGCTGACTGACCGGACTCCTTCTGGCTCTGATTGGTTGTTTTTCAGTGGAAGTGGTACATCTTTGCAGACTGCACTGGGAGGAGGTTTTCACAGATTATCCTTCTCATACCATCCTGCCACTACATAGTGACAGTTTTAATAAATATGGAGAAAATATATTTTTTATAAAAGTTGCATACTGCAGCTAGAAAAGGTTTAAATGACAATAGCAATACAGTCTCAAATGTATGGCTACATTTATGTGTTACTGTTCCAACACAAACCTAAAGAACTGAAGAAGTCATAAAACAATAATTACAACGCCAAACTCAGAAAACACCTAAGGATCAGTAAAAGAATACTGAGTGATAACAATAATGGAAATTTGCTCTTTCTCTCTCTGGTCAAACTTTTCAGGTTAGACAAGCTGATGAGTTGCTATGACGTCCTACTATGAGACACACAAAGAGGAAGTAAAGAGTTACCCAGGCTCTCCTGTGAAGATCAAACCTCAACAAACTTGGGTCCTTAGAAAATGAGCAACAAAGTAAAGGTGGTTAGACAGGTTGTCCTTTTAGCAGGGATTGTTTCACCTGCAGGACCACAGAGTCTGAACCCTAGAAACCAGGAGCAGTGTTGTCACAGTCAGAGGAAACTTCTATAGCAAGTTAATCTACAGTACAGACTGTGATCTTCTTCTCCCACGGAGATCACAAGGGTGATACTCAGGCTGGGAAAAATCTAATTTGTGTATATTTGATTGGAGAAACCAAATATTTGTGTTGCTTTGGGAAAAAAAAACATAATAAAAGTTGTATTTCATGGGATTCAAAATTTTATACATCAAAATCAAAAACTAAATGAACCAAAGGGCTTTGTAAATTTTTTTTTATTTTTTAAAGTCTATTAAAAATATTTTTATGACAGACTTTTTAACAGTTTATGTTTCGCATGGCCACAAGAGAACCACTAAATAAAGTTACCCAACAGTGTTAGTGCTGGAGCGTTAATAGTTTATTCACCAGTTTCTGATAACAAAATAATCTTTTGTATCTTTTACTGGTTGGACTCTCCAGATTAAAAGAGTGTAACACAGTGTCTCACTTTTGCTTGATGGCCGTCAGGAGGATCACATGATTCACCCAGAGCAGTGAGCGCCAACCGCAGGAGGAAAACCTTCAATACTGAAAGATATTAAGAGATGACCAAAGTTTTAATGTATCATATTTCTTTTATTTAATGTAACTATTAGTGAATGTTTATGAGTCTGATATCTAAACGCACTTCTGGAAGAAATTTTTTTTGCGAATATTGTGGGTAGAATGTTTTTATTTACTTTGGTTTTAATTTCTTATTTTGGTAACACTTTATTTGAAGGGGTGTGCATAAGACTGACATGACACTGTCATAAACATGACATAACACCTGTCATGAACATGAACGAGTCCTTATGAATGTTTATGACTGTTGTCATGAAGTGTCATTTGGTAAATAATAAAACTTTTAATGCAAAGTTGCCTTAAAAGTTGCATTAAAAGTTCATTAAAAGTTCCAACTTTGCATGATTTTGTAAATAATGACAATTTAATGTAACATTGGCAATTTTAATGGACTTTCACTGAGAGCAAAGTCCTTCTTCATGAAACGAGTGGTGTCAGATTTTAGCAGTTGCAGGATTTCACTTTTGTCTTTGGCAGAAGGCCACGAGTCATTGCTTGTTTTGGTTACCTTTACCCAGAAAGTTATATTCTCCAGTCTGCTTGGTGGTCATTCAAACAGAAATAGAGTTCACTTCAGCCAAACCAAGGCCAACGTTTTTAGGTGGGATAGAGTTGCTGTTTAGGTCCACATCGGAGTTTGCTTGTACCAAATGAACCAGACTTTCTAGATGAAGGAACTAGTGTTTGACTGAAGTGGACCAAACAGGGCTGGTGTGAAGGCGTCCAAATGAAGCAGGTTCAGCTGCTGTACATCCAACAAAAGCAAATAAAAGGCAAAACTGATTTCACAGTCAGTTGCTGTCAGAACATTTAGACAATTTGCTTGTCACTGTGAGGAGTTAACGGTCTGAAGGTCTACAATTTTTTATTAACTTGTACTTCCTTCTTAATCATGAGTCAGGCTAGAAAGGCAAAAAAAAAAAAAAGTCTTACAGCAAGAGTTTAAATGACATCTGCTTAGTTGTATCAAATGGGAACATTAGTAAAGTAAAGTTTTCAGATTTTTTGTGCAATTTCTGTCCTCCAAGGTCCTGACATACACAAAGAACCAAAGGTTCATGAGTCAGAGCAAAGATAAACGGAAGCAATGTCATTTTGTATTTACTGTGTGAAAATAACTCGTCAAGCTGCATTTGAAAATAAAAGCTAAATAGATATCCAGTGCTGCAGTATAAAGGAAAGAGAAGGGAAGGTCATGACTGCCTCAGTGGAATAAAGGGCTGGAAGATTACAACTCTTGTGTGCATGCATGTGCGCTTGTGCGTACACAGGCATGTGTGTGTATTCATCAGAGTGGACATTAACAACCAGGGTCACAGAGATACTTGGTATTCATATTCCTGGCTGATTTACTGCTTCTGGTTTTTCTTATTTTTGCTAATTCATCTTTGTAAAATAACTCAACATCTGACAGATTGGGCAGAGCACATCTGTGAACATCAGTTTTCAATTCTTGGCAAAGACTTATTAGAACTTAGATTTGGACTTTGACTAGGCCATTCTGACACTTGAATAGGCTTTTGATCTAAACGCAGTCGTAATTATCTTTCTAGCTCTCCTCTTCTCTTTGTCCTGACCGGCTTTCTTTGGCCCTGATGCAGAGCCTCATCCCCACTGCATGATACTTCCACCACTGTGTTTCACCATTGGAGTGGCATGTTCTTTGAAGTGTTGAGAGTTGAATTTTGAAAAGTTACATTTCACAATTGCATGGTTTAATTGCAAGCCACACATTTCAGATTTTTGTTTGTGAAAACATTTTAAAACCTCATTCATATGCCATTTTGTCCTGGTTTGCCACATAAGAAACCCAATAAAACACACTGAAGTTGGTGGTTGGGGGTATGTGTGTCCCAGTAATCATTCTGATGATTCATATTTTTGGAAGCGTTATGACTTTGTGATCTAGTCGATTTTATTTATGTTACGCTTGTGTGTGTTTTTTTTATTCCCCTTTAAATATTGTTTTGGGCCCTCCAGTTCCAGTGTAAAGTGTTCTTTACCTCATTTAACTAATACAGCAGGATATAGAGCAAGACATGGAATACATTTTATTTATCCTTATTATTCATCCAAATCGGCCAACCTAATTAGGAGGACCAGGCGGAGGGGTTAGACAGTTCATCCCGTCTCAGAGTGTTTGTCTGTTTTTTTTTTACGAATAACTTTCACATTGACCCACAGCCCAGCTTTGGCAGAGAGCCTCCATTCGCTATTATGTTCCTTCCTCGTGTATCATATGAGTACATGGAAATGGGGGAGGTGCACAGTCCACTCATTGTGGCAGTTATTAAATTAATTTCACCGCGAGTTCCCCTATATAGTCACAGCGATGAATGTGGTTTATTCAGTTAAAGGAATGTTTGTGCAGATCAAACTGGCTGAATGGGAAGCATCTGATGGGAAACAGGTTGGAGTTGGAGGCTAAACTGCTCAGTCTGTGGGGGAGATGCTGCAGGTTTAACTGTTTATTTTTGGACTGCATTAAAGCCACACGTCCACTTAATCTGCATGTGTATGCTGGTGATGGTTAATGCGTTAAATTTTTCCAATAATATGGAGGTGACTGAGGCAGTTGGGTCTTTAGTCTAAAAGTGGGCCGATTCCGGCTTCATCCTGCCAGAGGTCGGTTTGCCTCTGGGCACGGCAGATTGCCCCAAGTTTCCAAGTTGAGGTTATGGTGTAAAGCAGCGTTCTTCAAGTGGGGGCCATAAAAGTTCAAAGTTGAAGGGAAAATGAGAAGAAAATGAAAAAAAACAAACAAAACAGAATCCATTAAATTTTTACATAAAATCTTTTTATTTATTTATTTATTTTTAATGGAATCTGATCTGTGTTCTGAAATGTTTAGTTAAAATAACTTATTGGAATGTTATTTGCCGATGCTATTCAAATTGCACTACAATTAACTATGACAGGATAAAACATAAAAAAACACAAAATATATGAAGAGCCTTTAGGGCTAATTATGTTGTTCTTACTCTCATCATTTAGATGAACACTAAAAGACACAATAAAAACCTCATAATACTAAAGACCACAATTCACTTTTCAGTTGGTGCTTAATTATATTTTTAGAATATATTCCTTTCATGTAACATAAAATGTCCAGATCAGAGCCATGCTATCCCCCAGACATCGGCTCAGTGCAGCTTTGCAGCTCCTTCGTTTGGTTTTATGGCTCTCTGGTGTGCTGTCAGGTCCCACTGGACTCATTAACATCCTGGTATTTTCAGGCAACAGCAGCTAGGAAGACTTTGATAACTCTTTGTTCATCACCTGCCAACCACCGAAGCACAAATAGCCTCCATAACTAATTAGCATTAGGCTAATTAATGTCTTTGAGATGCATACATGGGTATAAAACATTACAAGGTACAAAAAAAGAAATTTTACACATCATACCTCCATAATATTCCTCATGTACTTTGTATAAAATTAATTATATATATAAAGTTTTCTTTTAAGTGTAACACACTGCAAGATAAACATAAGGGGCAGCATTATATTGTGTGTTGTGTTTTCTCATCATTTCTTGTATTTAATATGTGAAACGTCAGCACGACTACGAGCCACCTGCCAGCTGAGGTTTGAACATGGCTGTGGTTTATCTCCTACTACTTCTCCAAAACTCCACCGTCCTTCTAACTTGGTGTAATCTACAATCACTTTGCCGATGGAATCTTAGATGAAAAACTAACAAGAGGTTTGATGGCCTGTTAATAGGTAACCAAGTTATCCATGGTGGTGAAAGTTTTATTTTTTCACATTCTAGCTCCAATTAGGATTATTCTGGTCCTGCAGCTAAACGCTGACAGGAAGTGACTTTTCTTTAAAGATCTGAACACAAAGAAGTAGCCTGGTAAAAACAAGTTGTTCCTTACTTTGCTTCGTGCAAAGGGTCTGGAGTTTCAACTATTGAGAAATGATTGCTTGCTGCTAACGTTTGGCTCTGCAAGCTGAAGTAAGCTGCGCGATATGAAGCTTATCGTGCTACATCTTTGCTAGCAATAAAGTATTTTGGAGGCGTGGCCAACATGGTCTAAATGGCTTTGTTCTCTTCCTCCACTGTTGTCGCCAAACTACAACCACAGGCAAACTATATTTCTAAAACAGCGCAGAAAAAAATCTATGCATCATTCGGAACTCCTTCTGTTCACTGATTGGTCAGGATGAAAGCAAAGGGAAAATCTTTAGACAGAGGACTGAAGGGAGATGACAATAGAGTGGAATTGAGCGGAGGGCAATTGCCAGGCTACGATACAAGGCTTGAAGAAAAAAGATTCCCATACAGTAAAACTTTATTTCTCTCTTGACAGGAATCATGTCTGCAACAGGAAATGGCTTTGTCATTTATATGACCATCAAACGCAAGACCAAGCTGAAGCCTCCTGAACTCATGATCGTTAACCTTGCCATTTTTGATTTTGGCATATCAGGTAATGAGAAACATCTGATACATGTGTCTGGTTCTTGCTAACACTTACAGCTGATGAATGGATGGTTTTTGAAAGATTATTGCATGTTTTGACATCCACTAAATCTTATACAGGTGATATAAAATGTATACACAGCTTTTTTAAACTGCCTTATCAAAGCCAGGGCTTCTATCTTTTGGTATGACCTTCAACTGACCTTCATGCTGTTAAGCCCTCAATTTTTTTAAAGGAGAGTGGGCCAAATTTTTCCAACTGCAATGTAAAAGTGTTGGTCACTGAAAACAACTGATGGCAGCCATTGGCTCCCAGGGTGGCAGAACCTGTTATTAGGTTTAGGCGGTAATTGCCTTTTGAAATGGGCCCAAGTTGGTTTAGCAAAAAAGAAGAAACCTGTAAGGGAGGAATATATTTTTACCAATTCCAGAAAGCATGCTTATGTTGCCAAAACATCCAATGACACACATTGCATCTCTCGGCTTTCATACTGTGCAGCTGATGAGCTGAGTGGAGGCAGCTATGCACAATCATTTGCTGCACACATTAAACAGAGTGGAACCATAGGAGCTCTGGAAAGATGACATTTTCAGTCACAGGTAGAAAAGCCAAGCTTACGGCATAAAGCAAGAAGGAAAATCAGTCTGGACACCCAACAATAGCCTGTGGGCTTAATATGAATCTTAGCAAAACTGAAATATTCAAGTAAAAAATGAACTTACAATAAAAAGTTTAATTTCCTTTGTGGTAAGGAACATGAAGGATAGATACAAATTTACACTCACTTAAAATGACATCAAACAAGCATGACTAAGACCAAAGAGCTTTCTGGAACCTTCAGAACGAAGATTGTTGCAGATTATGAGTCTGTTAGGGGATATTGAGACAGATCAAAGTAATTTGAAAATCAGCTTTTCCATAACCATAACCATACAGAAAGCAGTCTACAAATAAAGCAACCATCAAGGTGCTGAGGTCTAGCCATCCAAGCAATTTCACCTTGAGAGGAGGCTGCAAGATGCTGAATGAAGTCTCCAAAAACACTAAAATCTTATCTGCTGACCTTCAGAAGGCTGTAGCTCATGGGTAGGCAATCCAAGTCTTCGAAGACCAGTGACCTGGATCTCTTTGATGTCTCCCTGGTCTAACACACTTCAATTAAATACCCAAGTCACCTCCTAAGTGCAATCAAGTTCTCCAGAGTCCTGCTAATGACCTCATTATTTGACTCAGGTGTGATGAAGAAGAGACACACCTAAAAGTTACAGGACACTGGCCTTTGAGACCTGGAGTTGCCCGCCCGTGTTCTAGCTACTGTTGATGTTGAAGAACCTGCCTGGATAATCTGGAAGACGCAGTAAAGAGGAACCATGGCACTACGAAGGCCCCAACATACTTGGGTGTACTCCACTACACAGAGGACCACGCGTAATTGAGACAGACTCACTGTGGACTCAAAGCAGACGTCCACTGGACACATTCATGCAAATGTAAATGTTTACCAACACTTACACATACTTGGTGTCCCACAGTAAACTGCCCAGCAGGAAGCGGCGTTCACATCAAACTAACCCCAACCATCTGCACAGAGAGTGCGCGGAGTCTGGGTGGCTCACAGAATATGGAGAACACAGGAGTCTTCAGTCTCTTTGGTTCATTTGTTATATTCTTTGGTCAAATGAGTCCACAATTGAATTATTTGACCTCAAGAACAGAGAAGATGTTGGCATAAACCAAATACAGCATTCCAGGGAAAGAACCTCAAACTATCTGTGAAGCAAATGACTTTGAGTGCTGCTGCAGTTCATCATAGAATCCACCACAAATTTTACCATGAATGCCTGAAACCCACAAATATTTGTGACCTCCACTTATTATAACCATATAACCATATAATAAAGCAGGATGGGAAATACCAAGAAATTTATCAAAGACAGTCAGAGATTGAAGAAAGGGAAAGTTCAGATTTTTATCTTCATGAGATGCAGTGGGGTGACTTGATCATTCTCTTATTGATGAATTAATAACTATAAGACATCAATGTAAGAACATTTCCTTTGAAAGAACATAATGTTTAATGGGCTATGATAATTTTGTATGACTGTTTCTTACATCTCTAATTAAGGTCAACCTCTTTGTTGTAGATAAAGGGATTAAACACTTTGTTACTTTACAAAGTCCTGCTGACTTCATGCGTTTCAAATCCTCCCATGAGCCAGAGAGTCTGTGGAGAGCCCTGGCCCGGCCCGCCTGCTCTGTGAAGTTCACAACATCATCCAGTACTGGTTCACTTCCTGTCACAAGCCCCGCTGAAAAGTCCTGGATCTGAAGGAAGTTCCGATCCAGCTTCCACTGACAGATGTTTAGGGAGCAGAGAGTAGGGTGCACTGGGATACCACTATGCCTTTGATTTTCTGCTGATTCCTCCATCAAATGACCAGCTGACATGTTGTTTACTTTAATCAAAACTTGTGCAAAGTAAGAGAACACAATGAGCCGTCTCTGTTCGCTTATCAGAAACGGTATTGACTGACTTATAGTCAGGTGTGACTTGCATATATTATTTTCCTCTTCATGATGCACGTTTTGACAGACACATTAAATTTTAATTCATACCAACGGACATCAGACAAGGAGTCTGCACCATCTGCAGCAGCGAGGAAAGATAAACCCAGACCAGAAGTGAGACGGCCAGAGCAGGAGGAACGAGTCCACAGCTTGAAGAACATGAGGCTGGGAAAATGCAACTTATATATACATATATATATTTTCCTCTTCATGACAAATATTTTGATTGATGGGATTCAGAGTTAGGAAAACATAATAATACTATAACATCCACATCATCGTGGTATGAGAAACCTCCCCATACTCTCATGTGTCCATGATGTCTCAGCCACCATGCTTCAGTGGTCTGTGGCTTGTGGTGTTTGGGGTTCATGTGACAAACCACTTCTGACCTCAGGACCCATTTAGAAGATGGCTATGCATTGAGTCAGGAGTATCAATGGTTGTGAAAGTAACAAAATCACACGGTTAAATAGGGACGCAATGTTTTGCTATTAACTGTCATCACTACGACTACTAGATAATATAAGGAACATGGGTATCAGATTTAACCAGTCAGTGAACATTTTTAATTTAGAAAAAGAATTGCGTGGAAGTGGTATGTAGGCTAGCTGTGCTAGCTTGACTTTGACAACCTTACCATGAGCATGTGCTGCAGAATTTGGTTTTTTTGGTTCAGTTAACACAAAAATAAGACGACCCACATTCCAACTGTTTGAGAGCTCATCAGCAGAGCAGTTTACATTAACTAACTAAACTGCTGTGTCGAAGCAATCATTAATTAATAATTGCAAAATAAACATCAAGCCTGAAAACGTAACACTGTAACAGACCGAATGTTTTCCCTCCCATGTGCTCAATGATTTGTCCCCACACAGGTTTTATATTGCTTTATTATAACTGGTCAGTCATCAAAAAGTTGACTTTCTTTTTCACCCATTATGTGTGTTGCTTAATACGGAATGCAACTTAAAATTACAGAAGGACCTCAATACTAGTGGATGGGGAAACATTCATAATTGCAGATACAGATTGCTCTATTTGAACGGCTTACAAAGGCCTGAAGAAAGAAAACACCATATCCTGTGAGCCTGACCAAATTATATGCAATTTGTGTATATTAAGCTAAAATGATTAAAAAATAACATAGAAAAACACAGAAATGTTTCATGTTTCTTTTTCAGTATGCGACAAAGATGCTTCTTGCTCAAACCTGCTTCATGCATCATCGCTGTCTGTGTCGCATCAATTATAATTGAGCTTGAGTTGAATTGCTTGTTCTCAGTCATTTCTTTATGCTGATGAATGAAACGTTTCATCCCCTAAGGCTAAACTTAAACATTTGTGTAATGGTGTAGCAGTGGACTGTGGATGTACTGAGTGAGAACAGCTGGTCTAATCTGTTGCTGTTTAAGAGACAAAAAGAGAGATGAATGGAGTCTGCAGCAGAAAGAAAGTCAAATATAAACAGGATGTGCAAAATGACTTCACCCATCATGTCTGTGGCAGGGAAATAGATTGATGTCACTAGGCAGTTCAGCAACTGACGGCAGCCACCGGGGGCAGAAAATGTTTCTGTTTGTCTTTTTCATCTCAGTTTTGTAAAGGCAGTTCAGCTGGAGGGAACTGCTGTCCTTTTTGCCCCAGACATGTTCACTGCAGCACTAAAATAAACTGATTACAATCTATTCAGTGACCACACAAGAGAGGTTTCCACCGACTCAGGAATTCCTTAACTGATAGAATTACACACAAATGTCAGAAGGGAGAAATAATACGACAGGGTGATATTTTATGCAACAGAACATACAACTGATAGATAAATCAAAATCAGTTCTCACAGTCTGTCTTACAAATATTTTTGAAATTCTTGTGTTGTCAGGTAAAAAAGGCGTTTTGAACTCTGCAGCTTAGAGCTGACACTGACGGGTGTGTTTGCTCTCATTTTGTGAGTTTTGTGAAACACAAAAATTTTGATATGGCTGACAAACCGCTTGATCCTAGCACCAAAACATTTTACCAAAAAACTTTTTAATTGCAATGTTTCAATTCAGCAAATTGGTTCTCATAATTCCAGCCTGTGTAATTTTATGGTTGGTAGAAATGCATCTAATGAGAGTTAGGTATTAAAAAATAACTTGAAATGTTAGCTTTAGAAGTTAGATTAAATTTGGAAAGAATATCACACAATTCAACCAGAAACTAGGTTCCAAAACTTGACTTTGTTACAAAACGAGTTCTGAAAAGCTACAACATCTTCTGAAGTATTGGAAGAAACTATTTAAAACATCTACAGTCACAGTTTATTTTTTTATTGATTTATTTAGACAAGTGTTGACAAGAGTTTAAACATCGGGAGCTAAAGTTTACTGTGCACAGCTGATTAAACCACCAGGCTGTAAACAGCAGAAAAGGGCAAAGGTCAAATTATTGTCCACATGGAGGAGCTTCAGTATTGCAAATTTGAAAAAAGCTGAAGCTAACGCAATAGTTTAAGGTTCGAAACCTAGAAATGGCTTGAGAATATTTCTCAGTAAAACACTCTTATCTGCATGCTATATGTAGAATCTGGAATTGAAGCTCTAGAGCAGGGCATACTGACCTGTGTGTGCCCCTCTTGATCCAGACAGAGTTAAGTCAACAAAGAACGTGTGTGTCCTGGAAGTGAACAAAGCGGGTAATCGCTCCATGTGTTTCCCCTGCAGCCCGCTCTGCAGCGGCCCGGCTCACAATAAAGGTTTTGAGTCCAGGCTGATGTCCTCGCATGCCCTGTGACATGAAGGATCACATCGCCGCGTTTGGGACGAACGCAGAGTTTTTATTCCCAAATGAGTCTTTCCACTGGTGGAGTCGTAGCTCAACGGTCGGAACGTTTTGGTCAGCTGGTGACCTTCGTCAGTCAGGACCAACTGGGTCACCCGGCTGCGGCTCTCAGGGGGGCTTGGTCCGAAGCCACTCTGATTTTCTATTTTCTACACAGCAGAGGGAGAAAATGTATCCCTGCTTCTTCATTGGATACCACAATGAACAATGTATTATGTGTATTATGGTATCTGTAGTGCAGATTTCTGGTGCAACAGCATCATCACTCTAAACTAACCCTGTGGTGCCCACATAGTAAATTTGGGAGGAGACACATTTATGTTATGACATATGTCTTTTTTTTCTTTTTTTTTTTTTTTTTTAAGAACGAACGTAGCACATTGTGCCACAGATCAAAGGTTCTGGGGAAACTTTCATTTCCTCTGAGCCTTAGCTCTATTAAGACAATCAGGTGCATACTGATACAATGTTGTGAAGCAAGGGAATGATGTCATTGGACAAAAGAAGAGCGATAACTCTCCTATATTCAGAATATGCTCATTGACTGAAGGAATGGAGATTTCTTAACCCAGGCCATGAATAATTGTTGAGTAAAAGCTACAATTTACATCAGGCAAGAAACAATCAGGTGTGAAATGATGTCTCCTCCTGAGGATGCTTTTTTTTTCTAATTAACTTTGTCTTTTCACTTCTGAAGCACGACTCATTTTTTTTTATAAAGTTAATTCAAAATATAGCCTGTCTGTCCACCGTAACCATGAGCAACACATTTAGTACTGTTGTTAAAGGTTCAGCTGAACTAACAGGGAAAATATGAAGGACTTGGTCTCTGTGTTGTATTTTTCTGAATCATCCATTCATTCATTCACTGAGTTGATCTCCAGCAGTCAGTCAGAGATAAGGTAGTTTCAAGTTCATGTTTTTGACACTGGGAAGAAACTAGATCACCAAAGAAAACACACAGATGTATGAGAATCACTTGAAAAGACTCCACAGAGATATTTTGCCAAATTAATAGTTTTGCCATCCATATGAAAAAAACCTTTGTATAGCATGTTTATTTTTACGACTTATCATGTAAACAAACTTATTCACATGCAATTTGAATTGCGTTTTTTAATGAAAACACCGCAATTGCAAAATTCAGTTTTTTTAAACATTAGGGAAATATCGACCAAGTTTTGCACAAATCAGTAATGGAAGCACAGCTAGTTTGTGCCTTTGGGACAGAGATTTTTGAGACATCAAGGTAAAAACCATCACTATGTCCTAAAAGTGCAGCGTAAGACTGAAAACCTGTGACAAAAATCAAGTTCCTCTCCCTCCTACTGCCATCCACAGAAACACACCACTCGATCAAGAAACAACGATTCCACTTTTGTTTTGATGCTTTTTTATTGTCACTAAAGTGCAAACAGAAAACTGATGAAATGAACTCTTCAGAGGAACATGCTTTGTTTGCAGGAGCATTTTTATTTTTATTTTGGAGTGGATATAAAAAACTAAAATGTAAATATAGAACGCCGCGGGCCGCCGTGGCTGCGATGTAGCTTACCATCATCAGTATGTTAATGTGTGTATAAATGACTGAATGTAGTGAGAAGCACTTTTGGTCCTCAGGACTTGATAAAGTGCTACACAAGTACAGGCTATTAACCATTTTAACATAGAACTGGTAACACATGTAATTATGGAAGAAAATAGTCTGTATTATTCTCTCTTGGTTTGTATAATGAGTTTGGGAGCCTCAGAAAAATGTGGACAGTGTTGAGAAACACAGTTATACAGTTAATGGGTCGGTTTTCAATTCTTTTTAAACATTAGCTGTCAGACATCATCAGTATCTGTCAGTCAGCTCAAGGTTATGCAAAAAACAAACATTTTACTTAAAAAATAACCCATGTTGCTTAATCAGAATTATGTAAGCACAATAAATTAAAATGAAAAATATGTTGGTTCCTTATTCATACCCTATATAATCCTCATAAATCCTCTTCAGTTGACTTTGTCTGTCAGACAGGCCTTTGAGTAGGCCGACTGAAGACACAGGTCGTCCTGCTCATCATAAAGATAATGCAGAATGCATAAACTACATAAACATTTAACATTGTTGTTTTATTGCATGTTAACTCAAAATAAAGCACTGCCTAAAGCAAATATAAGTAAATAATTGCACATTCTGTAGGCTTATGCCGTCTATGGATGTAGAGGATTATCCGGATGACGTGCAGGCTGGATCACTACCATTATAAATATTCTCCATTATTGGAATTAAGCTTTGCCCTCTGGATACTTAAAGTGTTACGTGAAAACGTTGGCTGCCATGGAAAAGAAAATGAGAAACAGTTCTGACTGAACATTCTGGTGGCTGTGCGCTCTCTAGAGCGATACTGATTGTGCAACGAGTTTTTATCAACAAGTAACAATTTTGTTAAGAGCAACTTTAACTGTAGTTTCCAATAGTTACTTGTTTACTCCATTCTGTGACAACAGTTTTTTTGTAGCTGTTGTCAGCTAGCAGCTAGTTTGGTGTTTTTTAAAGGAAGTGTTGATTTCTTCCCTTAAAAAAGAATACTTGGACATGTATGTAAATTGTAGTTCAAGTCAATAAATTATTCCAAGTGGTGAAAAGTTTTCTAGCCAAGCCCAGTCGATTGCATTGAATCTCTCCTGCTGAATAAGCGTGTGGCAACGGTGGATTTACTGAAGTCGTTGCATTTGCAGCCATGACTCACATGTCATTGGTAGAAGGGTAAGCCTCCATTTTAACAGGAAAACACGGCAAATGTAATAAAAAAAAGTTAATGTCAGCAACAACTACAGATAATACATGAATGTAGAGTAGGAGGAGAAAGTAGGAAACTGGATAATGATAATCAGTTTGTCCTCCAGTAGCCTAAACCTATTGCAGCATAATAAGTACATAAGTCACTCTACAAACTTTACTAAAAGTAAATATTTTAAGCCTACTCTTAAAAGTATACAGGATGTCTGCTGGAGCTAATAACGAAAGGATCTGCCTCCAATTCTACTGTTAGAAACTCTACTGGTAAACCTGCAGCCTGAGAGGAAAGTACTTAGTTGGGGAATTTATGGAAGAATAAGATCTCTACTATATGATGGGGCTTGAGAATTAATGTCTTTGTATGTAAGGAAATGTAAATGGTGTTCTGGATTTAACAGGGAGCCAAACAGGAGAAGCTAAAACTGGAGAAATATGCTCTCTCCTTCCACAATGGGGGAACACAGAAATTCTCAGTAACAAATGTAGTTTACAGTGTAAATGAATATTATACATAAGCCAACAGGCTCAAGTGAAAATACAAGTTTGAGTACAAAACAATAAGCCTTTATTACTGTTGAGCAAGAATCGATTATTAATTTCCACCCGTTTTCAATGCAGTAGTTGCATAAACTCTTTTCCGTTTCCATTCTCAGAGCAGCCCTGAGCTTCAACCTCTGCGAGAAATGATTATGTATTTATACAAAGTGAAGACCGTCATTAAATCACCTGCCTTACCTAGATTAGTACCTGCTCATGACCTTTCAGCAGATTAACACTCAAAAAAATGAGCAATCCCTTTAAGAGCTGTTCAGACAAAGCAGTGACAGCAGGCTGCATGAGCCAGCAGGTAAACCAATCCCTGACGGCTTGTAGAACCAGAGGTTTGGCTGTAATCTAGTGTTTGTACAGTAAACGCTGTTTAGCCTCTGAACATGTGAGCGGTCATGTGCATGTGTGTGTCTGAGTTTGTGTTGTTACCAAAAGAGGACGTTTCAAAGCATAATTAATGACCTTGTTTGGTCTATTAGCCTTATGGGGGCCAGAGCACCACATCATTTCTAAAGTTCTTGTAAGGGGCAGCGTCAACGTCGGGGTAGTGTTAGGGGGCACACAAAGCCCGCAATGTCCTCCTAATATTTTATGGTGCAGTCTTGTATTTGTTTGTCTAAATGCCGACCGCCTCAGTTTTCAGTAATTCCAAGAAAACATTTGGCTCATCATGTCTGCAGTTTTGCCCTGGAGACAATTGGATGTTTTTTCGCTTTATTTTGCTTGACGTTCGGCGGACCACATGGCTGCTGCTCAGACCCACTCTCCAGGAACTTTTAGGATGGGGAATCAACTCGGGCTTTGTGCTGATTTTATTAACCCTGGTTCCATGGAAGAAGGCCTCCTCACTGTAAATGGAGTGAGAAAAAAACACCAGTAATACCAGTAAACTTCCCAACAATAAAGTCGTCATTAGTGTCACTTTCCTGTGATGTCCAGGACTACAGATCGCCATAGATACAGATAAAATTTATTTTTATTTTTTACAGTTTTAGATAATTTGCTTGCAGCATGAACATCTGGTCACGTGCAACTAATCAACCTCACAATGCAAGTGACCAATATGCCAAGTCATATTAGTCACTTGGTTTCCCAATCATCTATTTTTACATCGTTCTTTCTTTGAGCTTGGGGGCAAATCTCTGTTTTTGTGTGTGCGTGCGTGTGTGTGCGTGTGTGTGTCTCTTCCTTTCTTTTTTTACAACATACCTTTTGTGCTGTGCTTCTAGCTGCTTCCTAGAAGAACTAGTTGCCACAGGAGTTGTCACATGCATTTCCACTTTTCAGTTCTGTGAATCGAAGTTCTGTGAAACAAGTAAATGGCTTTCTGTTAGTGTACTAAAAGGCATGGAGAAGAAATGTTGTGGCTTTGACTTAGTCAAAAGCAACAATGGTGCTGAAAAACAACAACTGGGCCATAGAGTTAGCTATTTCTTCATGGGTCCTGTTTCACTTACTGTAGGATGTTTTTTGGTTACTGCTTTTGTTTTTACTAAGAGTAATAAACTTCACTGAATTAGATTATTTTAACTCAACACTGAAGTGCTTGTTTAAGTATGGAACATGTCCATAAATTTAGTAAATGCAGTTCTAATGTTGCAGTGAGAACTTTTGGGCCCAATCAGGAAATCCTCACAAGAGGAGTTAGACTTGTACAAAAGCCAAGGACTGATGAGAGATTCAGTTTTCTGCAGAAGGTTTGGACAAGAAAATGAAATAGTGGAAGACTATGCCTACACTGAGATAGAAGTCAACTCAAATCGTCTTTTTTCTGTTTGTTTTCTCATATTTGACCTATATGTGACGTTTACGGCAGTCTGAACGGCCCCATTCCAATCTTCTCACCTCCCAAAAATCCGACTTGAGCCACTTTTGTATACGGTACCAAATCAGATACATATTTGATAGTTTTCAAAGCATCTGCAGTCTGATGTTTATGTCACGGATGTGAGACATGGGTCATAATTCTGCACCAGAAGAAGGCAGACACAGAAAATCCAGACTTAGAAGATGTCTGAAAATTATAATTTTGAACTTATGAAAGAAGTCTGTCAGTGAAGCACATCACAGTCCCACCACATCCTAACAGACTTCTCTACAGGAGTTGCAGTCACCGCTCCACCAAAGGCCATCGCTTTAAGTTTAGCTTCCTTCATGTTATGATTTGTGATGATAAAGTCGGCTCTCATTACTGAATAACTTTAAAACTGATCCATTGACGGCTCTTTCCATTATTACTGTCAGAAAAATTTGTATACCAGTTACACATAAGTCTGACTGCAGCGCGTTATATTAGTTGTATGAACCGACCACACACAGAAAAAAATTTGATTTCAGCAAAAGGTTGGAACTGAACACGATGACTTGCTGTGTGAATGAAAGACCAAAAACAACTCCTGCCACACACACCCTGTTGGAAGGAAGACTCACACTGGACTAACCCTAACCCTAACCCACTGGACCTAAGGAAGGCTTGGTGGTACTAATATCATGACTTTTGTTTTTAAGGATTTGCAGCTGGAGGGCAAATCCAGGATGGTTAGAAAAAAAATTAGGAAACATTTCTGATAAGAACCTGAAGCTGAAATCATGTTGAATTTTTTTTAGACATCTGAGAGAAACTCTGCTGGATTCAGACAGGAATGATATTGAAATCTCATTTTCATTATGTATCCCCCTGTTCCATTCTACATTAACATCCATAATTTATGAACTTTTTTTTGGTTTGATTGCGTAGTATGTTTTTACTGCTGGTGTGAATTTCACTTCAAGAGCCTCATGAGAACTTCTTCTCTGTCTGATCTGTCTTGCCAGTGTCTGTGCTTCTGTTCTGGTCATAATACTATCTGATGCTGGACAGGTAACCAGCTCTGATTTGAATAGGCTGCTCAGCTCTTCATGCCTCCACTGATTCCTTTCCTGATGAAATTCTCTGTGGGATAACGACTTGCAGCCAACAGAACGGGCCATGTATGCAAATTGGCTGAGAATCTCAGATTTGTAATGTCATGAAATAACATCCTGCAGGTACATTACATCCAGCAGCTTAGTGTTGTTGTTCCCTATGAAGAGTGGTACATTGTTGTTTACAAAATTTACTGCAACAAAGAAATGTTTGGAATGTTTATGAAATTCCCAGTGTTTCTTTTTACCTAAAGAAAATCTTCCATCTCTGTTAGTTTCTCCTTTGACATCCAGTTGTCCTTGAACAGATGACATATAATTGTTGGAGATGAATTGGAGAAACGATTTGTCAAATGCAAAGGATGAGAAGAGAAGTCTGGGCTGATTCTAACAGTAGCTGATTCACAATGAAAGCTGAGAAATATGCATTTGAAGGACGTCCAGTAACACAGGAGAAACTCTATATCGATTTTTAAGATGACAACCGCAAATGATTTTCTCCACTAGAGGTGAAAATTCAAAAGCTAGAGTTTTTAATCGACCTAAACTTAAAAATCCAATCTAGGAACGGTTCAATCAGAAATATTTTAAGTTCAGTGTTTCGTTTGGAAATACAAAATCGGGTTTGTATATCCAGAGTAGATGTATGTAAAATGTTGTTGACCTTTGCCCTCTCTCCTCTTTTCAGTGTTTTAACATTTCCAGGCTAATATTGTAAATAGGAAGACGCTCTTAATGTTTTGCCTGATGAAATAAAGGTTTAACTAGCAAAACTATAACCTTCTTGGTTCTGGAGAATGCCCAAAATTAAACTTTAAAGTAGACTTTATTGTCCTCTTCCCGGCTTGTCTTGATTGCTAAATTCTAGACAAGTTTTATCAAACAGCATACTAAAAAAAAAAGGCAAAATTGTTTTGCCAATTTTGTTGGTTGGCAAAACAAACAAAAATGGTTCAAATTACAGGATGGGGAACCAGGACAGGCAAACACAAACTCACCTTTGAGTTTTTTAAAGTGGCCTGTTCATGTTTCTGGGCAGTGGATAGAAAGTTAGAGTGCTAGAAAAAAAATCTCACACACAAGCATACAAGCACACACACACGCACACACGCACACACGCATGCATGAGAATCACATGAAAAGGCCTCAAGCCCTTCATTCCACCGAGAGATTTTGCCAAATAAATAATTTTGGCTGTGTTGCACCATTCATCCAAATAACATTTTTGGTGTGGGAAACAAAACCAGCTTTGTCCCATATTTTCCAGAGATTTCACTGCATCTTTGGGATATAATAGTAAAACATCCTACTTAAAGCAAATAGGATGCCTGCTATTAGTTTTAGTAGGAAAATTATATATGTGTGTGTGTGTGTGTGTGTGTTTATTTTTTAATGTGTTGTTAAGGTGCTTCATATTTTCAACGCTTTTATCCGATGATTAAAAAAAAACAAATAAAAATGTATAAAACTGTTCACTGTAATTTTGTGACACTCAGAATGCCCCTTCCTGTTGTTACCACTAAATTAAAAGTCTAGTTTTTTCACTTATTTTTTTGCCTGGACCCTTCCTCTTCCCGCCCCACCCATCATTGTTCTCTCACTTGTATTTCACCTTTCTTTCCTCTTCTTCTGCTTTTTTTTCACCCCCCTCTCCCTCCAGTGACCGGAAAGCCGTTTTTTGTGGTCTCCAGTTTCTCCCACCGCTGGCTGTTCGGCTGGGAAGGCTGTCAGTTCTATGGCTGGGCAGGCTTCTTCTTTGGCTGTGGGAGCCTCATCACCATGACAGTGGTGAGCCTGGACCGCTACCTGAAGATCTGCCACCTCCGATACGGTGAGTCTGCTAACAGTAGCTAACACTTTCTGACAGCACAGCACAGGAAAAAAAAGGCAATGGGAGTAGTAATCATCCGTCTGGTTCTTTGCTTTGCAGCAGATGACAAAGTCTTCACTTCCAGTCCTTGAGTGTCCATGTTCCACATTTTAGATGTTTTCCTTGAACTCACTGAATCAAACGGCTGAATTACCTCTTCAGTAGGCAGCTGAGTTCTTCAATCTTGCTAGTGAGCTGATAATTTAGCTCAGGTGTGTTGAAGCATCTAAAAGTAGCAGGAAACCAGCCATTGAGGGCTGTAGTGCCCCCAAGTGGTCATTACAGTCAAATTAATCAGGATATATGGCAGGGGTCTTCAAAAAATAAATAACAGGAGATGTTGATTTTATAGCTGAAGTAGCGCACGCTGTCCGAACATAATTAAAGTTGTACACCGTGATCCCAGAACACATGCAGTTTTCAGAACAGAAGCATATTACAAGTGACATGCACTTCAAAGACATGACAGGGCCTTGATGTTCTGCAAAATCCTCTTGAAGTTCTTGCATTTACTCAATGCAACATGTGTTTGTCAATGTGACAGCATTCAAAGAAAGATAGGAAATCATGTGAAAGCAGATTTACCCGGGATTTACACTACGTGCGGCTCTGCTGCACTGCAAACTGTAGAAGTACTCCATGAGAGATCTCACAATCATGTCAGTGATTAAAAAAATAAAAAATACTGCAGGTCTCAACTCCCAACATTAATATTTTCCCTCCAATACTCTCCTGACTTTGTCTGCTTGGACCGTCGCTCCTACAAGATAATTCAACTTAACAGGTTTCAGAATTAAATCCACGTATTTTGTATGTACGCACAGCCATAAATGATATATGCTGAAGCACCCATATTTTCCTTAACATATCCAGTATTGCAAACAAATTAGTCTGTGTTGGTGAATCATTTTGGTGTTTGTTCATTTTCCTGTTAGAGTGCTGTGATTGTTGAAGATTTCGGCGTCCGGCAAAAATAGGGCCAGTTCTAATTTTGGCGGATGTTGATGTGGCGCTGTGGAGGTAGAGTAAACACCCTTACTGACTGAAATGGGCGTGTATTTACTGTGGAGGCCACAGCATGGCGAAGTGGAGATGCAAACAGCGTATATTGGGGGTTAGTCCGGTGTTAATGACAGAAAATGACTTAAGTGTCCAATTAGTGTTTGGTCTTTGGCCAAATGATGACTGAATTAAATTGAAACATGGACTGTGTTGCTCACTCCGACAGTGTCAAAGCTTGTCTCTTTTTTAGAATTAAAATTAATATTTTTTATAATTTTATGACACTGAAAGATGGGTTTGGAGGGAAATGTAGGTTTGTTTGTGTTAAACTTTTTTCTAATGTAGATTATATCTTTCTTACTCATCTTAGGCACATGGTTAAAACGCCACCACACCTTCATTTGCTTGGCCTTTGTCTGGATGTATGCAGCCTTCTGGGCCACCATGCCGCTGGTTGGCTGGGGCCACTACGCCCCGGAGCCATTTGGGACCTCATGCACCCTGGACTGGTGGCTCGCTCAAGCCTCTGTGTCGGGCCAAAGCTTCGTGTTGGCCATCCTCTTCTTCTGCCTCGTCCTCCCAGCAGGCATCATCGTCTTCTCCTATGTCATGATCATTTTTAAAGTGAAGTCGTCATCGAAGGAAATCTCACACTACGATGCCCGCATACGAAACAACCACAACCTGGAGATGAAACTCACAAAGGTCAGTTATGTCCGAGGTTATTATAGTCCACTAAAAAAAAGCAAAATACTACGGTGGCCGACAGGTGCAAATGCGCAGCAAAAGAGAAAACATGCAAACAAAAGAAAAGACATCCCCCCGAATCAAATGCAGCAAACAAAAAAGAAAACACCCCCGAATTAGAAAACACCCCCGAATTAGAAAACACCCCCGAATTAGAAAACACCCCCGAATTAAATGCAGCAAACAAAAAAGAAAACACCCCCGAATTAGAAAACACCCCCGAATTAGAAAACACCCCCGAATTAGAAAACACCCCCGAATTAGAAAACACCCCCGAATGAAATGCAGCAAACAAAAAAGAAAACACCCCCGAATTAGAAAACACCCCCGAATTAGAAAACACCCCCGAATGAAATGCAGCAAACAAAAAAGAAAACACCCCCGAATTAGAAAACACCCCCGAATTAGAAAACACCCCCGAATTAGAAAACACCCCCGCAATGGCGACAAAATAATTTTTGCTGTATTACACTTAAAATTACACAAATTTATTTTTTACAATGTTTTTAGGCGAGAATGTAGATGTGTAGATCTGAAATATCTGCTCGGTTCATTAATAAATCACCTACTTCCAATATTGCTCCGACGTTTTCGGAGATGTCTTCTCCCGCTGCATTAACAGCCAGCTTCACTCGCAAGCTGTCAGCTGGCCGGGCGCTCCATGTAGATATTAATAAAGTATTTAATTTATTCCTGAGCAAATGGGTTTGACTGATTAAAGTTAAGCCTTCAAACATAGTTTATTTAACTGTAATGTCTTACTACCTGAGATCTGGAGAGTATTTGAAAATGAATAATATCCCTTGTATACATTAAACATTTTAGAATCAGACAGATTTTCTTTTTACTATGGAACAACTTTTATTACAAAAGGTGAAGAATAATACAGAAATAAAGAGTAAAAAACAACTGAGTCCGTTTTTTTTACTTCGTTGCTCTGTGCTTCACGTTGTCACGGTTGCTAAGCAACATAACGCCGAGATGGAGGCTAGGCAGCTAGCCGGAGGCTACAGCTTCTCTCTTCTGGTCGTCCATATTCGTGGCCTTCGAAGGACCCGTCTTCTGTAGATCGGGCCGTTTCTCACATAGACATAATAAAAGGACAGACGCCTAATGAACCGCTCTCGTCTTATCAATACATACTTATATAAGTATACAAACATAAATAAATAATCATTAATACTGAATAATATACATTAGGCTATGCATGATTATGCACGCACACACACACACACACACACACACACACACACACACACACACACACACACACACACATATATATATATATATATATATATATATATATATATATATATATATATATATATATATATATATAATGTTTTCCAGCCTACGAGTTCTGGTTTAAGAGTGATTCAGCAGCTGAGATTGGGTCCAAAATCCGATACGAGATTCATCCGTGCTGTGCAGTGAATCTGTCTCTCCCTTCTTCCTCACGTCGTAGGAAACCTTCAAAACAAAAACGGGACATTTTCGAGTTATCTTACGTTGACTGAGTTAAATAATTAAATAATAGCCATTGTCATCTGTGTAAACTTTGCTGGTGAATGTTATGATTTTTATATTGTTTCATTTCTATAGTAGGCTCTTGTATCAGATAATCTAAATGTTGGAGAATGACTGAAACATTTTAAGATTTACGGAATCTCGGTTAGCTGTCAGAGCGGGGGCTGAACACCAAGCACTATAGCTAGCATTAGCTGGTATTTCGCCAGTGGACATAAATACAGTATAGTAATATTCTAATCACAAAAATACACAGTAATATGTCCATCTTACTTGCGAAAAGTCTGTCGAGCCCTTCACGTCAGTAGTCCGTCGATCCGATCAACAATATTCCGCAGTGCTGAAGGCATCTTCTGCTGTTTTGGTTGAGCAAAGCAAAGTGTATTTGCGCCGGAGCAGCCAATCGTGGGGGGGGGGGGGGGGGTGTACTCTTTTATTATGTCTATGCTTCGAAGGATCAGTTTCTCAGGGCCCTTGAAAGGATGCAGAGCCTGAATTCGGACACAGCTATTTTTTGTTATAGACTCCCCATAGTGGTCTGGAGCACTTCCGTTTTCAACACTTTTTGTTTGCTGCATTTAATTCGGGGGGTGTTTTCTAATTCGGGGGTGTTTTCTAATTCGGGGGTGTTTTCTTTTTTGTTTGCTGCATTTAATTCGGGGGTGTTTTCTAATTCGGGGGTGTTTTCTAATTCGGGGGTGTTTTCTAATTCGGGGGTGTTTTCGAATTCGGGGGTGTTTTCTAATTCGGGGGTGTTTTCTAATTCGGGGGTGTTTTCGAATTCGGGGGTGTTTTCTAATTCGGGGGTGTTTTCGAATTCGGGGGTGTTTTCTAATTCGGGGGTGTTTTCTCTTTTGGTGCGCATTTGCACCTGTCGGCCACCGTAAAATACACATTGAAGTTACAAAAAACATATCCGTTAACTGAAATGAATAAAAACAATCAATGGTGGAAAAAGTATTACTAAATGGAATTACATTGTTCATTTATAAAACTAACTAAAACACTGAAATGATAGATATAATATCACTTGATTTTTGTGTTTATAGAATAGAATAGAATATTCTTTATTGGTCCCCAAGGGGAAATTACTTATTTGTTGAAAGCTACTCCATCTTAGGTAATAAATACAAAGTTTGTAAAAAAAAAAAAAAAAATGTATGTATATATATATATGTGTGTGTGTGTGTGTGTGTGTGTGTGTGTGTGTGTGTGTGTGTGTGTGTGTGTGTGTGTTATTAGTATTATTAGCCTTTTGAACTTATGTTAAATAGATTTTTTTCCCCACATAAGCAGTTTTCATCAGCTGTTGATAAATTATGTTACTCCATATCCTCTTGGTAGCCACAAAATGGTGACAGCAGAAGAAGGAGAAAACATCAGAATCAGCTGGTGGTCAACAATAATTAAATACATTTTTTGAAAATGGAATCTTTTGTTGATTACTTCTTACACAATCAATGTATACATCAGCACAATATAGTACTTTGACCTTTTTGAATTCTGTACCCGAAGATTTAGCAAAGGTAAACTAATAGACATTAGCAAATGCATTCTAAAACTAATTAAAACTAAGTGAATTAGACAAACAAAGTCACATCAAAATAAAAAAAAAACTTAAAAACCTCAGAAAATTGTTTTCTTCTCTCTCCTAGGTGGCGATGCTGATCTGCGCTGGCTTCTTGATTGCCTGGATTCCGTACGCCGTGGTCTCTGTGGTGTCGGCGTTCGGCGAGCCGGACTCCATCCCCATCCCTGTGTCTGTCGTTCCCACGTTGCTAGCCAAGTCGTCAGCGATGTACAATCCAATCATCTACCAGCTGGTGGATCTGAAAAACTCCTGCTCCAACTGCTGCATCAAGGTCATGAAGAAACCGAATCATTTTAGGAAGTCGAGGTAAAACAAGTTTATTACTGTGTGGTGATGATCTGGATCTGTTGGTTTTCACTTCCTTAGTACTGTAGAGACTCTTAAGAAAAATATTTAGGGTTGTATAATTTTTTTCTTTCTTACTTTGAAACATTTTTTTATGTAAGATGGGTTTTATTCCCATTATCCTAATAAACAGACAGTCAGCTCTGCTGTCTGCACTAAGATTTCTTTTAAGAGAACGAGTTTAAAGTCTTATCTTTCGGTGTTCCTTTTACAATTTCAAAAGTTGTAAGTCGTTACTAAAACTTCCAGGAATTCCTTCATTAAGGAAGCCTTAACATTTTTTGTCAGCTTAATAAAATTAACCAAGATGATGCTGAAAATATTGATAATGTAGGAGGAAACAGGAAATGCAGATCTTCACGTCTGTCTGCAGACTGTTGGCAGAATGTCCATCGGAAACTGGTGACCTTGACCTCGCGCTGGACGCCTTCACTTCCTATTGCACAACAGCGTGAGGTCTCAGTGTTCCTCCACTTTTTCACACAACTAAAATTAGAGCTGGTTGGATTTCATCTCGTCCCAATATTTAATGTTCTTCTATGTTGATGAAAATGTGATTTTCACCATGGTGATCGTCTTTCTATCAGTTTTTTTTCCAGTTTTTTCTTGGTTATGTTTCATTTTATTAAGTTAATAATGCTTTTAAAAGATAATGTAAACTCTCTCTCTCTCTCTCTCTCTCTCTCTCTCTCTCTCTCACTCTCTCTCTCTCTCTCTCTCTCTCTCTCTCTATCTATATATATATATATATATATATATATATATATATATATATATATATATATATATATATAATTGTATTCATTTGGTAGACATGAATACAATCCTCACATGTATTTGACAGCTCAGCTTTAATTGCCTGTTTATATTGATTTAATTTCCAAAACTGCATATTAGTGTAAGCTGGTTGTTAGTTTTTCCCTGAATACACATTGCAAAGTTCACATAGAATACCCATAAAATATAGATTTTTTTTAATATACAGCTCTGGAAAAAATGAAAACAAAGAAAACCTCCTGGTTCTTCCACCAAATCTTGATTTCTGAACTCTTCCTGAGTTCAAACATTGGTATTGTTGTTACTATATAAATATCTACTTGTTTTCTTTGCATTATTTGAGGTATGAAAGCACTGCAGCTTTACTAAATACTAAATTTTTGTTTGGAACTTCAGAGACATGTTGTCAGTAAGTCATAGAATAAAAGAACAATGTTCATTTCACTCAAACAAATATCTAGAAAAAGTAAAATCAGCGAAACTGGTCATTTTAAGTGGTCTCTTCATTTTTTCCAGAGCTGTAAATATAAACTTTATTAGAAATGGTTTTGAGTTTATTTCAAATGTAACTGATGGAGAGATGAGGAAGGAGAATAGAAGTGGAGGAAGGCAGGGGAAAGGTTTAAAGAGGAAGATAGAAGCATAGAGAGAAAACAAGGCAACATGGCAGACCTGCAGACAGAGAGAAAGAGAAACCATAGCAACAAGCAACATATGCATGTATAATCATAACAAATAAAACATCAATAAAAAATACGCTGTACAAGGTAACACAAGATGTATTTAGTGGCAACAACAGCCCAACTGACAAAGTGTCTGACAAACACCTGCATCTAAACAATAATAATATTTTTTGCTCGTTCTGTTTTCAGGTTCTACACAATCTCTGGCTCAATAAAGGACAGCAGACCAGCCAAAGACGCTCAGATCGAGATGTAAAGCAAACTGTTGAGACTGCTGACCTTTTTTGTCTTTTCTACCGTGGACATTTTACCTTCGCCATGCCCCCTCTGTGCCCAGCAGCTGACCAATCACACGCTGCCTTCCTGCCTGCCTGCCTGCCATGAGGTCATCACCTGCTCACCTTTGTTGCCGATTCCTGCGTGCTGTGGCTCACTACCAACACTGGATATCCACCTTTCTGGTAGCTTCTTACCTGCACATGATTCTATCGCTGTAGTGTACACTGGTTTTTAAGTACAGATAAAATGTTGGGTGGACTTGTTGATTTTTCCATCTCCAGTATTCAAGAGTTCTCAAAAAAAAAAAAAAGAAAAAATGAAAAACTACTTGACTCAGGTTTGGGAACCGGTGATGTTTCCAAGTCAAGACGGATCTTCAGCTATAATGTTTTTGTGTAAAATATGGTAAAAAAAAAAAAAAAAAGATAGATTCATGTTGATGTTTTCTGCTGTTTGTACAGCTTGTTGGTGTTTGTACTTTTACACTTGTGTTGTATATGAAAAACAATTTGTAAGTATCTGGATACAGCACTGGATCATATTATCTCACCTGGTTAATGGGAGAGAGAGAGAGAGAGAGAGAGAGAGAGAGAGAGAGAGAGAGAGAGAGAGAGAGGACTTTTAATTCTGTTGACTGAGAAGTCAAACCTGGAAAAGTTTAGCAATCATTATTTAGCAACATCAATCAAAAGTCAATAGTGTGAAGTATAGGTGTCCAAGAAAACACACACACACACACACACACACACACACACACAGAATGAGTGCACTTTACTTTCCAAGCCATTCAGAATGCACTGACGCCAGATATTGTCATAGTTTTGCATCTTGTTGATTGTTGCAAAATTGGGTTGAATTAACTTAAAGAAAAATACATTAATTTCTACAAGTACTTACATGTCTAGAAATAGAGTAGAGTTATAATTAATTCAGGGATGACTAAAATATATTTATTTTTGCTATATCTTCTCTTTTTATTTGGTTACCACTGAAAATAAAAGTTGTTCCTTTCCTTTCTTTAGCATTGTGTTCATTTCTGTGTTGGCACAAACAGTAAGTTATGCGTTTGGGTTGGTCTTTGTTGTAACTTTGCCTTTTTGGAAATGAATCTTAAACCGTTGAAAAGCCTGTTTTTCCTCTGAAATAGTTTCACCTTTGCAATGTAAGAACATTTGTGCGTTGAGCAGCGACGTTGATTATGTTTGGATTTTGCCAAAACCAAACAGTTTGTTCTGCTACTGCTTTGTATCCGTTGTTAGACTGGTTGGTGAATGAAGTACTTCCTGAAACTCTTTTCTGGTCACACACTGCCGTGGGATGGCATCCTTTCCTCATTTGGCATTTATTGGTTCACCTTGAATAAAATTTTGTAATAAAACCACTCTGTGAGGACAACGGCTGCCATCTTGGTAGACCGGTGCCAAAAAGTTGACATATAGGATCCCAGCGTTGATATCTCCATTTCTGATGATGTCAAACATCTGATGGAGGCAACATGATGCAAAGTGACCAACATAGTCAGTTTTGCTGCTAAACCCAGAGATGGTTTTTACTAACAAATGCAACTACAGTACTGCTCACGCTAATTCCCTTTAAATATTTAATTTCTTCCATGTTAAATCTACTCTAAAGAAAGAGTTAAGAAAGTCATAAAAAAAACTGAAGTTGTTTTCATGAGAATCTTTTTCTTTTGTTTCAATTATTTGCAGCTGAAATAAAAATCAGGAAGTGAAGGTTGGATGCTTAAGAGCCTCTGAGTGGTCTAATTAATGCTGCGTTTAAGACAGTCAGTTAAAGCTAGTCCAAGAATTCAACATGCTGAGGTGAGTGAATCTTCATTAGAGTGTCTGTGTGGTGCAGCGTGAGATGGAGTTTTACTGTTATTGGCTCGTGGCTGAGACATTTCAATTGTTTGTCTAATAGTGGAGTTTATGCATCGTGTGTAAGACATATCAAAGTTGTGAAGATGTTAAGTGAGTTGTACATACGTAACACTTTATCCAGTCCAGAAGACTCCAAAGTTCTTTATATTCAGTCACTCACACACTGATGGTATTCTGCTGTTCAGTCGGAACCATAAGTAGGCGTGGCAGATGAAGTGTCTTATCAAAAGAAACAAGGACAAACAGAATGGGGCTCGAACTAGTAACCCACCATGTACAGAATGAACTCCTGCCTCCTCAGCCACTGTTGCTGCTGCATCCAAAACATTCCCAGTTTAACTTGTGATCAAATTGTGGATGCTCCTTTCAGAGCTGCTGGTTAAGGTTGAATCCAAAATTGAGGCAGATTTGAAGGCAGAGATGTAACTTCAGAGAACACAACTAAGAAAATTAACTAACACACATCTAACTAACTAACAAACAGAACAGACAGGGATTCAACAGACGGAAGACCATGAAGTAAATGTGACACTCGGTAACAACAAGGTAAGCTAACAAGAGTAAACGTGAGAAACCAGCAAAGAGAAACAAGGTGAGGAGCTTGATTACTAAGAGTGACAGCTGAGAGCAGAGACCAGGCAGGCAGACTGAGGGAAGGCGTAAAATGACAGGAAGCTGAGGAGAATATAAACTAAAGCTCAGGTGAAAAACTGAGCTACGGGAAGGCTAGCATATAACAGAATAAGCTAATAAATGGCACCTAGACTGTGCAGAATCAAACGAGAAAATAATCAAAAAACTAAACTCAGAAAAAAGCACAGAATCATGGCAGCACCAGTGGGGGTTTTGGCTCAAGCAGCCTTTATTTTTTAGACAGACAGGAAACTGCTCTAAAAGGAAGGACATGCGACATCCCCTCTAAAAGGAGAAGGACATGTGGTCAAGGTCATCAGGTCGGGACTTGAGGACTAAGGCCTCCATACTTTGCCTGTGCTTTACTTGTGCACCATCACAGAACCCAACATTGCCGAGACATTTACTACATGTTGAACATTAGATACTGAGTAGTGTGACATGGCTACTGGTAGCGTTCCAGAAAACCTCAGTGATGAGCCAGTATCCACAACAGGTGTTTAAAAAACCAGTTTAGTTTCAGTTTGGGAGGACAATTAATATCAATTTCTACAACAGTCACAATATGTTTTAATGTTGTATAATCTGCTCTGTCCTGTTTTGTGTTTCTATACAAGTTTATAGCGGTTGTCTAAATTGAAATATTTCCATCCTGTTCACAGCAGTTTTACAAAATATGCAGAAATTGCAACTTACCTTGACAACATTTACACATAAGGGTAGGTCTACTGGGTAGCAATCCTGCCTGAGCAAAATCCACTTTGGAGCCACTCACTCATACTGACTATGTAGTTCTCATGTTCTGTTTAATCTGCTGTATGTTAATACAGATTATTTTTTCCTTTTTTCACAATGAGCTTTTATTGATATGAAGAGAGAAACTGAAACTGATCATTTCTGACACTCAGATGTTGCTCAACTGGATCACGGCTCTTTAAGTGAAGCTTAGATTTCCGTCTCATTTCTAACAGAACGCTAATCCAGATCCAGCAACTGTTGAGTCTTTCTGAAGCGATCCACATTGACAACAAACTTTAAAAGCTTTAAAAGACGTGACGTTTTGTACGATGGCAGCAGAAGGATGTATTGTAGTTTTGTAAGGCAATGTATTGTAATTTTTTCTCTGTAATTTTCACAATCTTCAATAACTTGTATTTTAAAATTTGTATTTTTTATAAACTAGCTTCAGTAATGTTGCTTTGCTGCAGTGCTGTCTTACTGAACATGTTTTGGATTTTGTTGTCCTGCTGTGTCTTTGTCTCTTTCTAATCACATTCAAATACTCTGTCAATAATAATTGTCCTGTGATGTGTCTTATTGAACCTTCTCTGTGTTTATGTGTATTAATTTAGTTGGTCATAAGAAAAGCCATTTCAGCTTCAGTAATGCTGTATGAATTGAGTCTTTGTGTCTTGTGTTTTAGGTGAAGCTTCATTGAACCTACAGATTTAAAACAATGCTAGAGAGAACTTTCATGTTTCAGTTTTAATAGTAAAGCAGTAAATATCACATTATTGTGAATCCGGTGTTCTGACTCTTACACTTCATGACTATGTTTATTGCAAACCACTTTTTAAAAATGGAAACTTTTGCTTTCCAATGTTACCTCTGAAATAAATCACAGGTGTGTAACAGTTTGTGTTAGGGCATGCTCGGTGACTTTGCTGCAGATGGGAGGAACCTTGTTTTGGGGTCAAAGGTCATCTCAAGTTTTTTTTTTTTTTTCATTTTGAGGCTCTGTCAAAAAGATGTATTAGACATTTGATTTTTATCTAACCGTTACCGCAGTGATTGATTCAAATATAATAATTTGGAATACCAATAAACAGTTTAAAATAACACAAAGAATCTAATGTTTTGCTGCTTAAATCAGCAAAACACAGTAAATAATATCAACTGTGTATGAGTATTAGTGGTTCACTGCATCAACAGCAAATAGCTATGTTTTGAATACATTAGCCATTAGCCATGTTTTTTAGCTTAAATTCCATTAGCTTTAAGAGATTAAGAAGTTCTTAATGGTTATTTTATGGAACTGAGTTGTAAAAAGGGGAAGGAAAATATCAATAAAGGAAACGATCTCAACCCATCCTGACTATCGGTGAATAAAACACTCACTGGGATAAAGTTTTAGCAGTCCGAACTCTTGCTAGCTTTAGCATGTGCGGCCTGCTCTGTTTGGAACAAGCCCTGAAAACCATTAAAATACACAATAAAAACACTTGAGTTGACCATTCAATGCTGTCAAATCTGCCCTGACCCAACCTACTGTCAACAGAGGTCTGATGGGCAAGACGATGTTAGGCATTCAGTTAGCTCAGCTGTGATCGGGAAACAGGGATAAGCTAAGTTAACAGCATGCGGTGTGTTGTCAGTTAGCACACGTTAGCTCCAAACGTGGAGCTAACATAGTGCCTGTGTAACCGGATCCTTTTCTGCGTTGTGCTGGTTATCGAGTGAACAGGCCGTGACACAGTTTGTCTTTTAAAAGATGATTCTCGGTTTATTTCTGTCAAGAATACAAACAAAACAACCGTGTTAAAGGCTGCCCGCTCCAAGTCCTCTCCCGCAGGACAACATGACAAAAGGGCCCGGGAAACACCTCTCACAACTTACAAAAAAACTAAATAAACATTTTTGTACAACATACCTGTCAAGAATACAAACAAAACAACCGTGTTAAAGGCTGCCCGCTCCAAGTCCTACACAAAACAACAGTATATAACAAAAATTAACTTAATAGATCTATAAATAAACTGAATATTTAGATGGAAAAATAAAACGCACACACCTCTCCCGCAGGACAACATGACAAAAGGGGAGGGGCTAAGAGGCACAAACAATTTAAAGACAATACCACAGAAGAAGAAATAAAAGGGAGGGGCTTCAATCTTAAAGTAACACGGTTAAAACAATGACAGAGGTGTTTCAGTAAGATAAGGAACAAGACAAATAATCAAAAAAAGACATTTTGTGTAATTATAACAAAAGAGAATTACAACCAGGTTACATTCACCCCCCTAGAATTACACAAAATGAAAAACAGTGAAAAGACACTCAGTACCAGTACAAAATAGTTTTCTTTCCTGCAACAGTGTAACACATCAGAAGTGTTATAGAAGTCCCTCATTGGTAAACTGGAGAAGATCAGCTCACCAAAGTTGCGTTTCAGAATATCAAAAACAGTAGAAACTAACTTGTCACTACATGACTGAGGCTGGCAGCGAAGCGACACCTGAACCACATCTCTAGCTTTCCCAATAAGTCTGGATGTGATGATCTCACACATTTCTACAGGGTTCACACATCTTATTCTTGACAGATAACATCTCATCAAACCCTCCCATTCCTGGATGGAGAAAGTGTCAGTGTGGTCACCTTTGAAATATGGTGGTGCCCTGATATCAGACTGAACCACAAACCTCGTTTGTGACTGATCGGTCGGGTCGCTGGGTTGGCTGTGAGCAACCTGAGATTGTGATTGACTTTGTGGGTTTAGCCCACTCAGGTTCGTTGTAATGGCATCCCCAATCTGCTTAGCCAAATCAGCAATCACCCCACTCAGAGCCTCAGTAGAAACAAGTTGGCTAAGGTCAGACCTTGCATTGCCAATGGGTGTAGAAGCAGCAGCAGGGACAGGTGGGGGGTTCAGCTCAGACTGATCAACAGAACATTCATATGCACTAGAAGGCATAGGCCTACCCCTTCCAAATGACATGTAATGTTGGCCCCTCCCCAAACTAAAAGTAACCCTCCGGTCCACTTCATCACCCTTAGAAGGTACGTCAGTGTCAGACATTTCATCAAACAGTAACAGAGAAACACTATTAAAAAGAACAATGCATCAGTCAGCAAAAAAACTTATCTACAGGCAAAGGATAATAAACAGACTGGTTTCTTGTCTTCAAATTGTTTTTTGTTTTGTTTTTTTTATTCGTGCGATCATGTACTGTTTCAAAATTATGTTTATTTTCCCAAAACAATTTAAAAAATTGACAAAATTAAACATACGTTCAAGAATACTTTCACTTATTACCCTTGTATAAAACAAGGTACACAAAACAGAGCAACAGAAACTTGACTGTGTTGCCAGGATACAGCAAACCAACGCCTGCCAGTCAAAGCGCAGGGCAAAGGCGCGCGGCGCAGCGAAGGCGGAGCTCAGACCTCAAAGGCGGGAAAGGCGCAGCGGAGCAGCAGCTTCAGCAGCGGAGATTCGACGGTACAGCGGGTCAAACGGCACCAAGTGTAACCGGATCCTTTTCTGCGTTGTGCTGGTTATCGAGTGAACAGGCCGTGACACAGTTTGTCTTTTAAAAGATGATTCTCGGTTTATTTCTGTCAAGAATACAAACAAAACAACCGTGTTAAAGGCTGCCCGCTCCAAGTCCTCTCCCGCAGGACAACATGACAAAAGGGCCCGGGAAACACCTCTCACAACTTACAAAAAAACTAAATAAACATTTTTGTACAACATACCTGTCAAGAATACAAACAAAACAACCGTGTTAAAGGCTGCCCGCTCCAAGTCCTACACAAAACAACAGTATATAACAAAAATTAACTTAATAGATCTATAAATAAACTGAATATTTAGATGGAAAAATAAAACGCACACACCTCTCCCGCAGGACAACATGACAAAAGGGGAGGGGCTAAGAGGCACAAACAATTTAAAGACAATACCACAGAAGAAGAAATAAAAGGGAGGGGCTTCAATCTTAAAGTAACACGGTTAAAACAATGACAGAGGTGTTTCAGTAAGATAAGGAACAAGACAAATAATCAAAAAAAGACATTTTGTGTAATTATAACAAAAGAGAATTACAACCAGGTTACACCTGGTCAGGTATTTGTTTCCTTTTAGAGGCTTGTGGTGAAAACAGCTGCGCCAGGAATCTGTTTCTCAGCTCTGGTCACCAGCAGCATTTAGCTAGCTGGCAGCTATCATTGATTTGTTTCTCAGCTCTAAAATCAGTCATCGGCTGCTAGTTTTTCTTCCTTGAGGGCTAGCATCAGCGTCGGGTTGTCGACGGCAATCTTTGAAAACCTGGAATTATAAGGTTCCTTCTGCAGAATTCTGAATAAAACCAGGATCAAGGTGTCTATTCCTTCAGCCATTCAACACAATACTGTCACCGGTATATTTTGGATTCAGAGAAACTCCTCCTCCTTCTGTTTAAACTGGGAGAAAGTTAATGTTGAATCAGTAGTTATACCGGCCTCCTGTGTTCAGTCCTTCATGACTGGACATCAGACATCAGTAATCATTCAAACTTGTACTGCGATCTCTCTTTGCTGTTTTCACTTGAAGCACTCTGGATCTTTTTTACATTTCCCATCAAGAACAAGAACAAGAAGAAAACATGCAGTAATTTGATATTTCCAGGATTATGAAATGTTTTAAGTTGAGATTCAGAGTGCAAAAGACGAAACAGGAAGAAGTGATCAAAGGTTTAAGACCAGCAGCCTCAGCAGACATGAACCTCACCACACACCACTGCCTTCAAGCAGCCTTGCTTGTGCATCTGAACAACCTGGTTATGTTCAGAGATCAAGGGTTCATGAAAATCTGAATTTCTAACAGGACATGAAATAAAAGCCAGATTTCTGTCCAGGATCTGTACATTTTGGGGTTGTTGTTGTCTTCAAACATTCGATCAGCTGATGAGCCCTTTGTTTGAGTCTAAATGCGAATTTTGATTATTTGCTAACACAATTAGCCTCTTCTGTTCCCTCATTTTGCATTCTGAATAGTTACCTAAAAGCCTGGTTGAAATGCAGAGGCGTCTCATTGTTCCCCACTTTTAAAGTTTGCAGTGTACAGAAGAAAAGCTCCACTTGTGCTTCTCTAAATTAAAACTATTTCATATAAAAATAAAACCACATTTTTAGTGTGGGAGTGTCTACAGACAGTTCATCAGCTCAGGGTTTGACAAGAGGTAATAAACCCAAACCACAAAAACACAGATAGCGATGACAAATAACTAATGGAGACTAAAGTTCACGGCCTGAACAGCTCTTCGTTTGCCGTCGTTTTTGGAAAAACTTCAGGTTGTTTTTCTCTTCTTTTCCAGATTTGTCTCATAGAGAAAAAATGTACTGACACACATACTGACTCAGAGCATTGTTTCCTGCGGCTGGTTGTGATGTGAACATTTGGGATTTTGTCCAACTAGAGGGAAAAGTTGGAAAAGTGTCGTGAATCTCTGTAACTAGATGTGTTTCCTGTTCAGTTCCACTCCTCTGAGCGTAATGGCAGCCGAGTACACCATTTCTGTAACTGACTGCTCTCAGTACTCCACTGCCTTACAGTCACTGTTGATTTCTGTCATTTTCAATGAGAGCCCAAAGGAAACCACGGTGAACCGCTGAAAAGCCTCTGCATTTCAGATTTTGTTTCGGTGGTGTTTTCTCTGCCAGCCCCTCACCTTGTGTCGAAAGGCTATAAATAAATTATGTCCACTGCTAAACTCCACAGTTTGGTCTTTTTCTCCTTAGACTTTGACGGTTGACTCCCTGTCTTTGCTGTGAGGTGGCAGATTTTGAATATAAAGCTCTATATGTATCTTTTACCATTTTTTACACCTTAAATCTTACTTATGATTCAATATTTGATTCAATGGAAAGAAACAATCGAAACATGAACGACTGCTAACAACAGGAAGGCAAAATAGTCTAAACTCTTCTTTTATCTTTGTCTAATGGTGTTAAAAAATAGATCAGCTAAAATCACTGTCTGATGTAAGATTTTTAAAAGCCATCAAAAAACCCATCATGGCAAATGATTCCAGACATCCAGCACTCAGATCCTTAATGGTTAAAAAAACTTCAGCATAAATATCGATTAGAGATGAAGAAACATTTACTATAAATGTTTGTGAATAGAACATTTACAATATTCATTGAATAATGTAAAGAGGGGAGGGAATCTGTAGTTTAGTTGTTTTTTATCTATTAATTATAGATTTGTTTGATGTCATTCATCCCATAAAAGGAAGAAAAAAATTGTTTCCACTATTTTAGCAGAATAACCCAAAAAGAAAAGTTTTCCTTCACTGAAAGAACACAAACTCTATCTGTTCATTATGAATTGAACTGGAAAAGCCAAGCCAACATTTCCACGATGATTCCAACTGATCCCAACATGGGAGACCGCAGTGTGTCGGTATGAGCAGCTGCTAAACCTGAAATGTTTCCCGACTTGTGGAAAAAACGTTTCAGTCTTACAGAAAGTCAAATGACCTGCAGCAGAAACCCTAAAGTCTAATCCTCCAGAGTTTTCAGAATCATCTGAGTCTCAGACATCATTCTCTCACTTGTGATATAATCAAAGTTCAAACTTTATGGTTTTTAATCCTTTCATAGAAACTAACAATTGTGGCTTTCAGTCAGTACATAATATAACTAGTTTCATGATGTATTGCTGCTCTGGGTAAGACATTTGTTTTCCATCTATGCGACATAAAAATTTGATTCAAGCTGTTTGCATAGACAGTAATTAATGCACCATCTGTCTTGTGTGCATCAATTTGTGCAGTGACTGAAAATTCAATATGATTTGTTTGGTTATCCTCAGAGTCATCAGCAGAAAACTTTCTGTTTTCATGTCATAAAAATCATCCTTTCCATGAAAACAGAAAAACAATATACAGTTTAAACTGGAAAATACTTTTCATATCATAAAATTTGTTCAGATGATTCAACTAACATCTTTGTTAGCTTTATAAACCTTTGCTGCAATGATGAGTCACTTTACCTTTGAGAGGGAGTCTGTCTGTCCTGTTGATGACCTGTTCATGATGTTTTCATCACCGGCTAATCAAAAACTAAATGAAACATCACGCGCTCCGGCTTCGCTGTCTGTGAAAACGTCTCTTTGGAGCAGAGGAGCTGTGACCTGTCATCGAGGGAGATTGACATTAAGCTTATTTAAAGACCTGCTTCGATGCAGAATCACCATAGATCTTTCAAAAAGTGGAAATATCACTTGATTGTTTTCTCAAATAGTTTCTTCCAGTGCAGCCATGGCTTCTACTTGTTCATGTCAAGCTATTTTATCATAGGTAGCAGCACACCTATAGAGACTGATGTCTACAAAAGTTGGAAGTAGGTATATAGCTTAGAAACCGGATTAAATGTTTAATATCATCACAATCATCTCATACCAGCTTTTATGGCTTGTTGAGCACTTAAAATACTTTGGTACACAGAGGAAGTCAAGGTCAACTCAACAACTTCACGGTGCCAAAGTATTATAGTCAGATGTAACGCTGTCTGTCTTAAAGTTCAAGTTTGGTCTAAACTAGGCAATGACCCCAACACACCAGGTTATTATTGGGGTTAGGGTGGTTTACTTGTAGGTGAGGGGTTTCTCAATCCATCACCAGTGAGTGGAAACAGAAGTTTAAGCATCTCTAAGTTGACAACTAGTTTATCCATCCATCCATTTTCTAACACCCTTGTCCCTTAATGGGGTCAGGAGGGCTGCTGGTGGCTCTGGACAGGTCAGCAGTCCAACACAGGGCAACACAGAGACAGACAGGACAAACAACCATTCACACACACACACACAGGCACACACACACACACGGAGAAATTAACCTGACAGTCATGTGTTTGGACTGTGGGAGGAAGCCGGAGTACCCAGAGAGAACCCACCATGCACTGGGAGAACATGCAAACATTCAGAAAGACCCCGGGCCAGGAATCGAACCCAGAATCTTGCTGCAAGGCAACTGCTCTACCAACTGCGCCACTGTGCAGCCCACGAGTTTATATGAACGGAAAATGTAGAATTAGTTGTTTACAGAGGCTGCAGCAGTAATAAGCTGTCAGCCTCGGGCTGGAAGCTGTGAGAGACGAAGACAGATTTATCATTTTGGGGGAACAGAGAGCCTGTTGATGTGTGTGCATGTGTGTGTGTGTGTTGACACGTGTCCTCAGGCTGCTCTCAGAGAGGATGCTGGGTAACCCTGCTGGTTCTTTCATCAACGTCTTCACTTTTGCTTTTAAAAGTTTCCTTCTCTCTCAGTGTTTTGTGTTCTTAATCATGAACAACCTCTCCTGCTAAGCGCATCTTTTTATTGTTTAATCTTCATTCCTCACCTGTTTATCTGACATGCTGTCCTGATTTATGTCTAATGAAGCACAAATTCTCCTCATTGTAAACAAAACTTAGACGTTTGGTCCTCCTGCTCTCTGTTTTCTCCTCCCCACTCATCCCACCACCTTTATCCTTGTTCACATCCTCATCACCTCTCATTCATGACTCTGATTCTCTCCTTTCAGTTCTTCCTCACTCATCCCTCCATGAGCTTCAGATGGTTCAAAACTCAGCAACCCCCATAATAACCAAAATGTCACAGAACCCTGTGGAAATCCTCGAGTAACACTGGAGTGTGTTTCCCCTCCTAAAATGAAGCTCTGCTCCCAACCAATCACACTTTGAAAACAATAATAATCACTAAGATGAGATGGTTTACATCACTGAATGTGAATGTTAGGTAGAATATCAACAATATGAACGTTTTGTTCTCTAATTTATCCAGACTGATTTTCCTATTCTTCAAATGTGACACTTGGACATTAAAAAAAAAAAAAAATTCCATGTTTTTTTTTTTTTATGTTTTTTAAAAAAATTTTCATGTTTAATTTCCC
Organism: Poecilia mexicana; assembly: GCF_051168715.1. Classification (NCBI taxonomy): domain Eukaryota; kingdom Metazoa; phylum Chordata; class Actinopteri; order Cyprinodontiformes; family Poeciliidae; genus Poecilia; species Poecilia mexicana. The sequence continues at coordinate 3,310,268 of NW_028263390.1, read as the reverse complement.
TTTGGGATCAATAATTCTGTTCTACTTATGAGGCTTATCATGAATTCTCTTTGAGCTGTAAAACGTATTAATGGACCTTCCTGTGATGTTGATGCTTACTGCAGTTAAAATTCAAGTAAAACTTGAACATTTCAACAAGAGTGTGAAATAAAAAAATTAAATCCCCATTTTTATTATTTATTAGTTGTTTTTTTTCATTTTTGTTTTTATTTTGATCATTTAGAATTAAATTTTTTAGGGATTGGACTAAAAGGCAGACAGGAAAGTGGAAATCCCATGATATCCAATTTAATAAAGAGTTCAACAAAACACTAAAAGCAAAACGCTTCCAGGGAGAAGGTGAGGTGAAGTGGAACACAGAGGCAACAAGAGGGAGAATCCAACAAGGTAACAGGGAACAGAGGAGTGTGTGTGTGTGTGTGTGTGTGTGTGTGTGTGTGTGTGTGTGTGTGTGTGTGTGTGTGTGTGTGTGTGTGTGTGTGTGTGTGTGTGCGTGTGCGTGTGTGTGTGTGTGTGTGTGTGTGCGTGGGTGTGTGTTTGTTTGTAATAGCTTGTGGGGACGTGTGTGTGTGTGTGTGTGTGTGTGTGTGTGTGTGTGTGTGTGTGTGTGTGTGTGTGGGTGTGTGTGTGGTCTGTCCCTGTGTTGCCCTGTGATGGACTGGCTCCCTGTCCAGTTGAGAGCTGCAGACAGACACCAGCAGACCTCCTGACCCTGATGGGATCAGGGTCAGATGGATAAGATGGATGGGAGCATCTTTTGCAGAAGATAACTAAAATAAAAACACAAACTAAAAAAATAATAGTGCATCAACATAGGAGGGAAACTATACTAACAAGAAATGTATTCATTAATTTAAATATGTTTTTATTAATATGTCAGCATTTAAGTTTTGGTGAAAATGAAACTGGTGAAACTGGAACAACTACTGTTATTGATTTGTTCAACTTATCAAGTTGCTAAGTAAAGAAACTCCTGTAGTGTTTCTATACATTTATAAAAATATATATATTCAGAATTACTCTGCCATGTTTTATTTTTTTATTTTTTTACCTTAAATCAAATAATTACCTTAGTAATTATTTTTAATCATTTTCAATAAATTTGTAACACCGGGTACATATAACTCCTGTTGGTAAAATTCTGCCACATTCCAAGACAGTTCCAGAGGTTACAGATCAAGATTACAGGGACTAGATCTACTAAGAGAAGATCTGCAGGTTTTAGTCAGTGACTATGCAATTCCTGCAATCCAGGAATTTCAAATTCCAGAGGAAGATTGGGAGGAATTTGAATTATTACACCTGGATGAGAGCATCAGAGAGAAGACCAAATACCCGTTGTGCTTCCTGACGGAGGTTTTTTCCGATTTTGTTTTGGACTTACTTGAGAACCTGAAGTACAAATATGGCGACTTAAAAGCCATATTTGGAAACCAGGTTTCTCAGACCTTTGCTCAGGCTATGGGGATCGAAGACAACATTCAGGCAGAATGTACTCGGGTATTTAACGTGCTTTTCCTGAAGTGTGTTATATCAGTGGTCACGTCTCCTTTGGATGAGGAAAACCTTATAGAGTTTCTCAAGTTGGGTTTAGGGCTCAGTTCTTCGATTGGACCTGTTATCAATTTTGTTTTTTGCCTAAATCATCTTTTGGCAAAAAAATGACATAGGCCATTATTTTAGGACGGTGACGATATTAAAGATTAAACCAACCTTATATCACAAAGTGATGCTCTTAGGGAAGCATGGATAACAAAGTATGTACTGCCATCTAGTGGCCATGCTTAAGTTAGTTATTGTTAGGTTTCATCTGATCCGGGGTCAGCAACCTAATAATAATAAACAGAATTAAATGTACTGTAATGTACATTTAAAAAATTATAAGGAGCATAAATACGTTTTTAAATATAGATATAATACAAAAAATCCAGGTTTTAGCCTTTTTTCTGTTTTCATGGATTAACTGCATTTAATTTCTACAACCTGAATGGCATTAGTTATTTTTCCTAGATATTTTTTTAAACAGGTTTAAAACTATGTGGTATATTTTTCATAATTTTCCACTAATATCTAACATCCCATGGAAAAAAAAAGTTATTACTAAAAATAGAAATAATTATTTCCCTGATTATTACAACTGATTTCTAATACTGATACAGTCGTGTTCAATAGATTAGAATATATGTTCCATTAAGTCTTGTTTGAACATTTTTATTGTTATGAAAATAATAACCTAGTCCAATAACTTAACCCAACTTGTTCTACATCACAGTAGATCAAAGAAGTTCTAATGCTTGAATACTGGAATCCCTAAGCATCAGTCAGGATCCAGACACTTCTTGGAGATTCAGATTTGTGTAGAGCAACAATGTTTAGTTTTGCGAAGGCGCTTGTTCCCCTGATATTCCCGGTTGGTTGGGGTATTGAATATGCCGTGACTACTGGGTTGAAGAAAGTGTGTCATCGTTTCTTTCCAGGGAAGGATTCCACTGAAGATTACGATCAGGATGATGAGGACAATTTGTTTTGGAAAGGATTTCCATCCAGAGCCAAAGAACAAACCGACCCAGCTGGGAAAGTTTGTTTGAAGGCGACGGTACACCGTGAGAGTGAGAGTACAGTCATAGAAAAATCTAACCCGGCTGGGGAAGATTAGTCTGCAGCTGATCTAGCAGCCAAAGCTGTGGCTGAAGTGACAGCACAAGCTTTGGTTTCGATGGTTCCATCGCTTTCCTTACAGAAGAGTTCTCTGAAGGGCACTTTCACAGGCGTCTTTGAAATACGAAGTTCCCTGGACGGGGAACGTATTTCAGATGACAACAGAGTTGCTCATTTGTCCAAAAAACCATCTATAAATGCAAAGATTTCCGTTGCTGTTGAGGTTTCCTGTTCCCCTAACGTTAATTCAGTCGATAGCATTGGCTTGGATACCCCAGATGTAGGGAGGACAGCAGCTGCAGGACCAGGACAAGCGGAGGAGAACTTCTTCAAGTTCTCCGATGAGCTCCACAACAGCTGGGTGAACGCTGCATTCCAGAGCATCCTAAACCTGGGCGTCACCAAGAGGTGTCTCATTCAGGAATGAGTTTTTCTGGAGGCATCGTCCATCCCCTGCTGTGGAAGTCTCATCCTCTCAGCTGTCCGTCAGCCCAGCAAGCATTTTAGTCAAAAAGGCCTTTCCCCAATTCTGATGGAGCTGAGGGAGAAGATGCTGCCATCAGATGTGGGAAAGGACTACGACATCAAATGTTTGCTGGAGTCTGTGCTGGTCTGGATGGATTCTTTTGGCGGTGACACAGAGAGAGAGTTGTACAATGAAGACTCCTGCTCTAACTGTGGAGCCACTTCCATTGAGCTCCTGAACAACGGCGCCCTGATTGCCCTTCCACCGGCAATGTTTTCAACCAGCATATTTTTACTTTTTAATATAAGGTTGGATTTAGGGTGCAAACGCCATTGTTCAGGCTGCAGGTCACCTTGGCAGAAAAAACACTGCTTGGCCGATAACAAGGTGCTGGTGTTTTTTCTGCATAGGTTGACCAGGAAACACCAAATAGAAGCCAATCAGACCATCGATGTGCCTGCAGAATGTGGAATGGAGACGTACCACCCGTCCTCGGTTATCTGTGGAGATCCAAAGCTAACAGATTTCTACTGTTATTTAATGAAAGGAGAACAAACCGTGAAAGCAGACAACGAGCGGTTGTCAGAACGGTTTGATTTACATTGATCAGACACCAGATGTTGCAGTTTCTCCAGCCCCTCCTCTGGAAGGTGATAAAGGTGCCTTTGGAGAGGAGCTAAAAATATTAAATTCAGAAGAAGAAAACAATCCTAGAAGACCTAATTAGTAACCATTTTGAAGCTGGAGAAATCTGATTGGGACCAAACATGTGTCTGACTTAAATTTATGGGACAAAAAGGTAAAAAGATTTGACAGGTTTCCTGTTTGCAGGTTTCTGTCCGGGCGCTCCAGCTTCACAGTCTGAAATCTCCACTGAAACGATCCAGTAGGTGCAGGTGGACCTCTCTACAACCTGGAAGCTCATGTCAGGCATCATAGCAGCTAAGATAAGTGGGCACATGGATAAATACATGAGCACAGCACAGAAGGGCATCGGCATAAATAGCAGAGGAGCCAAACACCAACTCCTTGTAGACCACACAGTCGCCCGAGACTGCAAAACCCGACACACCAACCTGTGCACCTAACACCCTTGTCCCCAGTAAGGGACAAGGGTGTTAGAAAATGGATGGATGGATGGATATATATAAACTGCTTCTTTGTGTGCTTTGTAGTTTCTGTGCTGATGAAATTTTTGCGAGGCGATAAAAGCTGTAGCTCTTGCAAAACTCAAACAATACCAGAAAAAAAAAGTCTTTTTAGCACTTGAAGCTGTTGTCAGAGTATGGCATTGATTCAGTGTTATGTGGATTGTTCATTATCGTTTTTATGCTATTGTTGTTGATGTTTGTAACAAGGACCTGAGTCTCAAGAAAAAAATAAAATAAAAAAATAAAAAAAAAAAATAATAATAATAATAATAATAATAATAATAATAATAATAAACTGGCATTGTAGTGACCATTTATCCCAAAACTTAAATTCAAAAATCAAAAAACTCAAAAACTCGAAGGTGATCAAAACAAAAGTGAATCCAACTCAAATAGTCACCTGATGCACCGTGGATTCTGGTTTACGCAGCAAAAAAAGGAATCAAAAGTCAAAATATAGTTCTTTGGTTTTACTTGCAGTTCAGGCAAAAAGATTACAGGGTTCTGCTCCCATTCCTGTACCTGTTCTCTGACTGACAAAAGAAACCGATGTGACTGATTGACTGGCTGGTAAAAAACCTTATGACCACCCACGTGCATAATAAGCTACCTAAGACCCACCTATTTATACCGTAAAATACCCACATCCCAACCTGAAATTAATTAACTAATTATGTGAATTCCTAATCAAAGAAATTATAAACAACAAATCAAACAAAAATTCTAATGATAAATCAACTAGAAAACATACAAATAATACGAATAAACTAAACAATTTAAATTCTAAGATTTAACCAAAAAATGGGAAAATAGCTCCTACAGGCATTATCCGCTCCACACCAGATTTTATTTTTAATTTTTTAAGTGTTGCACAACTCCAGCGGTGGAGTAATTAAATTTCTCTATAAGAAGGTTGTACAGAGGAGCTCCACTAGGTGGCGCGACTGCACTTTCTCTGCAGTTCCGAAGCAACTCGGAGGGCTCAGCCCCAACTTCCTGAGCAGGAATGACAGCGAAAAATATTTATAAAATTTGCCCTGAAAATGGAGGCTGATGAACATTTATCCAGGTTCCTTCAGTGTGGAGAGAGAGAGAGAGAGAGAGAGAGAGAAAGAACACGAGGAGTTGTTAGGATTCACCTGTTCTTCATCTGCTCCTCATCTCCATCCCGGTAATCGGTGCAACATCTGCAGGGAGGAAAGGATCCTGCCACACCTGAGACTATTTTTATTTCACAGACTCGCCCTTCCCTTCCTCTTCTTGTCTCCTGACAGGCGCAGAAGCAGAAAGGTGACTGCAGATTGCCCTGAAATACACACACCACGGCTCTTTAAATAAACAGTGTGATCCTGAAGGTTGGGCTGGATGCAGGCTTGTCTCTTTGGCTGCTGTCATAGCGACAGCAACAGCAGCAGCAGCAGAGCAGGAAGCTGGTGAGATGATAAGCAGCAGATACAATCCAGGGCTCCGATGAATATTTCATTTGTGGAGAGATGAAGCCAGAAGAGAGAGTGAGGAAGAAAAAACCCAAAAAGTGTCAGCTTGTGTTGTTGTCCTCTCATCTGCTCATGACTGCTTCTTCACCTCCCAAACTGCCAGATGGACTATTTTCATTATCTGACCGGCTTTTGTAATTAGTGGTGATAAGCTGGGAAATTAATGAAATTAGACACAGACATGGGGCATGTCACACTCTGTTTTTCTACACCCAGGGGTAAAACATGAACAGAGAGCTAAAGTACTGTCTCAGTAAAGGTCAGAAGACAGTCCACTGAATGTATATATTATGAATATGAAGGAAAAACTCCCAGAATACATAGCTGTATCACTTGAAAACACGTTTAGCTGGATAATCTTTAACTCCCTGTTCAGTATTTACCATCCTGTTAAAAAACATTCCCTCAAAAATACAGTTTCAGTTTGGCCACAAACTTTATACTTCAATCCCCAATAATGTAATTTATTACTAAAAGTATCTCATAGAATAAAATCCAAATCTGCTGATTTGTTTTCTAAGTAGGATTTAATGAGAGTCATCATTATAAGTTCTCACAACAGTCTCAATAAACACAGTTCAGTCAGGTTATGAACCACACTTCTATGGAGGACCAATCCTGCCCATTTGGTGAAGAAGGAAGTTGCTCAGTGTCTTCCTCAGAGGTTTTCATGTTGTCTTCTTAAGAGATTCTTGGTGCAGCACCACCACAGGTGAGGAGGAGAACAGGTTTTTAAAACGGTTTGCTTCATTTGACAGCAGTGCAGTGTGAAAGTGAACCACAAGCTGAAAACCTAAAAATTTTTGCAACTTTACCATACTATGGTAAAGTTTACCATACTATGGTATAGTAAAGTTGCAACATTAACATAGTATGGGGTAATGTTAATGCATTGAGGTGTGAAAACACCAGATATTTACAACATTCTTTAAAATCTGTCCGGCTAAGAAGACAGGTCAGGTCTACGAATGTGTCCCAGGACAGATTTTGTCCAGACTGGTAAGCTAATGCAGACTCAACTTTCCTGGACCACCTCTGAGGAGAATCTCACTCGAGTGCTTTCACACCTTACTGGACACCATCCAACCCCTCAGGAAGTGTGAATGACCCAGACTAACCCAAATCCACAAAATGAAGTCAGTTTACCTCCTGCAGCCTGAATCAAGCATTTTCTTCTCTACTAGTTCAGTGGTTCCCAAAGTTGGTCCTGGAGGGCTGGCGTCCTGCATGTTTTAGTTCTCCAACAGTAACAACCTTTCCAGCATGTCAGTATTCTTCTTAGGCCTTTTCATGAACCATGTGCACTAAACAAGAGAGAGAACTAAAACACTCAGGATGCCGGCCCTCCAGGACCCACTTTAGGCACCACTGATTTACATGATCTATGTTCTGCGCTGGTGTGAAGAGAGCAAATATCAAATCAAAGCAAATAAATACCTAAAATATTTAGACAATGGAGAGCAAAGAGGTGGACCACTCCTTTAGACGTTTACATTGAAAGCTTACATTTTTAGAAGTGAGATGAAGTTATTGTCCAGTAACAGCTTCCTTAAATCAAAATAAGCTTCTTCTGGCCACGCCTCCCCAGTCATACATGGTACATCTTTGAAAGCATTAGTAGAGCCTCCCTCACAACCAACAAGAATGCAGCAAGTAGTTTCTGGATGGTAAATGAACAACTCAACACTTGTATTTTCCAACAGCCATTGTGCAGCAGTAAAATCAGTCGACCAAACATGCTGGAGCTTCCATTGAGTTGCTAGGTGATGGGCTGTGTTGCTAGGTAACACATTGTGACTCAACAATCGGGAGGTTTTGGAAACAGGTAATTTTACAGACTCCAAAAAACATCAATTGGGTATTTTTTTTAAAGTACATGGATTGTTTTAGAAGCAGTAGGAACTGATATGGAAGTATAAAAAAAGAGCAAAATGTGAATTTTTCATAATCCATCTCCGTTAAAAATGTTCAATTTCAGATAGGTCTAAGAATGAAACAAAGCAAAGCAAAAAATGACAAGTTACTCATGGGGTTTTTATAGACAAAAGTTCCTTTATTGAAAATCTTTTTTCCTTCTTTCAAGTATAAAAAGGTTGATCGTATGCATACTATTTACAGCTTCAACATTGCAGGCAGTAGAAAAAAGAAGTGTACAGTCAAAATAATCGTAGCATTCAAAATAATGTGTCGTGTTGTGAAGTGAAGTGAAGACATTCTGGTTGGTCGCTGCGTCACCGAGGCTCTACCAAGGAGGGACGAGGTCAGTTTGTCACCTACGAGACACACGGACGCTGGGTTCAAACACAAACCCAAGTCCCTCTACGAACAGAGCCAGAGACTGACAGGAGCTCAGCATGTCCAACGAAACGCATTCAAAACGAAGAGGAACGTTTTCACCCAAACAAAATCCAGTGCAACGTAAAATCTGTTTGTTTTTTCCTTTTTTTAAAAGCTTTTGTTTCCTGACAATGTGATAGTGTTGATGGAAGACTCCGTGTTTGTTTGCTGCTGCTTAAAGGATTCGTGACATCTGAATCTTCAGCTTGAGTCGAACAAAGAGAAAAATCGACTAAAGTTTAAAAGCTGTAAGTATTTTTCTCATCGTTGATCAGTGATTGTTGGACGTTCATATCTGCTATTTGGAGGCTGAACAGGACAAGGCTGCAATGCTAATGTTGATGATGATGGTTGTTTTTATAAATTGTAGATCATTGTCTATTTTGAGTATTTTAGATGAATGGAAAACTAAGATTGCATATTAAAACAATGAGTACCTTTCAGTCACAGTCAATGTTTGACGTATTTAAATCGTTTTAAGGACACCTTTTGCTTTAGTCCGTTTATTTCTTAGTACTTTTATATTTTCTACCTGGATTAAATGTGATTTGATTGAAACTTGATCACAACTTTCAAAGAAAATCCAATAACATTTTTAATATTAGGTTTTTCTGGTTGCAATTTGGGAAAGCTGCAGGATTTGCTACTTTTAGCAATATAAGACGATAACGAATTTCTCTCAATTGTTTAGTTCAGATATTAAAGGAGTATGTTCACAAATAGAGGCTGTATAGTTTCACCCAAATGAAATAAAGTTTATTTCTCTAATTCAGGTCACAGTTATGTCCAGGATACTTCAGTCAGGCGAGCTGTTTTTGTTATAATTATGTAGGCCATGATATTGGAACATTAAATTCAGTATTAATTATTTTTTAAGGAAAACAGGAAGAAAACCGATCTTCAGTTTCTCTGGAAGTGAATAGATTTTTAGCTGTATGTATGCAGTAATCATCTAAATTAACAGAATAAACTAATTAAAGGTATATTCAGCTCTGTGTATATTTAAGCTTTATATTACATATCATGAGTTTCCCTGATTCGTGTCCCGTTGCTTTAATAAGACGCTGTCAGACATGCTAATGGGGTACACCTGCAACTTTTCCGTCATTTCATACACACGTCAGCCATATTGGATGGTGCTCTCATGGTTGCTAGGCAACCTTCAACATTCTCAGTTCAGTTCAGTTGTTTTTGTGTTTCCAGAAAAATTCCCACCGGATAACCCACAAACAGCCATTTAACCACCAAACACCTGGAAGTATTTGAAGCCATCCGTCTATGTTTTTGTTTTAGATGCACAAAAACACTCTAAGACATTTTGAGGAGGAAACCAGAGAACCCAATGAAAACACACGCACGCACACGCACACACACACACACACACACACACAACATTAAGCCTGTAATTGTAATTGGGATTCGGATTCTTGTTGTGAAACAATAGTGCTGATCACTGCTACGATGACAGCTACATTTATTGATATGGAAACAGTTTTTAAATGCAAAGTCTTTATCCAGGCTACATTATCAACATAGTTTCTATGTGTGTGACCTGTTGTGGACCCAGAGCCAGGGTGCTCGCATGTAAGTAGCTTCAATTTTTTGTTTTTTTTCCAAAAACAATTTCAAATAGTTTTTCAAAATCAACTGAAAAAGCCAAGAGATAGACAATTGTTTGTCCAATTAAACTAATAATTAGTTGAAGCAATTTTTAAAATTTAACTTATACATCTATCCCAAAGTTCTGTTCGGATTTTCCTAATGTTAGCTTATCTGCATTCTTTAGCTATAGTCATAAATTGCAGGGAGCTTATAAATCTTATTATCTTATTGCACAAAGGAATCAGTCAGGAAGAGGAGGGGAAAAAATCCAATTCAAAACTAAATCCCATGGCACTCTAATGTGGTCAAATATGTTAGAGAAAAAATGAATGACAAATTAATAAAAAACTTGACTGATGTTGTTCTTTAATGACAGTAATTCGAGACTAACATCTAAAAATCTATTTGTTAAATGTGATGTAATTGAATGAATAATCAAGCTAACCAAAAAATAGAACTCTGCCAAGCAGAACAGAGACCGCTTCAACCTAACAACTACAAACTACACTCCATCTCTCCATTTTTGTTAACATTGTGTAAAGAAGAAAGTTGCGCTCAGTGTCTTTTTCATCGGTTTTTGTGTCATTTTGTTCAGTGGTTGTTGGTACAGCGCCACCACAGGCGAAGGAGGGAACTGGTTTTTCAAAGGGTTTAAATTGTTTGACAGTGGAGTGGCAGCTGAAAATGGAAGAAATGTTGCCACTTTAATCTCCAACATGTTTTAGATTTTTTGTGTAACATACATTAGAACAAATGTATGTAAAATTTTGAATTCAAAGAAAGTTACAAAAAAAAAAAAAAAAGTTCCCGCTAAGTTTTACTGGCATTTAGCAAATGCAAATAATTTTGGTAATTCTAAGCTAAAACGAGAAAAAATTTAGTCAAATTTAACTTCAGACAGTGAGGAAAAAATAGATATGTATTTTTATTCTGTGTTTTAGCTCTATGTGATGCATTAATGCAAGAGGTAAAGATCGCCAGAACAATCTTCAGTGGGATCAACAGAGAAATAAAATCAAAGTGAAATAACAGACCGCACTGTGCACCTATATGCCATACACTTGGTAGAGTGAAACGGCTGCAGGTGTCTTATATAAGCTAAGCAATAAATAAATTATATAAGTGACTGTTTGGCAGCATCGTCTAATGAGGCTACAAATACATACAAAGGAAGACTTGAGGTGGTGGTAAAGAAAGAGAGGCTGAGAAAGTGTAAAAAAAAAAAAGGGAAGAAGGTGAGAAAGAGAGGGGGTGAGGTGAGAGGGGAAGAAGTGAAGGAAGAAGGTGTGGAGCGGGAGAGGAAGCATGAATAATCCATCAGGGGATTCGCGGCATGGATTAAAACAAGGTGGGAGCCAAAAATATCCCCGGCTAAGGCAGCTTGGCGCACTGACGCTGCAACGGAGCGCAGCGTGACGGCGGCCGCTCCCGCTGCCAGTCTTCTACAGCTCAGGAAGTCAGACGTTAAGGGGGGGATGAGGAGGAGACGCTGGGATATAAGTCTGTGCTCTAAAACTCCTGGTGTCACCAACACGAGACCTCCTATTCTACCTTAACACTAAATGTAGTTAATTTTAGACAAGCATCTGATTTTGGCTAAATACTTCATATCAATTTAGTATTTTTATGCTATGTCTCATTAAAGCCACATTTCATGGATTTTATGCAATAGACCAAGAGTAATTTCTCATCTTAAAATGTTTCAAAGTATGTTTAGAAAAAAAAATAAAAAATCTGAAAGGTGCGGCATGTAACTTTTGAACCTCAAAATTAAATCTAGTGCAATAATTCAGCTTGTTCTGTGAAGGTTTGGTAGAGAACATTGGCAAACAGTGGAGTCGGTCAGCAGGGTTAAGTTACCAAATTTCTTGTTCAAAACTGGGCCGCTTTAAACAAGAAGGCATTAATTAGAGAAGCAGCCAATGGCAGCATTAATGTTTCCATTAATGTTTTTCTATGTGCATTTTTCAAGTGTTGCATTAGAAAAGGCTGATGGAAAAGGATAAATTCAATGTAACTTCCTCAATTTCACAGAAAACAACTTTGTAAGCTTTTGACTTTTCTGAAAAAGTTAATATGGGGAAGGGATGATGGAAGCACAACTGCCTAATAAGGCCTGACGTAGTGAATGAGCCCCACCACTGGTGGGTCTGTGCCTTACCAAAGGCACAAATTAGCTCGGATACATTTCAAAGTCCGACGACTCTCCATTTTACTGAGATGTGTGATGCATTCTTGTTTGCCACCTCTGCATCTTTTTTTAATGTTATGAAACATGGTGAAGGCAGCATCATGCTGTGGGGTTGTCTTTAAAGAAAACCTGTTGGATGTTTCAGATAACTCCAGACTCAGGCAAAGGTTCACCTTCTGGAGATGCTAACCTTCCACCAAAATTATAAACTCTGCATCCTCGTCCATACACTTTAACTAAAATGTGTAACACATTTACACAAGGCTGCCTCGGAAACATTTAGCTTCTGAATCCATCAGAAGAGATTTGCAACCTAAAATTAGACGATGAAGTAAAGATGTCAAAACCTGAGTCCATGAATAATTGTCACAAAAATGTGTATTAACAGATGTATTTGTGCCATTTAGAAACATAAAAAAAAGAAGAGAAGCTACTTGTTTATGGAGACTCCCAATCTCATCATACCAAAGTAAATGAGCTCTCCCCAGTCGGGAACCAACTGTAATCAAGTATTTATGAGGATAATTCTTTCTGGATCCAAACAGCAGACATCAGATTGGAAAAATAACAGAACCGGAGGGATGGCTTGTGTCATAATCTGGTTTTAAAATCTTGAGCTCCGTTTTGCAAGATGCAATAAGCTCAAATCAAGGCAAAAATTAGCAAGTGTGACAAATGAGACAGTTGCTGATGGTGAACTGAGATTACAAGCAATGCTAAACCAGCCTGTTACATCTAGTCACACTAATCAGAAATACCATCCAGATGAGCTCAGTCAGTCTTCAAAAAACGTCTAGATTTAAAGTGTGTTAAAGTATTACATAACTCATCTAACATAATCTGACCACTGACGAACAAAGAGAGAAGTAATAATAATCTATCTAGCACTTCACTGGCTTGCATAGTTTAGAGGATAGCTATACTAGCCCCTAAGCTAGGTCAGCTAGTTGCTAGCTAACACAGCACCTACCTAGTTTAGCCAGGTGCTAAACTAGCTAGCTCAGTCTAGTCTCTCCATAGATTACAATATCCGTGTTGTGGGCAAACATCACAAATTATATTAGAAATTGTCATCACCATTGCAGTACTGTCCTTGTACATGTTCTCCATTGGATAGTTCTACAGTCACACCTACAGCTAATATCAGCGAAAATGTTAAAAATGATCATTTTGATTACATTCTCTGACCTTTTCTTACTTGTGTTTCCTGTGTTTTTCTGTGTTACAGGGTAAAGTAGACCCCCAGTATTCATGGGCATCAGGCACCACAGCCGCTCGGAAATATCTAAAATCTGTGGACCCTTGAGACCCCCTCTAAAGACACTTACAGGCGCTTATTTTAACCCTCGTGTGTGCGAGGACTGAGGACTGGATTGGTTGATTTGCAAATGGCAGCCAATAACATGTCTTCAGCTCGCCAAGTTGCATTTTCTTTTCATTTTGTAGATCTGGCCTACAGAACATGTGGGTTTTTCGCCAATAATTTGGAATCATGTTCTACAGAAAAATCCACAAATACTGAACTGTGAACAGGCAGGAGTTCACTGTATATTAAAGTTCACTGTCCAACTATTAGGTTCTATTGCAGACATGGTAGGGCAGCTGTGGCTACAATCCAGCAGCTTGTCATCATCAGCATGTGAATGAGTGTGTGAATGGAAATGACTGATTTCATTGCTAAGCGTCTTTGAGAATCCTGTGAGGGTTGAAAAGTGCTTCATAAGACTGATATTTCATTTCTGAGTAAGCTTAAGTTTACACTTTAAACAGAAGAAGCAGAAACACATTCTTAACTTAGTCAATGCAGCAAAACACAAACTCATCAAGATAAGCATAAATAGGAAGCCAATTATTATTCAATGAGCAGAATTTCCTCAGGACACTGGTCATTACGCTTAAATATGAATGATAATTAAAATAACAAAATGTACGCAAAAAACATTGCTGGTCCAGTTACAGTCGTGATAAATCTAGAATATTGTTTAGTAAGAAAAATAATATTTTGTTGGGTTGTCCATTTTTTTTCACTGTGGATGGATGGATGGATATCAAATTATATTTCACATGGTAAACCACTGCACTACAAGCTATTAAATACATTTTTGATGAATGCAGGCAGCAACAGCCTATTTCGTGGCTCCATGGCTTGACGTACAAGATAGATGAGTTACAATAAAACAGCGATTTGTCCTCTGAGGCTGTAGTAGAAACAGCTTTGCCACGTAGATCACTCCGAGAGCAAATTGTGATTGCATAATTTTATTGCCCTGCACTGTGGAGATGCTGTGCTGTCCTTCGGCTGCACAAACTGAACGTGTGCTGGCACGTAGACACCGTAGGAAATAATATCAACCAAACACTACTCCTTAATCTTCTTCTTCGTCAGTGGTCAAATGTAATATCCAATGAAGGTTGTAATGTAGTCTGACTACAGAGTTATACAACAAAACACAAAACTCTCACCTTTAGAATGAATTAGCCATCAGCTAATACTAGGTGACTGTTAACTAATGATCTTCAGGCGATGATAAAGCAACGATGCAGCTTTGTTCCCTGCGCCAGATGTTTTAGTGCATGTTTGCACATAAATATTTATGGAATAGAATAAAGCTTCAGCCTCTAGAGCGTCTTTGAGTTGGCATTTTTAATGGAAGACTAGTAGCTAACTTTTACTATCAAGAAAGAAGCTGAAAAGACTGTGCTACAAAAGAAAGTTTAATGTACTGTGACCAGTACGAATTCATTTAATCTGCCTTGTCTAATCGCCACAATAAAGGTTGCATTTTTGAATTCAGATAAATTCATATTGTCGCAGTGATGTTAGCGCCAGTTGACTAATCACTGACATGAAGTACAAATGACGCGGATATTTCTCCTATTAACTTGGATTCCTCTGTTAGATTTTCTACCAAGCTAATCAGCAAACATCAGGAAAGCAATGACTTTGATTTTCTGTGCTGCTTAAGAATGATAGTCTGCCTGTAGTTTTAGCAACAGCAGCAGAGGAAGTGAACGAAGTCGCTCTGTCCGTGTTGGCCCCATCTGGTGACATGGGGAATAAGAAAAAAAAAAAAAACACATGTTCAAGAGATATTAAGTTGTGGCCATTACTTGTTATAATGAAGTCGTTCCTAAGAGTTATTAAGTCATGTTTTTTTTTCTCGCCCACGTCACCAGACAGGCTCCTTAGCCAATCCAAGTACTGAAATAACATTGTGAAGCCAATTTCCTGTAAGCTTTGTAGCTAGAATCCCTATTTTTGAGGTTTTCTTTCCTCCGTCACACCTCTATTACATACTTCACAGTCAAACAGTACTAAATGGGTAAAATTTCAAACCTCAACAGAGTCCATACTTCCAAGAAACAATCGTTTCTCAGCAGCTGAAAAACCCAGAACCTCTGTACGAAGCACAGTGTAGAACAAGAGGCTGGTTTTTACCAGGGTAATGCTGCACTAAAACACACCGTTTTTAATGGGAACAGAATAACACTTAATTATTTTTTTAATTACTATTTAAACAAGGCTCAAACTCATGTCTTGCAACTCGACAATACTTGGAAGGACTGTGACTTCACTTACAGCAGCAATATTTTCTTATAATTACCCTGTTGCTCAAAACTGACAAAAAAATAACAAAATAGCGTTAAGATGTTAAACTTTATATTAGGAAAATAAAATGTTAGCTACACGTGTCCCATGCAGATTCCATTCACTTAGATTTTTAGAAATGATTTTGTAACTTTGCTATGCCTTGTAACTCTGTGGCTGCTGCTGTCACTTTGGTCTGCTCCCTCTTACTTTCTGCACCCTGTGTTGTTTCTGGGTTTTTCACCGTCTCTGGGCCGTTCGCCCCTCCGTCAATTCATTCCCATATTTCACATGTACATGTTGCCATCAAATCCCTTCCTACTTCTGTGTTGTAAACAAACCATTTCATATCCTTGTATTTAAACAAATGCCTATATATATAATATATATATAAATTGTTGAGAAAATAAATTTGAAATAAGCTAGTTTTAAAACTTAACATGTCTTGATTCAAATACCTTAATTGTGGTTTTGAAATTAGTAATGTATTCTGGCTTTTTGACCTTTATGGTACCTGTAGTTACAGCAGATGGTTTGCTAGGATCGTTTGAATTGCCTTTTGTCTGTGTGGGAAAACAATACAGTAGAAGTTGTAGCTTTTCACACTCATCTGTGAAAAGCCATAAACACAACAGGGGTTCCTGGCTTCAGATAAAGGGTCAGAGATAGCTCCTGGTTGGAGGAGCAAAGATACGCCTTATTTGAATAAATTAAAGATAAGAATACGCCTTTTACTATAAAACTTTCCACATGGAGTAACAAATCAGATTTGCTCTTGCAACTCTCCAAAGACGTCTTTGCTTTTCTGTCTTTCCTTCTTTTTCAAAGTCTGTCAGGTAAATGAATGTATATCTCCGTTGTTCTGCAGTTTCTGTTGTAATTTTATGCATTGTCTTATATTGGATTAAACTCTATAATTCTGTGACGTCAACACGCATTGTTTTCCTTGTGGCTACACGCGGCCCGCCGGGAGGACCTGGGATCCAAACGGAAGAGAGAGAGCCAATCTTTTTCCAAAATTAACTAATTCAGAGAAACTCTTCCTTAACAAAAAAATATATATATATATTTGTGCTTTTGAATATGCATCATGGAGATAATCATAAAAAATGTTTAAGATTTAATATTACACCCTGTTTCCAGACCAGCTGAGTCTCTGAAAATATTAACTATTATAATCCCTGATAACTGTTCGCAGTATCGGCAATATTTATCAGTAACATCCAGTAAACATATTTCCTCACAGAAAACCATAAACAGAATATAGAAATTTACTAGAAATCATTGCTTGTCAAAGCAGCTACGAAATGTCTCTAAGGCAGATTTAAATGTACTGTTGGTAGGAAACGTCCCACGGCAAGAGAAGAATTGGGTATAAAATCATTAAAACTGCAAAATTCTGTCATGGAAAGGTGTCCTTTTTGAACATCTGTCTCATTTTAGTCTGACTTTGAACCAAATGTTACTACTGACAGGAAATAATGTTAGAGAAAACTCAAGCTACGAATGTTTTGACATCTTTAGCCTAGCCTAGCATTACGCCAGCCGTGCTCAAAATACTGTCTGTTTGACTTTCAATGCTGTTGTTGATACTGACCCCAGGGATCGGATGTAAAGCATTTTTCATTACCAGAATGTGTCATATTTTTACAGAGCCAAAAATGATCTTTGAAAAGTTGTCTGGATTTCTGTAGTTATAGTCAGTGGTACAGATTAGTTAATGTTTGGCTAAAATAATGGCTTCCCCTAATTATGTTTTGTTTAACAGCTTATGATAAGATGATTATGATTTAGCCATTTTTTTCCAAATCATTTTAATTAATTTCTATGCAAATAGGCAAATTTTGCTGAATTCAGTATAACGTGCAATCACTTGGACAAAACTATAGCCTACTAGGAAGTAGTGAAATGTTGACTGCAACGATGTTAAAGCAGATAATTTTGGGAATTAAGCTTGAGAAGCATTTAGCAACGAGTTTACATAGCTTTGCTACCAGGTATTGCCTGCTATAGAGTGAAATACATCAAAGGTTTATATAATTTTGACAATATTTTACATGTCTAACCTACTGGTTTGCTGCTGTACCATAGCACAATTGCTCAGATTTTTTGAACAAGCTGCAAAGGGATTTGATTCCTGTAAATGTTGGGTTGTCAGTTTGTGATGATAAATGTGTCAGGAAACATAATATAGACATTCATGGTGGCCTCAAAATCCATTAAAAACAAAACAACAACAAAAAAATCATTGACACAGCTGTGTAACAAACTGGATGTAGCATACTGGTAACATTCCACTTTTTATTACTGGCCTACTTTGTTCATCTTTTTTTTCCCCTCTTTTTTTTGTTTTTCTAACAAAATTCCGTCGTTAAAAATCTTTCGGTGTTATACTTTTTATAGAAAATATTTTTAAAAAAGAGCAATTTACAGTTATCTTACACTTCAAATGTCCTCTGGCTTTTTGTTTTGGAACAGATATGACTTGTTTTGTTCTTTTGCAGCACAAGGTGTCACAGAATATGCATCGCAACAACAAACAGAAGTCACCACAGCTCAGGAAAAAAAAAGGAATTTCTAAAAATACGGAGACTTCATACAAGAAAAAGAAGAAAAACAAACAAAAAAATAAATACATGCATACATACAAACACAATGCCATGCGAACACAGTTCATTTTTGGGAAGTAAATTAGTTAAGATTTGCATTTCAGTACCGTTATTCAAACATTTCATGCCATCTCGCTATACATACATGACATGGGTTTTACAGTATGCGACATTCACTGCATCTGCTGTGGCAAATGGCTACGAAAAGGCCTAATTCTTTTGCAGGGGCAATGTCTCGTTGATGAAATTGCAACTTCAGTGAGAAATTCACACAAACACGTTCTAACCCCGCTAACAATGTTCATTCATAGTAAACTATTGAGATTTTTTTTTTCTTTCGCTCCTTTTTTTTCTCCTTTTATTACTTTTGTCCAAAAATTTTAAAATCAAGTTAAGGTGCACATAAATGTGGGCTCAGTAACAGTTGGATATTTAATAACTAAAATGTTCGCTATCCTTTGTGAAACAATGCATTTTCCACAATAAAATTTGCTTCTGCGTGAAGATTGCATTCCCGCTTCCGACTACGGCATTAGTCAAGCTGGACGAGGAAATCTCACCGTGTTGGTGCTGGTACAAAGAAACAAAACAGGAACTCTTCCCTCTAAACCAGCTTTAGCAGCCCTGCAGGAAGATATCAACTGACTTATAATCAGCTATATTTGTGCACAAATGGGGCCCCCTCTATTTATTACAGTGCACCAGCTAAGACTTGCCTGCCGGAGGTTATCTGTTGGGGTTTGTTCTGGGAGTTCAACAGGGACACTCATCAGGCCGTGGTAGAAGAAGATAATGCTGTTTACCCTGGGAGGCGAAGGTACCCATTTTAGTATGTGTAGAGGACAATGTCATTTTTATTTATGTGATTTTATTTGATGTTTTGCAGCAAAGAGGAGTCAGTTGTTGTTAGGCATGAGCTTTGTTCTATGTCAAATATACCAAATATATATTTGGTATATTTATACCAAATATAAATATACCAAAGGTTAAAAGTCAAAACGAAGTCAAAAACTGCCAGCCTGGTCATCATCTTCCTATGCATTTTTGCTCGATTCTCATCTCCTTTCAGTGCTTCAGCTCAATGGGGTTTCTCCCATTGAGCTGGATTTTTCCGGTAGGATTTCAACCAATCAGCGAACAGAGGGAGGAGTTTTTGACGTCGATTTTCTGCCCTGTTTTGAATTGTAATTTGCCTGTAGTTTTAGCAATGGCAGCAGAGGAAGTGAACAAAGTCATTCAATTTGTATTGGTTATGCTTCCAAATTTTTAAATGAACATTTATAGCCGTCCTGTTTGGTTCAGCGCTTCTATCTTGGCAGTGGTGGATGGATTTTACAGCCCTGGTATTTACCCAATTGAACGTTGGCGATTGGGTAAAATTTGAAACTTGAACAGAGTCTACCCCTTCAGCAAGATATCATTTTTCAACAGCCAAGGGTCCCAACCCTCTGGTTTGGTTTTTGGGACTGGTTTTTACCAGGCTAGAAATTGCTAAAATGTTCTGTCACGTTTCCACGGTTGACATTTTGTTAAAAGAGGAGCTAATTACAGTGTCATAGAACTAGAAGTTTTCGTTTATTCATTTGGGGTTTAGAGTAGGGCTTCCTGCTCCATCCTGCGTGCCAGAAGAAGAACCAAACTTCTCTTAATGTTCAGAGACCAGGCTAAGCTGACTGCTTCTGAAACAGGTCAGGCACATTGTTTTCAAAAGAAGGGATCAACAACCACTTTTTTGGGGGTGGAAGTGTCGGGGGAGACGTTTGGAATAATTTTGAAACAAATGTTAGCAACAGGCTACGTTTTGTTAGTATTTATGAAGTAAAACAAATCCCCCAACAGTAAAGTAACTGCTTTCTGTGAGGTCCATTCATAAAAAATAAATCAATCGCTTTCCTTCAACTTTTGTTGGATGTTTTAAATTATTTTTCTAACATTGATAATAGTATCTGAACTCTGGTGCTTTTGTCTGATGTAACTGTACCATCAGCTGTTACTAGTGTTTCCTAACAAATCCAGGCCTTGTTGTGTTTGCTTGTTTTTAAACCTTTTCAGTAGTGAAAAACAAGACAGAAGCACCGGCCATCACTCAGTCTACACAATAAATCTATACTACTAATAAGTTCAGCAGGAGCATATTCTATGTTACTGACTAAAATAATAACTGTATTGTCATGGGTGTAATATTCACTATGGTATATTAGCAGAAGTAGGAATAGTTCAAGTATTTATTATTTTAAATTAATTCAATCAGTTTATGTTAATTGATTTTTGTTTAAAATTTGCGTATTAGCATCATTATAACTTGAATCCCTATTATATTTACTCGATGTTACCGTACCAATACTGGCCCAAGCCGAGTACTAGCCAGCTTTCTTGCTTTCTCTTTGTTTTTCTGTTTAGACTTTTAAACATAGCGTGCATCAATATAACCTGGTCAAAAGTATAAAAGTAACTCAATAATTTGTAACTTTGGCTCAATTTGTTTTGTCAGTGTAAATGGTTAAAGGAGTTTAGATCTAAAAGTTAAAAAAAAAAATCCCAGAAATTAAATTTGTATTAATAAAATCCACAGCTTTCAGAAAAAAAACTTCATCTGGAAGGAACAACCTGCTAAACAATTAAAAATTACAATGTGCATTTTGTTGGGATTTTTCTCCAAGGTAATTTTTTCCCTCACAATATGAAACAATATGAAGTGAGTTATTTACTCGCCTCATTTTTATTTTTATTGTAAAACCTGCATCATCATCACTTTCAATCAACAGCAGTCAGTTTTGGGATGAAGGGGTTTCAATTCATGGTCATTACTTTTCTTATGAATATTAAAACTTACTGAGATTTTATTTTTAAATAAAAAAAAAACAACAAAAAACTAGAGAACAAAAGCTTCTGTACACTATTTGGCACCATTAATAGGAACTGAACGGCGTTCGAACCTGACAATCATCAACCGCACCGTAACTGAGAGTTTCTGCTGTGATTGATCCGCTGAAGAGCTCAACGTAATAAGCCGACATTTTGGTTTTAACGTTTTCAATGCACAACACTGGAGTTCTGCTGTTAGGCTTATTGCCTTTGAAATGCTGCTGCACAACAGTCCCTTCCCACCGGCTCTCGCCCTCTGCAGCTCACTGCAGCATTTTCTGGCCCCTGCCTAAGAATTTCTACAAACTCTGGAACAAACTGAATTTTCTCCCTGTGCTTTTGCTGAACCTTGACAATTCTATCCTCGCAATTTAATGTGGAAGATAGTTCTTCGTAACAGACACAGTGTAAGCCATCTGCCAGGTTCAGCTGTTGCTGAGCTATTTTTGATGCTACAGAAAAGGATGCAGTGGGCTTTCGGCCTACTGTATTTTTCTCTCTGCACATGATTTGGTTTTGTCTCCTTTTGCTGATACTGAGGGGGTTAAAGTAAGGTGCGTGCAGAGTCGTCTTTGTCTGTTTTATCTGCTCACGTGTCACTCTTACTGACGCGTCTCAGTGTCTGCCCCTTAAGGAACTTTGATGACCCTCATCTGTTTATTGAGAGATGACTGCAGGAGATGAACACACAACTGGTAACATCAAAACCCACATATTACTGTATTTCTGCAGATTTCTTTAAAGATTTAGCAGGCAAGTTTTGGTAACTAAATTGTTTTGTATTTCTAGGAGTTGGGGAAAGCTTAAGTAACCAGTTTGTGCTAATGACACACTGTCCGGACCGAGGGACTGAATGATCAACCAGTTGGGGCTGCACTAGAACCCGGTCAGCTTAACTGCTGTTGTTAGGAAGCAACCACTCCTTGGCTGACACCATATGCTCCCCTACATCGTAAGAGATGCCTCAGCATCTGAGAGTCCACCAGTAAGCCATGGTTTCTGATCACTGACGTTAGTAACTGCTCAAACGTTTGTCACATGATCAGGATTTTCCCTGACTTCGATGCACTCTATCTCCTCCCGTTCCCTCTCCCGCTCGCGTTCCCTCTCCCGCTCTTTCCGCTTCGCCCGCTTTTTCTTCTTGTGCCTCTTTTTGGACGGCGGAAAGAAAGTCAGGAAGACGGGCAGGATGACGAAACAGTGCAGCAAAGTGCAGCCCGCCGTGAGCAGGGAGCACTTGAACAGCGTGTAGGTCAAATTGGAAGGCACAAACACTAGAGGCATGATCCCGATCACGAAGCAGGACGTGTTCTGCAGGATGGCTGCCCCGTGCTCCTCCAGTGCCAACTTGATGCACTGCGTCCTCGTGTGCTCAGTGGCCAACACAAAAGTGTACAGGTGTGGTGCACAGTGATCCATAGCGAAGTTGAGAGTATAAATAAGGCACAGGATTGAGATGCTGTCCATGCCGACGTTCCAGAGGGTCATCAAACCCAAGACGCCCAACTCCACGGACGTAACCGTGAGAACGAGCCAGAAGTTTCCCAACGGGTTGATGACCAGGAAGAACGTGAGGATGAGGATCGTGAGCACGCTGAAGCCTGAGGTCAGGATGGGCGAGATGACGGAGGAACTGTAGCGGTCCATGAAAACAAACGTGGGATTGAAGGCAATGAACTTGATGCTGTTGATCAGCATCAAGGGGCGAAGCTTCTCCAAGAGCTCCACCACCTCCTCTCTCTTCTTCTCCGTGGTCCGCGCTACCAAATACATGCGCGAGGCAATGATGTCGTACTCGTCTGTGTTGCGGTTTTTCGAGAAGATGATGTCCTCTGTAAAGTGCTGGTACTCCGGGCTGCGCAGGAAAGAACCCTTCAGAATATTGATGAAGTCACTCTTGGTCGACGCGCTGATGTTCACCACCCGAAGGTAGTGGAAAAAGTTGTCCATCCAAGAGATCTTGTTGAAGCCATGACTGAGAGTCTTCAGGTGCTCCTGCACAGTGGAGTTCCAGTACTCGATGGGCTCGTAGATGTAAAACCCAATCACAGGACTGTAGTTACTGAAGTACTTCTGCTGGGTCACAGCGTACGAAACGCTTGGCGAGTTACTGGCCAGCAGGTTCACTATGTTCGATCCATCACTGATTTGTAAACATCCCATGAATGAAAAAGAAGCATAGATGAGATAAAGGATGACCACAAAAGGCTTGACGTAGGTGTTGGTAATCCACTCGGTGTAATGCTCGCGCAGGAAGTGCTGGATGAAGTGATTTTGGTACGGCACACTGTCGTGGTGGGTGGACAGGTCATGGCCGTCGCTCATCATGGTTTTAAACCATGTCGGCTGGCGGTCCAAGTATTCCACTGAGGGGATCTTGCAACAGAAAACGCTGTGGTAGCGGTTCTGCTCAAGCTGTCCAGCGAACACCAGGCAGGAGCCATAAAAAGAGAAAACGTAGAAGTAGTTGACCAGGATGGCCACGCACATGCTCTGGCAGAAGATTTTCACCGACTCGATGTTGGTGAAAGGGCTGGCTCCCATGCCGAAGGTGATGATGTAGAGCGAGCTGGTCATGGTGTAGCACACCATCACGTCGGCGAAGGCGTCAGCCACGCGCTCCTTGAAGGGAAGGTTTTCCCTTGTTCTCCTCCAGCCTGCCAGAAGTTCAAACACCCCTTTGGTTCCATGACCTGCAGAGGAAAGGAAAGAGGAATGTCAGGATATGAACATAGAAGTAGCAGATTTACAGTATTTGATGTGGTCATATGAGTCAAACCACTCAGAAAATATGGGTCATATATGTGGATTGGTGGGTCATCTATATGACCCACCAATCCACATCGCTTCATCTCTACATGGGTATTGGATTAGTAAAACTATGATAATAACTTTGTACTTTTTTCTGTCCTTTCCATGGTAACAAGGATACTTTGCAAAACTGAGATTCCCTGCTTTGTTTGCAACTCCTGTGGACACAAAGACCGAGAATTTTAAAAGACCATTCCAAAAGGACAACTTTTCAAAAACTCAGATTGTAATATATCCATGTATATTAAAAAAATGGAGTGTATTTTTACAGCAATTCATCAAATCCATAGAAGCCAAAGGCGCCACATTCAGTCATCCAGCCATTCACGCACACATTCACAAGTATTGGTGGGAAGCTACTACATAGCCACTGCTGCCCAGGGGAAGTCTTCTATGGCAACTGGGGATGCTCTGTGTTAATGCACTGTGAATAGAAACATTTTATTTGTGCACATATATTTACTTCAGTCAGCTTAAATCTTGGATCTTACCATCAGAATGGTGCAGTTCCACTCTGACCATGATGCTTGTGTTTTGAGAAAAACAATCTGAGGGATTTGCATGAAGATCAACAAATACGGACCCATTTTTATTTCCCAAATTGTTGCATTTCTTCAAACTGCTGCCATAGAAGAGACACGCAGCCTAACCAAACCAAAACAACAAGCTGGTGCTGGAAGTTTAAGGTTGTTTTCACACCGGTAGATTCAGTTCCACTGGAAACCGAAACTCAAACACTTTCAGTTGGTGTGGCTCGCTTTCACACTACAGCATTTACTTAGTATTAGATCAATATAAAAATTCCCACTATCGCGCACCCATAATAAATATTGATGAGTCAAAATGAGTTCCACTTTTCTATAAACAGCCAACAGCTTCTCAAATAAAAAAGTTGGTATTTCATTAAAAATAACTGTCAAGAAAACATATGTTTAATTAAGGACAGCCAGTGCGATTCAAATGACAAATATTGCTTTTGGCACATTGCTAAGTGGATCAAATATTTTCCAACAGGATTCTGCATCTTTCTCACATGGATCTTGGGAACTGTCTCCAAGATTTGTGTGAATTTGGATGTTCTCTCTGTGCAAGCGTGGGATTTCTCTGGGTACTCTGAATCCTCCCACAGTCCACTATCTAAATTGCCCAAGGTGTGTGTGTGTTTTTTGTGTGTATACAGCTAATCTCTTCTCCTCCATCTAGTTCCCTCCAACTCCCCCACTTGCTGTCATTGCTAACTATTTTTTGTAGACCCTTATGGCATGCAAATCAGCAGAAAACCTTTGCTGCACCTTTAAATAAATCATACATTTGTTTTACCCGCTTTGTAAGCGTCTTAGCACCGTTCCCTTCCACCGCCTTCTCTCCTCTCCTTATACGTGAGGTGTAATTGTACTTGGGGGTTATTACGCAACGGGATCCAAATCCGTCTTCTTCAGGTCCATTCACTGGAATCCAATCTGTGGGCCTTTTCACGAGTCAAAAATACAGACAGAGAAACACAGCGTACAAAGGCATAGTGCAAAACCACCCACGCTGGAACACCCATTCACCCACACGCCGTGCCGCCGTTGAAAAATGCACGAGCCGCATAGCTGGGAGTAAATGTGCTCCGGCAGGAAACAGTGAATGCACGATCAACTCCATGTTCCCGGGCCACATGAATGTTTCAGAGCGGTGAACGCCGCCACATTTGGAACACCCCAGTCATCGGCCTAAGGATGTGCCTGCGCGACGCTAGCAGGCCGGCGGAGTCACTACCCTTGACGACGTTCTAAATTCCCCTTGTTTGACACAGAGGGAAAAAAAAGCTAATTAACTATAAAGGATTAAGCCTATGTAATGAGTCAGCTAGATGACGCTTCCTGCTTTTAGTTTTATTAAGCTGTCCTGCAAGTCAATTAGTTAGTGTCACTTGGTTTAGAGGGAAGGAAGAGAGGGAAGAACACCAGGGGCCTCCACATGCGTCTTCCTACTCAGATTATCCAACAGGATGTAAAGAAGGATGTCATTTTGTAGACATGATTGAAAAGGATCTAGAATTCATTACGGTGATTGATTTCAGGCAGGTGGAGGTGGATAACAACAAGCAGCCCATCTGGAGACGAGTCCCTGGTTAGAGACATTACCAACAGAGACTTCTGCCGTCGCTGTTGAATATCCAACAAATTAGGCTGTGTCACTTCCAGTGCATCTGGAAAGTATTCACAACCTTTGCTTAATACTTTGTTGAGTCACCTTAGGGAGCTTTTACAACCTCAAGCCTTTCTGAATGTTTGGTTCATTCCTCTCTGTAGTTCTTCTCCAGCTCCATCAGGTTGGATGGAGACATCTGTCAACCATGTTCAGATCTCTCCAGAGATGTTTAATCAAATTCTAGGCTGGACTCTGGCTGACATTCACAGAAGCTTTCGATCTGTAAAGCTTCTAAAGCTTTAGAGATCTTGGCTATGTGCTTTGAGTCATTATCCGGCTCTAGTCTCAGGTCAAGATGCTCTGCAGCAAGTTTTCATCCAGGAAGTCTCTGCACATACGCCTCATGTTCACTCTTGCTGGGTACGTCAGAATGAATTAATCAGAATACCTTTACTGTTATTGTACATGAGAAAGTTTCATTTCAGTACGGCCCATCCAAATAAAATACAAACAGCATAAACCATGGTAACAGAGATAAACCAAGAACGTCTGCAAAGTGTGGACGCCACGTAGAGAGTTAAGTGTGAGGTTGGAAGGAACTGAACAATCATACGGTGAACTCCAACGCACTAACATAAACATCACATTTGTTATGGATGACGAGGAAAGTGGATGTGACACAGGACAATAGATGTTTTCTGCCTTTTATAATTACTGCGTTAACAAAACTAAACCCAGTCACCATGATGTTCCTTACACAAAGCAACACAATTTTTCTGCGATTTTACGACCGAACACGACTCCGACTCCGCAGTGGAAACCCATACTCTCCTTTGATCTTGTTCTCTGATCTGCGCACACACACTCCGCAGAGCAACGCCGAGTACACAGTCAGCAATGAGAGCAGCCTGGCTGTACTCTCCCAGTGATGTCATCTTGTTTTTGGCAGCTGCAGTAAAAAACTTCACCAGTCTGACTCAAAATCGCTTCTGCACACAACACACTTGTTTATGCTGCATAAAGATGAGGTTGTTTTTTTTTAAAGCCAGGAATTACCATGTAACAATGAGCACACTGCATCTCTGATGACAACATTAACACATTCAGATGTCAAGAACCCTGACTAACTTTGTCTTCCTTCAGTGGTACCTTCAAGGCTGCTGAGTGAATAAAATATCCACTGTTCCTTTGTATTTAAGGGATTCTGTGTGTTGGAGTGAATCTGAGTTGCTATGGCAACTAAGGATGCCTTGCGTTAATGCACTGTGAATAGAAATATTTTATTTGTGCACAGATATTTACTTCAGTCAGCTTAAATCTTGGGTCTTATCAGAATGGTGCAGTTTCACTCTGATCATGACGGGTGTGCTTGGAGAAAAATAAATCTGAGGAATAGGATTGATTGACCAGACAGTATTGGAACTAAAGTGTTCAAAGTGATTGTTTTTATATAACTGACACTAAAAAATGATTAAAAGACAAAGCATGAAAATCAATAAAAATAGACCCATTCTTATTTGCCCAAATTGTAGCATTTCTTCAAGCTGCTGCCGTAGCAGAGACACTCAGCCTAACCAGACCAAAACAACAACCTGGTGCGGGAAGTTTAACCCCTAGAACCCGACGAACCCACCGGTGGGTCCAGCTGCCACGACCTTGGCTCGCTCTGTAAACAAAGGCTCCACGTGCCTTTAAATTTTTTTTATTTTTTATTATCCGCTAAAAGAGGCTTTGATCTTTCAAAAACTATTCCGCATAAAGGTTTTGCCCAAAATGTTAAGTTTAAATTTATGTATACCCCTTGAGGGTGTAAGGGACCAAAATGGTGACATCTGTTACATTTTTAGCTGCTGTGGTTTGCTTTCACACTGCACTCTGCCAAATGAACCAAACCATTTGAAAAACTTGTTCACCTCCTTGCCTGTGGTGGCGCTGCAACAAGAAGCACTGAAAGAAAAGACACAAAAACCTGAGCACAACTTCTTTCTGCATTAAACGTAAATAGAAAATTTGATTTTTAGGATTTCTCTTTTGTCTTCGGTAAAAAGACCAAAAGCCATTTCTACTGCTACCACAATGCTCACAGGTTTGTTTTGGTTGTATTTACCCAGAATGCCCTGCACTTTAGTCAACTACCTGTTTTGGAGTGGTCTCCAGTCCACTTGGCCTTCACATATGCATTCGAAAAGAACCAAAGTTCACTTCATCCAAACCGAGACCAAGACTTGTAGGTGGACCAGAGTTTGCTTTTTTGGTTCTCATCATAGTTACATTATTTATTCACACCTCTGCATATGACCTGGACATTCCAGTCAAATGAACTAAACAGACAAAGTGGACTAAACAGGGCTGGAGGGAATGCAGCCTTATACTCTGCTAGCATAGTGAGTACATCCAGAAAAAAACAGCTGACCAGGCTAACAAGGTTATTGTTCAGAAGTACTTTCTCTATGAGACAGACTAACAAAAGGAAATGCAAAATGATGCCGCTTGTTAGCTGTTCTAATGCTAAAAGCTAACAGCGTGACTGACGTTTGACAGCAATTTACAAAGACCAATAAAGCTCCTGTATTTATAACATTGACATCCTAGTGCTTTTACTAAATAGTGAGTTGCTGGAGGTGTGGTCTCTGTTGAAGCTTTATATTTTACACAATCGCAAATGATGTACAAAATTCGCCAAAAGTGAACTGCAAATAAACCTTGTGGGAGTTCTTTACATTTCATCTTTGCATCTTTGCCAGCAATAAAATGTCTCTTGCTCCAAATTTAATTGGTTTGAGTTTTTGAGTGTGGCTAACATGGACTGAATGGCTTTGTTCATTTCCTCCGCTGCCAATGCCAAACTACGACTATGTAGAGGCAGAATAAAATTCTAAAGCAGTGCAGAAAATCTGCATCAATCCTCCTTCTGCTCACTGATTGGTACAGTTGAAATTACAATGAAGAAATCAACCTCCATGAAAGAAATCCCAGACGGAGCACTGAAGGGAGATGAGAATGGTACGGTGTAGAAAGGAAACGGCCACAATCAGATCAATGACGAGTGTATGTAAAGTTCTGCCTAGTATCGTATCAAAAGATCCTGTTTAACTGTGAGAACATCATCACTGGTCACTGGTCTAAGAAGGTTTCCCAATGTACAACTGTCTGTTCCTTCCAGGTTACACACTGATAAGAATCATGCGTCAATTTAACTTTGCTAATCTTTGCCGACAACTCTGATGAACTTTCGCAAAAACAAAAGATCTTCAAAGATCCCATCCGTTCTTTTGACTCACCTGTTCACCTCTTATCTAATCGAGGAAAAACTTGATTAAGGACTAATGAAGGTGAAGGGTTAAGGTCGGTGACCCTGTTACGCAACAGGATGTGCATAGACAGGGAGAACAAATGGAAACTGGAGCTGATAATTAACGGATGAAGAGGCAGGAGTTGCTGCAATCCCAGCATTCTCCCCGGTGCAGGTACAGCACTGAACGGATTGTAACAGGGCCGTTTGTCTCCGTCTGTCTTACTGGCTATTTTCTGCCGCAAAGGGAGTCAGGGGGATAAAAGAAGTCAGCCTTACAGTCTCGCACAGTGACCACGGGTCTTCTGTAATGGAGGTCCTTGCCCTCTTTGCCCTCATCTCCCTCCCCAGCCTACAACAGAATTCTACCAGGTCGTTAAGCAAAATTACTGCTCTAAAACTTCTGTGGCCGGCATGTCCCCCTCAACACATCCATCACATGGAAAGAGAGCGTGTCAAGGGGTCCCGTTCACTGTGGATTCCCCCGATATGGGCCGCCGTTAACAGTGCCGGCCTGTCACACGGGTGATGATGACAGAGGAGGCAATATCGCATGGAGGAGGTCTTGTTGCAGAAGACCGACCCGAACTCAATAAAACCAGATGGGGTAAGAGATATTGAGGACGAACACCAGGGGAACCCAAATGCAATCTTCACATAGCAATCAATACCTGGGTGATTTTGTTCCATTAGAAGCCCAGTGAGCTTTTCTGCAACAAGGAAAGGACATTTTTCCAAAGGAAATCTTTATCGCCACCATTTTACCTAAATGTCCTTGTCTGGCTAATTGCAGTTGTTAGCACGCATATTAGTTTTAGCTGGAGGAGATCTTAACCGAGCGGGGAGGTATCACACAGAACTAGTCTGCAGACGATTAGTTTCTTTATCCAGGAAAAGTAGAGGGAAGATTCAGAAGCTGCTCTGGGGAAAACGTCAGACTGCAATCACAAATAGCCATAAGTTCAAGCAGCTAAATCATCTCAAAGGCACTCAAGAACCAATTTTTCCAATTTAGCAACAAACGGAAAAAGACGTCAGCATGAAGTCTCATTTAAAGGTCAAAGATATCAGGGTGTTTGGAGGAGAAATAACTGTAGGGTTGTTTCTTTTCTTTGCCATTTTTAGAGGATATTAGACAAATGATATTTGTGACAATAGTTAGTAGTATTTATTAGCATAATGGTAAACATGGTGGGAAAAACGCTGCTTTGTAAACTATGAAACACAATTGCTGCTTTTACAAATAAAACATAGTTGGGATCTGGAAGGTCATTGGTTCCCAAACCTTTCTGTGCCGTGGCCCCCAAAGACCTTTAGTTTCTGGCTGTGGACCCCTTTTTGCAAACCCACAGACAATGATATTACATAAACTTTAATGTTTAGGATGTTTTTCAACACTTTTTTCAGTATCTAATTGTCATTACATTTGTTTAGCAGAAATTCTGCCTCAAACTTTCTGATTTCAGTCAGCCAGGAGCTATTAGCAGGACAATTCTTTTTCTCTTTCTCTTATTAAAAATGTGTCCATTTTGCTCTTGCTATGCTAGCTACAGGAGCAAAGCAGCTTGATAAAATTGACTCTCAGCCAATCAGAAAGAAAATAACATTTCAGGACATTATTTTAACTTAGATTGTATAATAATGAATGAATAATGAAAAACAAAATATTAAAAAGTTCTGATTAAGAATTTTGTTTGTTTCAATTTCTTGATTTTTCAATTTTGTTTTTCATTTCTACTCTCATGCTTTCTGAGGCCCTTCTATCATCCCCTGGTGGCCATGAGGACACCGGTGTCATCATGACATTTATAACCTAAAGCTTTAAACCTTGGGTTGTGGTGCATATGCTTAAACCAAGCAATGTGTCGCTTCGTGTTTTCTGGCAGAATCCACTGAAGGAGTAAATGAAAGTGGAGTTAGATGAAAAGCCAAGTAATCAAGCTGATTACAAAACATTCTCCTGGGAACCCAAAACCTGTGCAGCAAATCTCATGGAAGTCTGTCCAACACTTGCAAAGATGTTCCAATAACGTTGTGGCTCTGGAGGAAAAGATCCAGGATCAGCAAAGCGTTAAGACCCACAGTAGAATAATGATCCATTTATAACTGAGTGATAATAGAGAAATGGAGGCTTGTCTCTGTTACGCTCAAAACAAGGAGACACCATGTAGGCTTGATGAAGTTGTCTGTGTGGTGTGTCAAAGAAAAGAATTACATTTTCTGGCACCCCTGGTAAAAATATGCTAAAAGCAATGTATTAATCTTGTACTGTACTTGTACTGTATTTAGCGCAATGTGATAAGGCCATTCAGTTTAACAAGGGTCCCTGGACACTTAAAGATCTCCAGCATCACAGATCCTCCACTGTACTTAACAATGGGTGTTTCCCAGAGCAAACCAACCTGTTGTTTTGTGTTTAAAGGGGCAGTATTATGTAAAATTTACTTTTTTGACTTTACATCATGTTATACTTGTAATGTTATTTCTTCATCAGAAACATACCTGGAGTGTTGATTTGATTCTTTTATGCAGGTTTGAGAAATCCTTTCATCTCTCATGACAACAATTCAGCCATGGAAAACGCCTGGGTGCACATAGGACCGCCTTCGAGGACAAAGCTCCTCCTCTGAGCTGCATATTTCAAGTTTCCATCTCACAGAGCAGCCCTTCCTCACAACTCCCCCACTCAGCTCCTTCAGACTAGCCAGTAGCAATTAACTAACACCTGGTGGAACTGCTCATCAGCTGAGCTCATCATACAAGCACAACATTGGTAAAAACATTGTTATAGTGTTAATAGAGGAGCCATGTTGTGATGATTTCCTGAAGGCAGAGTTTCAGAAAGAGCAGAAGCTTCTTAAAGAGACAGAGACCCAATTTTAAAGGCATTAAATTACAAAGTCAAACAAAGACACAGATAATTCATAAATGCAGTGGGTTGACCCTTCAGTTGATTGTGAGGTGTAATAATCACCTGTAGAATGGATGATCTGAAAGAGGGTTTAGTCTTAACTCCACATGCTTAAGTTTGTTCATAGCATAGGCTATGAATCTTTTACCATAGAAAAGCCGGACATTCTTTTCCTTTCATGATGTGATATTTGAAAAGAAAAATCGCTTTTGGCAAGAAATGACGTAGGCCATTATTTTTTGGAAGGTGACAATAAGTTTAATAGGAAATAACCAGACGATGACAAGACTGAAGTTAAACTGTTTAGCACTTTCCTAATGATACCTGCCTCAAAAGCCACATCCAACCACTCACACTCACACACACACACACATGCACACGCACACACACACACACACACACACACACACGCACACACACACACACACACACAATGGATCTATTGGCAACTTGTAGCTACATTTTTTGCCCAGGGAAAGCTGGAATTGCACCTACAACTTGGACTGCATGAATAATTCCATCCTGAATAAAACAAAAGAGCCATTTTGCTGATTTTTTTGGGGGGAAGGAGGTTTATATACTTTGTATTTATTTTTTTATTATTTCTTTCTACATTGCAGCATTTAGTATTTTAAGTGTATAGATTGATACAAAGTAAATCTGCAGTAACAGTAAACATTTTCTTGTTTTTGGAGAAACCAGCAATCTGTCAGTGCTTTTCTTTTTAGTGAAACTCAAAAATAAACCTGGGGTGAATGCTGAGTAATTTAAAAACTGCATCCCTGCAACACAGCAGCAACATTATACCAGATTTTGAGTAGGAGTCTGGCAGGGCTTGAAACACATTTTCTGGAACTGCCCTGAGGTATGAAGCAGCAAATTTAGGGTTATTTGCATTTTCAAGCTCTCCTCCGTCCTCCATCCTACCGCTAAGAGAACTTCTGATGCAATGTGTTCATTTAAATCTTTCATAAGCTTACATCTTTCCTTCCATTCTACAGTCTCTTTCATTCTGACCCAGTTGTTCATGTTTGTTATTTTTTGTAGTGTTTTTTAAGTGGGTTTTATATTTTATGTATGTTAATCACTTTCAACAATATTTAAAATCATCAATAATGGTGCAGTTGACATTAATTAATGTTTTCCATATTTTAATAACAGTAGAAATTCAGCGTCAAACAAGTGTTAATGTGTATTGTAAGGCAAAATAACCTAGAAATAATGCAGGCATTTTTCCAACTTCACCAAAACTATGTCTAATCCGTTCAGTCATCCAGCCACTGGTGGCGCTGTTATAAAAATGAATCACTCCAGAAGCCACTGCCTGATATGGCTTCTGCATCCTCGCTACTGGCCAAGCCTTTTACATCCCAAAACCTGATGGAAACTTGACGTGGAGTAATCAAATTCAGCGGTAAGTTGCTTAAAATTCATGTTGTTTGTATCCTTTTTGTCACTGGTTGTTAATTTTACCTTTAAAAATCTGTTTTTAGTTGCCATGTTGTCTACCTTAACACTTCCATGTTCAAGGAACAGAACTCCATTCTAAAATTTGGCTGTTTTTGTAATGAAACTACTGATTTTTTTGGTTAATATTTGAAGGGTCCTTAATAATTTGGCTTAACTCCCATTTATCCACTTATTTATTTTTATGGTGTTTTGGACATCTTTTGAAATACTAATAGCATTGCTATTAAAGTGCCTATGATGCCTGAGGTCATCTTTGGTTTATGCTAACAGAGTATTGAATGTATTTTTAAAGGATGACTTGATGTCTTGTTGCACAACATATAATTATTGAATTATTGAATGAGCTAATTTGTAATTAATGTAAAACCTAGTTATAAATGTATAAGTAGGAATTACATTTGAACTATTACTACTAACTTTATATCTGATTTGTTAGCTGCTAGACTTATAATATTATTTATAAGTCATGTTTTTTTGTTTTTTTTTTACCAGAACTTGTGTTTTTCTTTCTTCTTATATTAGATAAATCCAGCCAGCTGGGTCAGACCTGACAGGACGGGACATTCAGTAGATAAGCCACTCCTGATGACTTATCTGTTCTTACTCACACATGCAGGCATGTACACAGAGAGCACGGTTCTAACGGCGGATATTTTTCAGAAGCAGTGTCCAGATAATCTTAATTGATAATGAAGTGCATCCTTGGAGTATCTATTCAGAAGACAGAGCAATTATTAATATCACATTATGGATTATATATAATGCATCAGTGATGTATATAGGACAAGACAACAATTATGTGGTGCTATGGACTGACCCGCGGTTGTAATCTTACTGACACGTTGTTGATATTGAATAAAACTGAGACTTTTCTGAGCATGGACCTGCCCCTCCCAGATTTCCTCTAATAAATTCCCTGAAAAGGAATCACCTGATTCAAATCTTCCTTTAAGGGGCTGTATTGCCACTGTAATCAATTAATTATGTTACCTTCAGTTGCTATAAATATGACTTTGTAATTTAACACCTTGAATATGGGCCTCTGTCTCTTTAAAAACTCCTGCTCGTTATAAAACTCCGCCTTCAGGAAGTCACTACAACATGGCTCCTCTATTAACAACATTTTTAACAACATTTTTACCAGAGTTGCACTGAGAAGAAGCTCCTATAATTAGCAGGTGTGCAGTTCCACCAGGTGTTTGCTAATTGCTGCTGGTTAGTCTAAAGGAGCTGAGTGGGGGAGTCACAGGAGAGGGCTGCTATGTAAAGCAGAAGCTCAGAAACTTGGAAACTGCAGCTCAAGGGAGGAGTTGCGTCCTCAAAGACGGAGCTAGGTTCACTCAGGTGTTTCACACAGCTTAATGGTTGCCACAGGAGATGTAGTACTGGATGAGGACGATGTTAGAGTGGAGCAGGAAATGTGTGAGATCTGTGAGACGGCAGTGAGGTGTGCTGTAGGAGTGACAGAGGAGTAGAAGGTGGAAATGGGACTGCATCAAGAATCACTCTGAGCCCCTTTCTGGTTTGCTTTGTTGATTGACAGGATAACAGATGAAGTCTGTCCATGGAGACAATAGTTTCCATGAGCTACGATGTTTGCAGATGACATGGTGATCTACAGTGAGGGCAGGGAACACGTAGAGGACAAGTTAGAGAGGTGGAGGTATGTACTGGAAAAGAGAGGAATGAAGACTAATCGCAGCAAGACAGTCCAAGCAGGGTGGAATGGGTGGAGAATAGCATCAGGTGTCACCAAGCATGGAAGGAAAGGTAGTGTTTGGTTTAGAGACAGTAGCTGTGTTTCCATTAACAATAAAATTGCACAAATTTAGATAAACTTGCTAAATGGAAATGCACTAATTTTGAAAAGACATGTTTTTTGTATGAGTTTGAGGATGAGGTGGTGTTTCGACCGTATTGAAATGTGTGCATGTCGCAGTACTTCAACAGAAATACTTTTCAAAACACATGAGTTATGCTTGTTTGCATACAGCAACAATGTGCCGTTAGCACTGGCCTTCTTGGGCAATGTGCAGCTGGCTTTGGAGCGCTCAGCATTACACGGTTCATAAAAATTTGTAGGTAATTTGAACATTTTGAATCCATAGCTCTTCTGTAAAATTGCCAACTACAATTTCCCCAAAACGCAGCACATGTAGCCGCTCTGAAGTAGGCGGGGCTTGTCGCTGAGCAAGACGCAGACGTCTCCTGTGATTGGCTAAATTATAAATATATCTAACGTAGCTGTTTACATCCGTCGTTGCCATGATTTTTAATAATTTATTGCATAAACAGACATTTTCATGTGCGACTCATATTGGAATTCTTATTTAATGGAAAAGCTGCAATTGCAAAATTGTGTTTTTTCGTCAATAGGCAGGAAGCTGATGGGAAGACCAATAAAGTAGAATTATGTGGTGAAAGAGAGCATGAAGTCGGTTGGTGTGAGCATAGAGGACAGAGAGAACAGAACCAAACAGTGACAGATGATTCACTGTGTAAAGATACACAACACAAACAGAACCAATGCAAAGGTAGATCTTTATTTCTCTACCAGAGCATTAAAAATCCAAATCCTAACGTCTTGTTGATGCTATATTTAGAGGGGTCCTTCGGAGAGCCTACTTCCTGCTGAATCCCCCATTATAAATAAATTACCTTTCCCCCCCAAACACACCACACCAACACATCTGCTCGTTGACTCATCAGCCGAAGTGGCTCTCATCCAGGTCAATAATCAAACACTTGCACAAATAGCTATTCTCCTCCAACAGGACGAGATCAGATAATTCAACCTCCTATTATTAATTATCATTGTTTGTATTCATGATCCTTAGAGAGAAATACTGAAATTGGATAGAAAACGTACACACAGTGTTATGTGATGAAAATGTTTCAGCCACACAGTCTTTTGGGGTAAAAACGCTACGTTCTCAGATCATCACTTGTTCACTGATTTTTCTGGACCAAAAGTGCAATGGAGCAAAGCACAGCTGGTTGCCATGGGAGACTCAAAGATTTCTCAAACATACAGGAAAGAATCAAGGGAACACTCCAGGTATGATTTTGATTGGTAACTTTATCATTTGACGTAAAACTTAAAGAAGTCAATTTTACATAAATCGACTTCCCTTTAAAATCAAACATAGTTAAAGTAGTTTCAGTCCTTGAACAGGCAGTGGAAATGCAAGGAGCTAATAATGGCTCCTGGTTTCTGGAAAAGCTTCCTGAAGTCCTCAAGATTAAATTCACTGTGAATTGGCGCTACATAAATAAACTGAATTGAATTGGATTTAAATCCAGTCACATTTTCTTTACGTTGGGAAATCTGTTTACCTGATAAGTCATGACTAATGTCATTCTCTCAATTCGAAGCTGTTAGCATTCACAGCATTAGCTTAGGGAAGACCTCATCTGTTTCATGAGCATGTCCTGAATCCAATCAGGCGGTTTTCTTATGTTATTTTTCTGTTATGTCTGACACGTTTATGTTCACGTTTACATAAATCCATCAGCCACCTGCCTGTTTGGTCATGACAAGATACATTGACTCCGGCTGATTACTTTTATGAGAGTGCATCTGGGTCAGCTATCTTCTAAACCTCGGCGCTCTGACAGTAATGTGAACATCAATACCTTTTACATAATGAGGAGGAGGTGCAGCTCCGCTCCGGAAGGCGTCTCTGTGTGGAAAGCTGCACACACACACACATTTATCATGTTTTAATTGTTATAGATGTTTCATTTGTTTCAGTGACAAGAGCTTGCTGACACATGGTCAGCCCAGGTTCCACTCAAACTTCCTCAGGTAGAGTGCTTGCAACAAAATACTTCAAACAGTTGTCTGACCGTGATTCAAAATGGCCGACGAAGAGGCTGTGCAAATTGCACCAACAAAGGATTCTGCGTTGTTTTTGTCAAATTTTGAGGCTTTTCCAGACTCAGATCTTTGGAGCTTTGTCATCCCATCTCGTGTAAAAACATAAGCTTGTGAATTTACAACAGATATTCCAACAATGGTCAAATTTTAAATGGTAATAACCAAATACGATCCAAACCCTTTAAAAAACTTGTTCACTTCCTGGCCTGTGGTGGCGCTGCAACAAGAATTATTGAGGGAAACATACAATATCTCTGAAAATGCAATTTACTTTTCTATGAAATGTAAATGAATGGAGTGTCATCAGATCTGAGCAGTTGTAGGATCTCGCTTTATCTTTGGTAAAAAAAAAACAAAAAAAACACAACTTGGGTGTTTGTTTTGTATTTACCAGGAATGCCCAAGTTTTTAATACACTAATCCTGGAAACCGGCCCTTGACTACATGCAACCCAACTAATTGTCAAATTATCAAATTCTAACACTTTATAAGTAGCATGTGACGTCAAAAAGGCACTTTTATCCTCAAAGTTAGAATCTGGGATCAAAATTGTAATATCAGAAGGGTAAAAACGAAGTTAAAATAAATCCTGATAATCTAATGGTGCTTTTGAAAAACGATCTAAGAAAATATTGTGCTCTCCTGGATTTACCTTTAAGCCCTGTTACATTGCAAACTCAAAGAGATGCTCCAATTATAATCTGAGACACTCTCCTTATTGTTTGCATTTACCTGTGACTTTCTCTTGCTGTCAGTGCAATTACATTCTGCAGCAAGGAACCAGTTTTTTTTATACTCCATATACAATAATGTTCACATTACCCCAACACCAATTAGAGAAGCAGACATGAGTATTTAACACTGGTTCTATGAGGCATTCAGAAGCTAACTTAATATTTCTTGTTTCACAAAAGCATGAAACAAAAAACAAGATGGGCAAATCTAGTTCACATGACAAAATACAACCTTTTGTTGGCCATAGCAACATGATCTAAAGTGAGTGTTTAGTAAAGGCTCCAAATGGCTTGCTCTTCAAGAAATAGTCAATTTGCCCTTTTAGGACTGCATCATCAAAGAGCACCGCTCAATGCAGTGAAGACCCCTTGATGCTTCCTCTGTGTAAGCGATGATAATGACCCAGAAGTTGTCATCCAACCATCAGCAGGTGGCCACTAATCGCCACAACATCCGCCGATCAATCACCAGCCACCTGACGTAACCTATAGCAACCGGCCGGAATCCCCAACGGGTTCTTCGGCGTCAGCAAAGACGGCCGCTGTTGTTGACTGTCACCGTACGAAGGAATTTCAGTCAGTTCCAGCATCACAGCTGAGAGTGGGAAAACATGAGGAAGCTTGTGTATCACACAGCACCACTGACAGCCACATCACAGGGTAACACCTATCTGAGAGGAACCAAGACGAGGAGAATTCATGAAAACATCCCTGCCTGGAACCAAAAACCACATATCAAATGACATGTTCCTTTTTGTTCTCCTCCTTTTGTCTGACATGTTTTTACTTTGTTTCCAAATTCAGAACTTTGTATAGGCTCGGTTGGGATTGGGAACCAAAGTTGCAGTGTTTGCTCCATTTTCAGCAGGTGCGGTTTGATTTCACACGAGTCAAACCCTTTAAAAAACCTGTACCGGGCCTTTGCCTGTGGTGGTGCTGTACCAAGAATTACTGAAGGAAACGACACAACCTTTTAAGAAGACACTGAGCGCAACTTCCTCCCTCACGAATATAAAGAAAAATGGAGTGGCGTCAGATTTTAGCGTTTCTCTCTCATCTTCTCCTGCTGTTGACAGTTTTAACAAATATATATAAAAAACATATTTTTTATAAAAGTTACCTCAGCTTCAATTAAATTGTGCAAAATGAACATCCGGTTTCTGTGATGAACACAAACACTAATACACTCATAAAAATGGGAAAATTGTTGCATTTACTATATTTTAACGAGGAGTGGAAATCTTTTTATCTCAATATTTTAGCATTTCTAGCATTTTAACAAGTTCTACTGACTTTCCGATGACTGACTAACCCACAAACAACTCTGTGTGAAAAATGGACCTCCAGGGCTTCGAGTAAAATCAGGGATTTAGTTGCTCCTACATTCAAAACAAGGCAACGCTGTGTATACAGTGAACTCGTTTGAAGAACCTGCTCTGCTGTCTTTCCTGTACTCTGGTCCCCGACTGTTTTTACACTTCTAACAGCCGTCACATATCCAGAGAGAGAAGGAAGTGACAAGCTCAGCTCAGCAGTAATTGGCCAACTGGCAGGCAACACAGCGGACAGGCACCAGGGAGGAATAAAAAGGAACTCTTTATGAAACAGAGGTCCAGAAAACTGCGGCGGTGCTGTCGCCGGACAGAGCCGCTCTGCTTCCCTGACATGATTCAGAGGCCACACATGTCATTAGTTGGATTGTTGAGAGGGAATAATGGATTAGTTTGACTGGGATGTAAGTAGGCTTTGATGAACACATGACACAGCTGTACGTTTAATGAGCTGCACAGAGCTGCAGGAGGCAGACGGCTCACTTTTACTACTTGGCTCATCAGTCTGGCTCCGTCACACTGCAGCAAAAACCACTTGGTTTGTTCTTCATATGTTCCATATATGTAAGCTCAGATTTTTATTTTTTTTTTACTGTCTAGGAACATTTCTAATTAATATCTCAAAAAAAAAAGGTTTCCTTTTGTAGATAGTTTGAGGATATTTATTTGTACAAGATTAGGTTTAGAATGAATTTAGGTCAAATTAGATTAGATTAAATTAATTGTGATTGCACAGTAAGCAGTACAATGAAGTCTGCTTAGAGCTTTTATAAACAGTCAAGACACATAAGACTAGATAGAACTATGATCTGTGAAAGAAAAAAAATAAATACAATAAAAACAGATTTTTATCTAATCTAATTATGACTAATTTAATCAAGAGTAATTAGGTTTTAATTACCTTTTAACTAATGATAATAGGAAATAATAGTAAAAATGGTAATCTTTGTGATTAATAATTAAATTGATCAAACTAAGTGGTTAAATCAAAGAAACAGCTATGCACATCAAGAAATACTACTACAGGTTAAAAAAAAGTTCAGGACAGAATTTTTAAAACGCCAGTTGATCAAATGAGGCTAAGATTCATCGAATCTTTATGTGGTTGTTCAACCCGACTGATAAACTAACCACAATTTTAGTTCTCCAAAGACAAAAAACAAACTACAACCAATGTCAATCAGTGTCAGAAGCTTCCTGTGGAAAATAGGATGCAATAATAATAATAATAATAATAATAATAATAATAATAATAATAATATTCTCTTCTTTTGCTTCAACCTGAGCTCTTCTACTGTCGTCTTCTAACTTTTCCGAGGAACGTCTGGCAGTAATCAGTTTAACAGAACTTGTGTTCAGCATGAAGTAGGTCAAAATAAGCTCCTAACATACCAAGCCCTGCCCTCTTGATCAAGAACAGACGAGAAACAAAATGGAGAAAACCTTAGAGCAGCGGTGATCCTCCCTAGGAGAGGCTGGCCTGATAAAACGACTCTCAACATCTGACCAACAACTTATCAAGGAGTTCAGAGAACAATCAGGAACATCTAGAGCACTGCATGTCTCACCTGCTTCAGTTAAAGATAAGATTCATGATTCAGCCATGAGAAAAAGGGACTGGGCATAAATGGCATCAATGGGACGGTTCCAGAGGATTACCAAGCAACATCCATTGAAGGATATGAAGGAGCTTCACAAGGAGAGGACTGAGGAATCGGCGCATTCAAGAGCAACTATGATCAGACAAATCCCAGACATGGGTTACATGTGTCGTATCTAGGAGAAAAGGGAAGTAGAGTGAAAAGACTTGAAGTCCAGTTAATGACGGTTTGAGGTGCCATGTCACCTACTGGTTCTGGTCCACTGTGTTTTCTAAAGAGGGAAACACAATTTTTCACTCCAAAAGGTGACACATGTATTCCTGGCTCTGCTCATCATTATACTCCTCCACTCCAAGCAATTCTGTGATTGTAGTCGACATGTCTGCTGGTCTATTGCAGTGGTTCAGATGTTTGGTTTGTGAAGTTTCAAGGTCTGGCCTTCGTTCATGCAATGACATAAATGATGGTCCAGTCTACGAATGTGGTTCGCAGTCAATCAAATCGCTTTCTTGTAACACCTGGTATTACAACAAAGTATTGTCAAGACAGGGATGAGAGACACCAAAACCAACAATGCAGATGACCTTAAGGCAGCCATCAGCCTGGGCTTAGATTGCCCCTCACCAGAACCACAGGCTGACCTCCTCCATGCCACGCCGCACTGATGCACCAATTCACACAACATGATTCCCAACCAAGTATGGTGTGCATAGAAAGGATGATACTTTTCATAAGTACTGATGTAATATTCTAATTTTCAGAAACAATGAAGCCAGGCAGCATGACAATGATCTGAAGGAAACCACTAGACCACTTAATAATTTAACAAATATACCTAGTCTTTCAAAGTTTGTAGATATGATTTTTGCTTTTGGTTTTAGTTTTGTCAAAACATAGCAATCATACACACCTGGACAGAGTGAGAGGCCAATAGATTACATTAGGATAAGATAATTAGGTCTATGGTGTATACCAGCAACACAGATGAATCACAGGGATGTGCAGAAAGAGGTGGATGTGTGTGTTGTGCACCCCTGCCTTCGCAAAGTAACTTGTTAGGATTTAGTCACCAGATACCTGTAGCTTCAGGCTAACTCCCAGCATCTGCTGCCTCAGAGTAATTCAGCATGAGGAATCTGTAATGACGCTACTCAGCAGAAGGATTCTAAGGTGAAAGAAGGTGACACAGTAAAGGTGTACAGGGAGACTGCACGAAGAAAACAAAACTGCAGAGGTTCTCTTGGTGTAAGCCTGTAATCCAGTTTTTGTGCCACTGCCGGAAAAGACATTGAGATATTGCCAACTATCTCAAATATTCATATGGTTTTGGGATTGGCTGTTACATGGTGTTCCCCTTAGAGGTCTATTACACTTTAGCCTATCTGAAAGAAAAATACACAGCTAACTACAGAGGGACCTCAGAGATCCTTGCAAACTGACGGAAAAAGTCAGTCTGAAAGACTGAAGCACACAGTCATTCCAGTGAAGATACAAAAATACAAGAAAAAGTTCATTTCTAATGAAAATGTTATATCATGGCAATATTTAAAACCCCTTAAACTACTGACACATTTACATTAGACGGTTATTTCCATCCAAGAGTCTTGCTATGTAGAAGGCAGTGGGTGAAGGGTGACATCATTCCACTTCACACACCAGAAACACTCTGCTGTTACTAACAGTGCTGGGCACACTTCCGCTAATCTGCTAATGCACAAATAGCAAAGCTAATTTTTGGGTTAGCATGTTTGGTAACTTTGAAAACAATTAACGCACTTAGCTTAACCTAAATAATTTTTCCGGATAAATTCTATAAAAATTCATTTACTTGGGTACACACAGTACAGAATACACACACTGTGCGAACAGTTGAGGTTTTATAGTCAAGCATAGTGATTGCTTGTCATGACAAATACTGTCAATTCTAGTATAATCCAAATGAATACTAGAAAGTTTTCATTGGGTTGGTGCTTGCTTCAGAGCTGTAGTCTCATGAGCAGATATAATCTGAATTAAAGTTAATTCTTTAGCATTAGCTTCTGCTAAATACTGTTTATGTCGTGTTTTAGTGCCAGAAGAACAAATATTTAAGTTTAGCACAATTAACTTTTTAACTAGCAGTGCCAGACACTGTTTGCTAAAAAAGAAAACATTTAAACTTCATTTTGTTGTATTGATGTGTA
Source organism: Poecilia mexicana (assembly GCF_051168715.1). Taxonomy (NCBI): domain Eukaryota; kingdom Metazoa; phylum Chordata; class Actinopteri; order Cyprinodontiformes; family Poeciliidae; genus Poecilia; species Poecilia mexicana. The sequence continues at coordinate 3,266,955 of NW_028263390.1, read as the reverse complement.
CACTGTCATAGTTTACCCAAAGACACTTTGTCCAGATTTACATAACACTCCTCATTTTGCAGTGGGTATTTCAAATGTGATTGTCATTGTTTCAGACTGTCACCTACCACCACCCCTCAACCGTGGAAATAATAAATTCTCTGTTAATAGACATCTAATGCTAATACTAGGCCATATTAAAGACTTAGAACGTTGTGTTTGCTCAAACATCTGTAAGATTCTGAGCATTTTTTTTTTCAAATTTAAATTGACCAAACTGTAAGTAACCAGGGAGGTTGAGTCACGAAGGGTATCCAGCAGCGAAAACATTGTGCATTCAGCTGTGTAGTGGGGAGGCTGCAGTAGTGGTCGGTGCTAAAAGGACAACAACAACAAGGTTTTGATTTGATTGAGTCCATGGCAGAGAGGAAGGATTGAAATAAAAATGAAAGGCAAGATAGAAGAAAAGAAGGAAGGATCAAAGAAAATGATGAAGAAACCATAGGAAAGAATAAAGTATTTGTGGATTTTTCTTTGGAATGCAACTTTGAATTATTCGTGGAAAACTTGCCCATTTTCTTTTGAAATATTCAAAAGAATATTTCAAATATTTTGAAATATTCAAAAGAAAATGCAGTATATCTGAAACATTTGCAAGCAACCAATCCAGGAGCAGCATTTGTTTTGCTTCATTGACTTTCATTGATTGGCTGAACCCCCCAGAGTGAAGATCAGGAGCACAGCAGACGCTAGCTCCTGTGGTAGTAGAGAAACGGTTTCCACTGTTCGTATGAATGCACATTAAGGTATATTTGGTGTTTGGATAATTAAGACAGGTAACTAAGAGCATTTTTAGCGGGGTATTAAATATTAGCCCAATATTAGCAGGCCAGATGTGGTCTACAGCCCAAGTGAACAGTACTGGTTGATCTTAATGTGACACTCACATCGTTGTGAAAAAGCCTTTCACCGCTTGCAGATTGTGTCTGTTAAAATTTTTGTATCTTTTTCAACAACAGTAGTTCTATCTGTGAATTGTGGGGAAAAAAAAGACTAAATGAAGGTTTTAGAGTAACCTCATCCAACTCTAGAACCAAACCCGCTATAGATGCTATGGTGAGACCCAAAGAGCATGCCATGACTGCAGTCATTATAGACGGCACTTGCTGTTAGTTGGGGTGCAACAATGTCTAAAACTCACAAGAAGAAACAAGATTTTAATATTACTTTCAAGAAAACTTCAAATACAAAATTATGCTACAAAAAGGCCTTTATTCTGCATTTTTATAGATTTTGCCACCAATCGATCTTTCGTTTTCTGATCACTTTTCATCTCTTCAGACAATTCTCTCACTATGCATGGTCTGCTGTACGGCATTTCCCAGTTGCTTTTGACAGAGTGGGCTGTGATTGTCGTGTAGCTTAACGAACCCTTACACATCCATCTAGCGGTTGTTATGACAACGCTTCCCTCCTCTTTTTGCATCTAAACAACTTGGAGTACTTAAACATTTTTCATGCCTTTTCTGTCGCATTTATAATTCCAACTGGAAACATAAAATTCTGCCAAACAAATGATTCAAGTGCAGTTGGGACATCTTCTGTTCCAGCTTCTTCAGGCAAAGCCGCAGCCACCACACAAGATTTATCTCAACGAGAAATATTATGATATTGTGATCTTGTATCCACTCCAGGTTGTTAGGTTATTGTAATTTACGGTTCAAGCAAAGCTCAGGTTGGTTTGGGGAAAATATTCCCTAAAATGTGAAAATCTTATTGTTATGTATTCTTCACTTTTTTTTTCTTTTTTTACTGATATTAAAACAAAACATTTAAGCAAGAACCAAAGAAAATCTGTAAGGGGGCATATGCTTGTTCACAGCTCTGTAATCATGTCCTCTCTATCTCTTCCCTCCCCTCCTGCCCCCCCACTGTGTATCTTATCCTTCATCCTCCTCTCTCCCTCTCCTCGTACCAAAGCATCGCTCCCTCTCGTTGTCACACACACATTTCTTTCTCTGTTCTTTTCTCCTTGACATTCCCTTTTAGCGCCTCTCATCACCTTATCACACCTCTCACACCCTCCTTCCTTCTCCTCCTGTGCCTGTAGGTCACGGAGAGCTGATCCAGCCTCCTGTTCCTGAATCTTACTTAAACTTGAGCTGTGTCAGCCCGCCTGCAGCAGAGCTGTAGCAAAGCCCCTGGGATCCCGTGACCTTAGAAACGCAAGTTAGACAAGTAAGCATGGTACGGCTAAAGAAGAACGGAGTCGATGAGAAAGGATAATAAGGGGAAGCAGACGGGAAAAGCAACAAAGACAACAGATCCAATTACCCCAATAAATGATAATTGCCATATATGAAGACTTTCTTGATTTTCCATTTAATATATATTTTTTAATATATCTTGTGATATGACAAACATGACAATGTTTCTTGTCAAAGTGAAGTTTGTCTCAGAAACTGTATACTCAGGGTTTCCACCAGTGTATTATTAGCCTGGCGGGCCAAAAGCCCACCAGACTAAGTGCTGTTTGTTTATTTTAAACAGGGATTTTTATACACCAGTAACAGTAAAAATGGCTTAATCTAAGTTTATAGTTGACGCACTGAACACGGCGCAAGGGGATTCGCACCAATTGTGCCGTTCCAACAGCTGTCCGTTGCCATCATACGCTAGTATTTCCAAATTGTGATGCCTGATTGTGCAGCTCTGAAATTTTGTAGCTTTTAACATTTTTCTAACACAAAAACGTGGGGGGTGCTGGTGGATGCCCCTAGTGCCCCTACCACCAGGCTTAGTAAGTTTCCTGGGCGAAACTCTGCTAGTTGCATCACACATTTATTGTCGAAATGTCAAATCATGCAGTTATGTCGTCAATGGAAATGCAGCTACTGATAAAGTTCTGCTACTAGCATGAAAGCTTTGGCATCCATGACAATTTTATAGTTTTTATAATATCACAATCTGCCAGCTTTAAGTCTCTGTTCTCTATGTCTCTTCGTAGATCCCTCTATAAGGCCACACCAAACCCAGCCTCAGGAAGCCTGAGGTTTCCACTCACCCATGGCAAAGAATGGGATTCCCAGCAGTGTGGAGTTGAACTTCCCATCCGATATGAAGAAGATCCCTGCAGCTGTCACGTTGGCGATGCAAATGGTCAGCACGCCCAGGAGGCCGAGAAAAGGCTTCCCCCTCAGGCAGTCCCGCATGGAGCTGGAGATGGTGGCAGCCAGGAGCACCAGAACCAGACTGACCAGCACCTCCCCTTTGGACAGCATGCCGGTCTGGTGGAAGTCCCGCCAAAGGCTGAAGGAAGTGAGCGACTGGATGTGGAGCTGGTCGGTCGGGTGTGGCGTCTCGGTCGTGGACAGTCTGGTGACCAGAGCGCAGAACTCGTTCTCCCAGCGCTCTGCGATGACGTCTTGCACCACAGGGCCGATGCTACGGAGGTAGTATGTGATCTGGACGGCCCGGGCAAACTTGACCTGCTGGTCCCGACTGTTGGGTGAGAAGGACACCCCTCCAAGCTGGTGGCCGATGAAAGACACACGTCCATCCTGCAGAGAGTTCAGACATTTCAAATTAGTTGAAATCACAACTTTGGATGTGATACTTGGACATCAGGGTTTCTCTCAGTGAATCATAAGCTTGGTGGCCCACCAGGCTGAGCATCGTTTATTTATTTAAATACAATTTTTATACACCAGTAATAGTGACAGTAAAGACAGATTAAGCTGGTAGTTAGATAGTGGACGCGTTGAACTGGGCATGAGGAGATGTGAACCACTCACCTGTTGGACTCAAGTTATAATTTCCAAATTATGATGCCTGCTCTTCCACCAGGATTTTTATAACTTTTAACATTTTTAACACAAGAACACAGTGAGCTGCTGCTGGATTGCCAAAGCAGCTTACCACCAGGCAGGCATTATCATTTGGAAACAATAGTGTGTGAGGCCAAAGTGCAGGGATGGCGCTGTTGGTACGAACCCTGCACTCCTAGTTCAATGCGTCCTAAACCTAGCTTAATCCTTCTTTACTGTCACTATTACTGCCTTGTAAAAAACCTTATGTAAATAAACAAATAATACTCAACCTGTGGGGAGATGGGCAAGTAAAACTTGGTGGCCCGCCAGGCTTATGGTACACTGGGTTAAACTTTGTGCCTGCAATACTATGGAATGTTGAACTGAAATGCTTCTAAGTGTTATTCGCATATTGCTGTTGTCCACTTCACATTTATAATCCCATTAGGAGAATATTACAATTGACGGAACCTCCGATATTTTACCGATATTTTTAAATCTCAACTGCCATGGCAGCAGTGGGTTTGGGATCACCCAGATTAGTCAGGGTGGGACAAGCTGGACTGGTTTTGTCAGACTGGTGGATTATTATCCACCTAAAACAATTTTCCAACAATACTAACTCATTTCAAGTAAATCTCAGCAATAAAATAACAATTTTGTGTGAATATTTGAACATTTCATTAAACTGACATGTTCAGGCTATGATACGGTGAATAATAGGACAGAATAATAAGCTACAAATGTTTCTTTAGTTCTGCCTTCTCCCCTCTGTTCTTGTTCGTGGAAATGGACATAAAGAGGAGAATGGGGAAGATTTTTGTCTGTGACTTCAACTGATTTAAAATACTACCAGTCAAAGTATTCCTTGATATGTATTTTTACTGTCATAAGCTTGGAAGCCTGGGGTTCAAGAGGCAGGGCACCAACTTTTACCAAAGGACAAATTTATTTTTGGGTGGTTTAAGGAAGCCGGAGTACCCGAGGAGAAAACATGCAAACTCCATGAGGAAAAATCCCAACCAAGGTCATTCAGCATAATTATCAGGGATACCTTCCAACTGTGAATAAAAACGATTTCCTCTTAAAGTTAACCTTGTAATGTAGTAAAACGTAAATAATGTGCAAGGTGTTTTTTTTTTTTTTTAAAGTTAGTGACCAATCAAGATCCATTAGTTGAAATTGATTTAAATAAATTATTGTCCAAATAAAACTTAAATAGATTTATTATTAAATCACAAATTACTATTAAATCACAATATTATCTAAGCCTATTTTACATGCTTACTGTGTTATCAACTAAATAATGTTATTTTTGGTTTGTTCAAGACACTTTATTCTAAATATTAAAATCTAGTTAAAATTGAATCAGTTTCTACTTCACTTGTAAATAATTCAAATCATTCCCAGTAATTTCACTTCATTCCAAATAACATAGCCCATAATACCAGCTTCACTATGCATTGTTTAGCCCCTTCCATAGGATTTTTCTGTTAGCATGGCTTTGTTGCTCTGCTCTAATGTAATTTTAATTTACCTGCCAGCTTCTAAAGATCAAACAAAATGAAAGTACAGCAGACAGCAAAACAACAGTACATATTTGAAGCGCTTTCTCCCAGAAGCAGAGCTAAAGTTGAGCTCAGCAAAAAGAAGCCCCCCTTCTTTTTTTTTTTTTTTTTTTTTTAATACAAAGCGTCTCCATTACAAGTGCAGAAATAAATCCCAGTCGTGACATCAAAGAGCGGGATGAGGCGTAAGAAGTCAGGCAAACGAATTAGCCCAGACAGCCTGTCAGCCAGGCAGGCTTAGAGAAGCGGGATTCAGGAACAAGGCGAAGTGTGGAGTGACTGATTCAGCGTCAGGAGGCCAGGAGGGAGATGAGGGTCAGCCAGGGGAAGAGAGAGACAAACACCACTTCTGCTTCACGGCAGTGGTGTAAAAAAGCATGTCACAGATTACCAACAAACTTTTAAAATCAGACAAATTACCTGAGTTTAAAAAGAAAAATGCTGTCTTTCTATTGTCTGTTTTTTACGGAGCCCCTAAGGGGACATGGAGAAAAAAAAAAAAGGAAAGAAATCCCGACTTATTATCGCGAGATCCCGAGAAACTAAGTCGAGATCTCGAGATCCCGACTTATTATCGCGAGATCCCGACTTATTATCGCGAGATCCCGACTTATTATCGCGAGATCCCGACTTATTATCTCGAGATCCCGACTTATTATCTCGAGATCCCGAGAAAATAAGTCGGGATCTCGAGATCTCGAGATAATAAGTCGGGATCTCGAGATCTTGACTTAGTTTCTCGGGATCTCGAGATAATAAGTCGGGATCTCGAGATAATAAGTTGGGATCTCGAGATAATAAGTCGGGATCTCGCGATAATAAGTCGGGATCTCGCGATAATAAGTCGAGATTTCTTTCCTTTTTTTTTTCTCCATGTCCCCTTAGGGGCTCCGTAGTTTTTACATTTGCAAATGTAAAAAAAAAAAAAAAAAAAAATCCATTAAATAGCACATTTAATTAAAAGCACATGTGAATACATTTGTTCACGCTTTATGTCATTAAAAATCATGGCAGCAAATGTAAACAGATACACGAGATGTATTCACAATTCAGTCACATACCTGTCAAGTCTCCAGTTTTGACCATGAAACTACCTTTTTTACCCCCCTTTCCCGCCGTGCTCCATTATTACTATTTTCCCGTAAACATCCCGTATTGTGCCGCACGCTCTCACGTTAGCTGCGTCACCCTCCTCAGCCCCCACCGCTCTCAAGTTAGTTGCTCCCTCTCCCCGCTCTTACTGTAGTATATACCCACATCTGAACGTTCGTTCCAAAACTTGACCTTCATGTTCAGTCATGGCGCTAGCGCTCATCCACCAGCCAATCAGAGAAGACGTCGACGTCTTACTCAGGCGCTGGAGCGACAAGCCCCGCCTACTTGAGAGCGGCTTTATGCAGCGTTGGGGGAAATTGTAGACAGAAATTTTACACAAGGTCTATGGATTCAACACGTTAGAATGATGCAACTTTTGATGAATTTGATGCTGTAAGAGCTCAGGTGGAGCCAACAGCACAAAAACAAATCATCATCCTCCTACCACTTCCTGGTGTATTGTTAATCGTTTTCACCAGTAGTGACATCCGGTTGTTCATCATGTGACTCATGATGCAAAAAAAGTGTTTTCATTGCAGTTTTGTGAAATACATCTAATTTTAATTCTAAAATATCACCTCATCCTCTCTCTTTCCAAGATGAACAGATTATGCAACCTGGAAATTTTAGAGGAGCCGCCTATTCACTGTTCAGCATTACATAAATTCATTCACCTATTCCCTCTATATTGTGGTTTCAGGAGAACTTGGATGAGTTCTTTGGAATTTTTTTTAGGTTAATTTTACGCTTTATTACCGTGATTATTTCATCTTATACCAGTTTGTTTTAACTCTTTTAGCTGCTGTCTGGTGTTATTAGTTGATTCTCAAAAGTTTAGTTTTAGTAGAATGGAGAATGACTTTTTTGGGGGTTTGAGGGGGGTTGTTTGTTTGGTTAAGAGTTAAACTATAATTAATTAGTTTCGTATTTTTTTCATAGTTTTGAGTCTGATTTTGAGTTAACTGTTGACACTGATTTAATGATAATTAAAAAAAAAAGTTAAAGTATACCATGGCAGCAATATGAACTTTTGTGCAAACATTTCAGCTCAAAGCTGAACATGACGCTCGGCAGTCGCAGTGACTTCACAACCTCTGCCATCATACACACTGTGTGAAAATGCCCAGTCACACTGACTAAATCACACGGCTCAGTGTGTGAACAATTTTCAATGGAAAACACTTTCTGTCATCTCACACACTCGGCACCAAGATCAAATTCCCACTGTACTCGGGCTCTCTCGCTCGCGAATGTTCTGAAATGGCAAAACACCACTTGGGCTGAGACATTTTAGAGATAATAGCGTTTTGTGATCTGAGTTGCTCTGAGTTTTCCATTAGCGCAGAGGACAGAGAGACAAATAGAATTTACAGAACGGCAAATGAAGACGTGCCGGTCGGTGCCTCTTTTTTCAGTGGAAACATGAAAAAAAAATGTCAGGCTTCAAAGGGAGGGGATTTAATAACAGCAGCAAGCAGAAGTGACGAGGTATCCAACACATCCAACACTGTGCTGGATGTCAGCTATGTGGAATGGACATATGATTGGATTAAACTGACTTTTCTGTAAAATGTTGTGAATTGATGCTAAAGAAATAACCTAAACTGAACTGAAAAAAGGACACAAAGTTGAACAGGCGCTAATGAAGGTCCAAAGTAAACTTACTTTGGACATTACTTTAACACCAAATGCCTAGTTTGCAATGTCGACTTTTGTCCCCATTTCCCTCTTCTGACAATCTTAATGATGCCCCAATTATCAAGATGTCTCCAAAGAGAATCTTAAGAGGTTTTCCTTCTGTGTGATTTGTATTATCAAGGATATTCAACGTGTTGGATTGTCTTGTAGAATTCCACGAAGTCCAACGAGAGCGGAGTCTGTTGAATGTGACGTGGAGTCAATCAGAAAGCAAGGTGGCGGAAACACGAAGGCGAATCTAAAATACAGGAGACAAAACAAACTGCCATGGTGCACCAGAATGTCTGTTGAATGTTGGAAACGTCTTTCCATTGTTTTATTTTCTCTGTTATATATATATTGCACAATATTGTCATTACTTCTTCCCAGTTGGCTATTCTGAACTGTTGTTTGATCGAGAGGTTTCACGAGATTTCCTGTCTGACATCTGAATATTTGAATGAAATGTGTGTGTGTGTGTGTGTGTGTGTGTGTGTGTGTGTGTGTGTGTGTGTGTGCGTGCGCGTGCGTGTGTGTGTGTGTGTATGTGTGTGTGGTGTGTTGTTCCTGTCATGTGGCTTGGCATCACACAGTGTATGACCAAACCTAACCCTATGATTTCTTTTCTTTGTGTGGCTTGTGATCTCTTGGGTTTTGAAAATCGGCAGACAAATTTTTAAATCTTACCATATGAACCAGGCAAGAGAATGTCAGCAAAGGTTATACAACAGCAACTCCTAAGAGCTCTAAGAGCAGGCCATTTCTACAAAATCCTTCAAACTTATTAGAATATAGATGAATTCTGTGTAGTGGACTTTATGATGTTTCTGCCTAAAAATACATTGCTTCTGTAAAGTATTCACAGTGTTCCCTTCTTCCACATTTTGGAAGTCAAAAGTCCTATGACAGACAGACAGACAGACAGACAGACAATTGTTTTCCTTCTTGGCATTGAGCTAACACAAAACCAAATGTCCAAGAGCTAGCCCAGCCGTCACCTTTCTGCACAATTCCGCTCAATTCTCATCTCTCTTCAGTTCTCTGTCTGGGATTTCTCCCATTGAGCTGAATTTTTCTGGTGGAATTTCAACCTGGCCAATCAGTGGACAGAAGGAGAAGTTGTGAACGATGACTTTGATTTTCTGCGCCATTTCAGAATTATAGTCTGTCTGTACTGAATTAACATGAACAGCCATCTTGTTCAGCTGGATCCTTCTCTCTCTTAGTCTGATGGCTGTTTTCAGAGCAGGTCATTTCCAGTAAGCTTCACAGCGTTACACTAGCGCATTAAATACTTTACTGACAAACTTTGTTACCTCATTTATTGACTTTTTAGACAAAAAAAATAAATAAATAGTGTTGATCAAAATCAAAATCAGCAAGTCAGACTTTTTAAAGATCAGTGATCGGCCAGAAAACTGTAATAGATGTGTCTCAAGTTAAATTAATGCAACAGAACCATATGGCAATATTATCGAATAACAGCGTACTTTATTGTTTACCATGACTGAACTGATGTTATATAATCTGACCAATCTGGATTCAAATCTGGGTTAAATGTAAAAAAAAAAAAAAACATAAACTCAAGCATAGGAGTCATTATAAGGCTACACACCATGAACAACTGTACTATCTTAATCTAATTCATCTAATTACAGTAATCCAGTTACTCTTGTCATGCGTGTGCAGTCGAATTAGATTAAAGAAAAAAGTCAATTAAAAGTATCTCCATCACCTCAGTGTGGCGAGAGCTTGGAATAATTAATGCGTCTGGAACATGGGAATATTTCCAGCTTATTTTACCCCAAAAAATTGGAGGAAAAGAAGTTATAAAACTACTAGGTTACATGGTATTTCGTTGAGATGCTTGTAAATTGTAAGAAAGGATTACTATTATTATTGATAAGCTGTCCCTCCATTTTTATGGGACATAAACACTAAGATAAATCCTCAGTAATTTTTTACATACATACCTTTAAAATGTAAAGGTAGTACAAAATGCCAGCTGTTTACATGTAAAATATGCAAAGCATTTTCATAAAGAATAACACTAAACAGTGTAAGGACAACTATTTTTGTCTTTTGGTAGCAAACTAAGCGTTTTTATTTATTTTTTTTTAAGTAATTTTCTATAAAACATTTTACGTTCCATTGAAAATTTGTGTTCATTCCTTTTGTGTAAAAGTTTGATTGAACCTAAAAACAAAATTAAAAGTGTAATTTCAGTAAGCGTAGCTAAATATGTTCATTTGTTTTGTTTAGCGAAACAAATTTTGTTCAGCTGGACCAAATGCAAAAATTTCTGTCCGGTGTGTAAAGGTCGCTGACCCCTGTTCCAGACTCTAGGGGGCCACAGAAAAACATTTGTGTCCACATATTTTATCAGTCAAATCAAATCTGTTTTTATTTGTGTAACACCAAATTACTTCAGTATGAAAGGATGTCTAATTTTATTACATTGTTTAGAAGCACTGTAGTGTTATTATGCATTCTGCCACAGCCGGCCCTTTATTATTCATGATCTTGATGTGGCCCCAAATGAAAATGAGCTTGATGCCTCTACTCTAGCCCAGTGTTTTATGTTTCTATGGAAAAATGTGAACAATATGTTGGGATAAACACATCAGTGGTCAATGAGTTACTTCAGTCATAGGTTACAATATGTACAAATGAATAACATAAGGTCACAAACTGAAACTGTAAAAACATGGTGTTCCTCCAGGCTCAGTCCTAAGAGCTAAAATGTTTATTCTCGATTTAAATATTTTTATAGCATCAAGTATTTTGAAATGTATAATGTTTGCTGATCTCTGCAAAAATGGATTAACCAATACAGATAAGACAAAAAGAACCTGCTGGGTTTAAAAGCGGTTTGATTATAAGTAAGCCTTAAATTAAATTTTTCCTGAATTGATATAATAATATAAAGCTACATATAAATGGAGTTGAAATTGACAGCGTTCATAAAACAACATTTTCAGGTATAATTCTGGACAACAAACTTAGTTGGAAGCCTCATGTTGAATATGTTAGAAATAAAATTACAAAAACTACTGGAATATTGTTTAAAATAAAAATATTTGTTAAATCCAGCCTTGTGTGTTATATACAGGTTATACGCTATTTGTCACATTGCTCAAACAAATAAAACAACTATTGAAATACTGAAGTTAGTCCAAAACCTATTAGAATTCTTAATAAAGTCATCAACTGACTGATCAGCTTTTCACTCAAAGTAACACTTCAAAATCAAAAGATGTAGTATATATGAAACACTGGACACAATGTAAAAATCATTAAACAATTCAGTAATTATTTAAGCTACGATAAAGTAAATGTAACTTACGAGGTTTGTTAATATTTTAATCTGCTAAAGAGAAAAGTAAATAAAAAACTAGATGTGTTTTAAAATTATGAGCTTCTTTTTTGATGAGCCTTAAAACGTCATATTATAAAAGCTTACACTGGTATGTAGATGTATATGAATTCTGTAACCATGTGTGTAGCCTGTTCCTTTTCTGATAAATTACTGGTTCATAAAATAGCATTTCGTTTTGTTTTGTTACTGAAAAATAATCTGAATTATTCTACACTATTTAAAGAAAAATAAAAAACTTGCGGGGTTCGCATTGCGCTGCCGACTCCTGAATGAGCTGCATATTGTGCAGGAATTTCAGGGTGAAAAGCCTCAAATCTGACCATCGGCACCAGAGGCACGCGCCGGCCTCCCCGGTCTGGATGTTCACCTGTAAGCCCGGTGTGGAGCGATGCAGCTGCATGTGTGCAGGAACAAACCCAGCAGTAGAGCGGGGAGGGAAAAAAGCAGGAGGGAGACACTGCATCAAAAAGAGAGAGGGGGAAAAAACGAGGATATCCCTATGCGTGTGCGCGTGCGTGTGTATGTGTGTGAGAGGAGAGACATGCAGCCAATCAATTCACCTGCAGAGCCTGCGACCAGCCGACTGCTCTGCGCTGCACAGAGGCTTCCCTCGCCGATGATAAATGCAGCAATCTGCAAAAGGCGCCCCACGCGCGCCACATTCCGTTTCATTCAGAAATTATAACGCGCGCGTGCGTGCTCAGAGAGGGCCAGCCTGCAACACGGCGGCATGCACGCGGCCCCGGCCGGCAATAAGCGCTCACCTTTAGAGTGGTGTTGGGGTAGCTGAGCGGCACCTTGTGGAAGCTGCTGTTGGACAGCACAGCCTGCTGGATGTCCTGGAACACGGTGACGATGTCATCCAGGAGGCAGCGCCGGTCCCGGTGGCTTAGCACGCACAGATGCGCGAACGTGTAGTTGAAGCCCTTGTAGGAGACGCGCAGCTCCAGCACCTGCCGGTGGACCTGCAGGACCTGGTCGGCCAGCTCCAGGATGTTGCCGCCGGACCTGGCCAGCAGGATGAGCCGGCCGTATCTTCCGGGCGTGTGCAGATCCGAGTACAGCTTGTGCTTGGACTGGTCGATGGAGAACAGGCTGTTGGCGAGGCTGCGTTCGATCTTGGCCAGGCTGTGAGTCGGGGCGACCAGCACCTCCAGGTCCCGCTCCGGCTTGAAGCGGCTGAGCACGGTGGAGCCGAAGATGATGGTGAGCACCGCGGGGACGGTGAGGAAGAAGACGGGGTGCCTGCTGACGAACAAGCCGAGCCAGTAGAAGGAAGCCCTGAGCCCTCTGTGTATCACTTGCCGCAGCATCCTCCACAGAATCCGGCTCGCAGATGCCCCGTCTCCTCCGATGAAGCACATGTGACATCAGACTCCTGTTTTCTTCTTCTCCCCCCAGTCCCCCCCCCTCCACCCACTCCTCCGACTCGGTACAAGAATTACCACCAGGCTATACGACGGACGCGCTCACGCGCGAGCACGCTCACGCGCACACACAACACCTGGAAGAGAGAGAGAGAAAAAAAAGAAGGCAAAAAAAAAAAAAAAAAAAAAAAAGCAGCACTGCAGCAATGCGGCCGGCCAGACGGGCGGACGCGCTACGGACAGGCGGCCGGTTAGAGGAGCAACATCTCGCCGCGTCAAGGGGATCCGAGTCGAGCCGAGCTCAGGCCATTCCGCCTCCCGGTCTGCTCCGCTGCACTCCGGCTGCAGTGGCAGCGACGAGCCGCGGCGGTGCGGTGTGCATGTGCGCCTCTCCTGTCTGCCTGCACAGCCCCTCACAGCGGCGGCGGCGGGCGCCTGATTTATGTACATAACGGGGAGCCATGTGGCTGAAGGTGGGGAGGAGTTAGGGGAAGGGGTGTTTTGGGTGGAGGGAGGTGGGAGCTGGAGGATTTGGGGGGGGGGGGTGCGCGATGTTGCTTGGTTATTTTAGGAACATAGGAGGCAACATGAGAGTTGTAAAACGCTCCTGCAGGTGGCTGAATGACCACCAGCGCTGGCAGAATGAGTCAGTGTTGCCTTCATGAATGGGGGAAACCCAGCTTGTGCTGCCTCTGCACGCCAGAGGAGGAGGAAGAGGGGGCTGGGGGAGTGGTGGTTCAAGGAAGCAAGACCCACCTGATTACATTTTCTGAAAGCGTTTGTACGCTTTTGGCCTCATGACTCAATACAGGGCTGGATTCAGGAGAATAAGAACCCCTGGGCTCAGAACGCTATCTGCGTTCCCATGAAGCATAGACAGTGGCGCAAAAAGGGGGTATGCAGCGCATGCAACGCATAGGGGCGCAGCACTAGAGGGGGCGTCAAAACCCCGTCTGGAGGAGGCGGCGCGCCGATTATGTTTTCCCATACACTTCAGCGCGCCTTACGCTACTTCACCTCGCGCACGTGACGAGGTAAATGTAGCGAGTTTTACCCTTAACGTAGCTTCATCTCGGGGGGGGGGGGGGGGGGCGCCGATTTATGTTTTCGCATCCACCTGAATAATGTGTAGTTGCGCCACTAAGCATAGAACGGCACAAATTGAAATTAGTAAACACGTCAATTACGAAAAAAGAAAAATCACGTTTTTCGGGAAAGTTTTTTGCGTTAACATGAGGTGGTTTTTCAGCCCTGCGGAAATAGATTTGTTTCACAAAACTGCAATGGAAACACTTCCTTTTGCGCTATAATTAGGAAAAAAGGCAACAAAAAAGTTTTTATTTTTCTACTGTTTGTCATGTGAACATGTTATTAAAGTATTTATAAAAACTTTGTCTAAATTCTGTCCTTGGTTTTTAACAAAAATAATTCAAACAAAACACATAAAGGTCAGATGTTTGATGATATATCAAACAGAAATAAAAACTATTGGTATCGTGTCCGTATCTATATCGGCAATACTGGGCGATATTGGTATCGGATCGCACAGCTCTATTAGTTGTGGAGTAAAATTACTGGTTTTGTTTTGTGGCATCCTTTTTCAACAATTTGCAGTCAAAGTTGCAAAAAGAAGTAACCTTTACTTTTTCCATAACTTGATCTTACTAATGGTTCTATTTTCGCTGCACATAGCCTTCTTAAAAATTACTTTAACAGATAATGTTTAAAGTGCAAATAACATTTTCAAGTACCTTTCCAAAATAGCAGCCTTCATATGAATCAAATAATTTTTCTATATACAGTGGCCGTAATATGCCTCTGTATTGGATCAGCTCCGTTATGTTATGGTTCTTTTTGTCGACTTTTGTTCATAATTTTTTTTTTTTTTTGGCTGAGGTGTTGCATGTTTGGACAACTACACCCTCTGGATTTGGTTGCTGTGTAACAAGAGCCGTAGCAACAAGATGTCATTTTCCCCACTGGGAGCTGCTGAATATCTTCTCTAAAGCGTAAGTAATACCTGAACTTTGACCCCAAGTCCCAGGTGAGTTGAAAAGCAGGCTTTCTGGATGCAGAGAGGAGGATAGCAACAGTCTTCCATCAGAGGCCTCTTCAGATTCTTTGTAAGACAGACTGCTACTGGAGACCCTGGCTGCCCAAAGCAACAGGATCCACAACTAATATTTGAAGATTCATGACTTACAACAACATTTAATATTCTTTTGGAGCAAATGAAGAATTTTTTCATTTTAATTTAAAACAGCAAAGCTATGATTGCACCTAGATCATTAAGACATGAAAAAAAAGTTCACTTTACTGGTCCTGTGAACATCTTCCAAAGCAGAACCTACAGCACCTTCACTTTTGATACTCAGGAACTCATCAGATGTGGATTCTGATGTGAATAGCAAAGATCTGAACGTGCTCATTATATCACTCCAGCACAAACATGTATGCCGTGTTGATGAATAAATAAACTCTTCTTAATCATTTCTAACGTTCCCACACTCCAACTGCCGTTTTCCCAGCAGCCCGTGTTGCTGGGGAAGTGAGATAAATACTCTGTTGTTTTAGCATGCTAATGTTTAGACTTGAAAAGCTCTTTGCTAAAAATGTTTTATTGACAAATCACACAGTGGGCTTGGTTGGTACAATTCATGCTGTGCCATGGAGAGAGTGGAACATATTTTATTAATATATCCAATGTTGCATGTTTTGTTTTGTGGTTCAGCGCTTGCGCTATTGCACCGACTGTGTCAAGGCACTCAAACAATACTTCATTTAATATTATTAATACTGTAACATAAATGTAAGTCTGCAGATTTCCTATTTGGGAAGCCTAAATCAAATGCTACTCGCTGACCATGTAGCTGTGCTAACCATAAAGCTCTAATCATTAATTCTGCTAGCGCTAAAGTGCTACACTGACATGGTGTGCAGCAGAAGCTAACGCTAACGTTTTATACCAACACAGTATTTGGCAGAAGCTAATGCTAAAGCGCTAACTTCAATTCAACATCTGCTCTTGAAGAGCTACAATTCTCAAGCACCAATTTAATTTAGATATAATTTCCATGTTATGTAATGATCCTCACATATTGTATTTATGCTGATATCTTGTTCTTACTGTTTATTGTTTTTCTGTTTTTTGTTTGAAAGACAGTTAGTGGCGGAAAAAAAAGAGAGAAGGTGAGGAGAGGAAATGGAACTGCTGCGTCTTCACATAAAAATAAAAGCATGAATATAAACAGCTAACTACAGGAATAATTCTTAACAGTTGTCAACAAAACATCAACACAGTTATCAAACATTTTTCAACTGAAAGTTGACGAAACAGCCAAGTAAATTTGTGCTTTAGAGAATTTATCTGGAAAAAATGTATTTATGGGAAGATAAGTGAGCTAAACATTTTCAAAGTTAGCAAATGTGTTGGACAAGAAATTAGCTCTGCTGTTAGCACATTAGCAGATGTGGGATGAATCCCCTGCTGACCACATTCCCTTTCAGTCTCTCTGTTTGGACGAATAGTTCTCTTTTTAATAAGGCTAATGGAGATAAAAAAAATATTACCCGTCACCTAATAGGTCCACGGTTATGCTGTGTATAAAGTGTAGCATTAGATAAACATTTTGTCATGAATTGGTGAGTGAGGGGAGGATAAACGCAGAGACCCACGTAGTGAAGGAAATGATTTAATGACGGAAGCTCAAACAGTCCAATACAGGCGGCACGGCAGAGAGTTTAGCACACAGCTAATTACCGGTAGCAACTGAAATACAGAGGACTGAAAAACAAGCGCTAACACTAACCAGGACTTTGCAATTCTACTGGAGAGCATAGACGTAAGACAACAACTGACATTAGATGAGGACCCGACAAGAGACAAAGACAACAGGTGGGTTTAAATACACAGGGAGAGAAATCAGGAAAACTAGACACAGCTGGGATCAATCAACAGGGAGGACAGGACATCACAGAGACTCACGGGGAACAAGGACACAGAAAAAAAAACAAGAAATAAATACACAAAAACACAGATCGTCACACATTTTTCTATGGAATGGATCATTTTGGAGACTAGTAAACTCTGAAAAAGCTTCAAATTAAAGGCAAAAAGTAGTAAAAATTTCCCAGTAGTAAATTACAGATAGATTTGTTCCCACTTATTTACTCAGAAGTGATTCAACAGGTCCCAAGCAAATGGCATTCAGACAGTTGAGATGATACTTGTATTTGCAAATCTTTCTTTCTTGTAAGACCCCACAGTCTCCAGGACCTCCATGGCTGTTTGAACATGGCTGCTGCGAGGCAAATCTATAAACTTAAATACCATGTGGAGGCGATCAGGGTCCTACTGCACTCTTGCTAATTGCCAATTAGGTTTTTCACTGTTTCTGCACATACTGCCATAATAAGCCATACATATCACATCTGCATTCAGATGTTTCTTCACAATCTATGAAATTTGTGGAAATGTGGGTTTATTCTGTAGTTTTCTGTAGGGAAATAACAGGATTTAAACCTCTGTGTGTGTGTGTGTGTGTGTGTGTGTGTGCGTGTGTGTGTGTGTGTGTGTGTGTGCGTGTGTGTGTGTGTGTGTGTGCGTGTGTGTGTGTGTGTGTGTGTGTGCGTGCATGCATGTGCGTGTGTGTGTGTGTGCATGCACGCGTGTATGTATGCATGTGCCTATGTTTTGTCTTGGGTCTGTGTCACTTTATAAAAGTAATTTTCCGCTTGAGTGCTTGTTTCCCAAATGCTGGTGTTGTCCTGTAATCCTGCAGGGTCCTCCAAAGGTGTCACATCCTCGTTGCTAATCAGAGCCATGCATCAGCACCTCCGCAAACACACGCACACACGCGCACACATACACACACACTGCTCACAAGAAAGCCTCTGCACTGTGATTTTTAAATGCAGTTTTATACACTAGCACACACACTCAGACACACTAAAACATGGCCCATTTGCTGTACACATCATCAAATCTTTATTTTTCAGTCCTTGGCTCAACAAACGCTTTCATTGTGAGAATTCATCTAACAGCGAAATGTTCTGATAACATTATTACACTGAAGGCATATTATGCGGACAATGCTAAACTGATGAACTGTCACTCACCTCAGCATGCCAAATGCTGGCTGATTTGCTGTTATTAATTACGTGTTGGACCGGCGTATCTAATAATATGATAAGAAATTCAGGTGAGGTGAACAACATTAGCTGTGTTTCCATTCACCATAAAATTGCACAAACTGGAATCACAAAAATAAATTTGCTTAATGGAAACGCAACAATTTTGAACCAAACTCCCATTTTGAGTATGATGAGGTAGTTTTTCGACCATCTAAATTAGTGTACTTCATAAAACTGCAATGGAGACAGATTTTTGGCATCACACCAGTCATGTGATCAACAACCAGATTTTACTACTGGTGGAAAAGATGAAAAAGACAACAGGAACTGGTAGGAGGATGATGACACATCTTTTTAATGACTTATCTCGTGAACAATTATATTTACACTTCTTATTTAATGGAAACACAACAATTGTGAAATTGTAGGGGGATTCTTTACAACATTAGTAGAATATTGACAAAATTTTGTGCAAATTTGTAATGGAAACGCAGACAGTGGTTATCTCTTCATAACAACAACTGATAGTGGGGTGTAATATTTTTGGCAACCTTTAGCATTTTGTCAACAAAATTGATGTGTTGAATCAACTTTGCTGGAGAACATGGACAACAGTAGTTACATATGCCCCAATTTATGATCACTCAACCAGGGGCATGTCTAGATTTCTTTTACCCATTTGTCATTTGTGAAGTTATTTTTGTGCAGTAATTTGAGTTTGCTTTTCTTTATTAATATTAAACATTATATACATTAACCTGCCAATGGAACTAGAGATGGAAATAAGTCACTTAGCTATAATTTCATGTATTGTGTGGCCACTTCGCTGAGCTGGGCAACTGGATCATACTTTTTTAAAAATAGCATGAATAGGGGAACATATTCCCAAAATGGATGGTTGGATTTCTTTAACAATGACAGGGGAAATAAAATCCAAAATCCAAAATAATTTTCCTTCATTTGCTTCTTCTACCTGGAGGATGCAAATAGAGACTTCTCCAGATTCCAGGATCCCCATTTAAGGCATCCAACAATTACGCATTGCAACCCCTTGCTGCCTCACAGCTCCCTAAACTTACTTCCTGCCACTTTAAGCTGTGGAATAATTATATCCTTGTGATTCCAGAATCAAAGAGAACACATGTGCTGGTTTCCTGAAAATAGCTGGCAGTCGGCACAAAGAGCATCACAGAAGTGTCATCCATTCCGATTCCCAAAATACCTCTAAATAACGAGGCTTTATGATTCTATTCCTGTCTGCGCTCCATCAGCAACGCAGGCAAGAAGTGACAGCTAATGAATGCCTTCTCCCCTCTTTGTGGCAGCACATCTAAAACTGCTGAGTCCGCACAATGCGAGACCGCCTGCTGCGCATATCAGGTGTTGTCATTTGGTTTGACACAAGAAAGACTCAGTCGATAGGCACTGCAACACGCTCCGCCACGCAAGGTCCACCCAATTATGTCAAGAACAGAAACTCAGATGTTTTGTCACCGAATTCATTCCATCTGCTCCCTTCACCTTCTGTTCTCATTAACTATTCATCTTGAGTAAGTTTCATCTGGTTGGAACTAAAAATAGCCGCCTCCAGGATGATTCTCTCTCCAGAAATCTTAATAGGACGAAACTATTTCATCTCGCCTTGTAACGTGACTTTGCATAAAAGAAGTCTACAGGCTTTGCCTAATGAGGGCTCAGTGGTGGACGGCTCTGATTGAACCTACTTGTCCTCCACTGCTCCCTCCAGACCAGACTCTAATGGATTCTCTACTGGTCATGGTAAGCCCACTTAACCCAAATTGGGGGTGATTAAGTGGTAGTCGTAGCACATGCTGTTGAAATCATCCCTGATTGTCCTGAAAGCATCATGTAGCACTACAAGCACCTTCTTTCTTTCCTGCTCTGTTAATCTGTATGATTAATGGGACTCACTTGAGGTAAATAAACATAAACCATGCTAACTGGGCTAACGGGGTATCCCATGTTTTAGCTAGGTCTCAAATGGGATATGAGTAAAATCTGTTAAAATTGGGCAACATGTCTGGTATCTATATTGGTCTAACTTCTTATTTGGAGTTGTCCTTAATTCAACTAACCTGTGTGCACAACTAACTTTGAGCTATTGTGTACTAGTAATGTAATGATAATGTTTGTTATAAATAAACCAACATTACATATAAATAATAAAAACATTTTATGAATACAATTGCATCACTATTATCACATAAATGAAAAAAATAGAAAAAACTAATAATATTGTGAGCATTTTTTTCTGAATAAAGTACAAAAAGATTTAAACATTTTTACGTTAGACTTAAGAAACTGCAAAACAAGTAAAACTTTCAAGAGGGAATCTGAAACTAAATTATTGATCCAAAATTGATACCAACTTGGCATTGATAGTATCGATATTTTGGATTGATCCATCCACCTCTATTTGAGGTCAAATTACTGCAATCTGAGGAGGAATTCTACCAGAACGAAGAAGCAAACCAAAGAAGAAAAGCAAAATTACTTCTGCCTCTAACTGATTTCACAAGTTTTGTTGTCCCAGTTTCATCACTGCTCTGACATTGTTTTACCTTCAGGAAGAAAATAAAATTCTTCTTAGAGTGGAACTAGCCGCTATGAATCATTTTGTACATTAAGGGTTTTCAGCTTTATAGAACATACATTATCTGTGTCTCGCCACCTAAGCAGCATTAAGCTATAGGTTAATTTTCCACCAGTTCAATACTGGTTTCTAACAGTCACTCTGCCAGTCCTGAAATGAAAGGCCTGTGGCTGCTTTTTCACACACTTATGCTGGTAAACCTGAAAACACAGGCCATAAAAACCTCCCACTACCTCCTGGGGTCTCTGCCCGTTACATGGCACGCTCTCATCTGACACAGCATTTCTTTAATTGTCCTTTTTTACAGGGTCTCCATTCAGCCAGGGTACATCTAGAAGGCGTGTTTATAGACTCATTTTCTCGTCGTTCACTCCTGGTTTCACTCCCCTGCAGGTTTACTGTCCCCGGCTATACCGGGCAACTGTGCCGCAGCAGTTTAAGGCTCAGTGGTTTCCTCAAAGCCTGGTAAGTGGTACAGGGGGAATTATACCCCCATACCTCATTAACCCCCAGTTCCCTAGTCAGGGCAGGGAGCTAAACTACACCCATAATTCAGCAGCTTTATCCTCCAGGCAACTGCATTGCCACACGTTTAGCTCTGCTGCGTTTGCGTCATTAGCGGTGATTACATATTTCATGCGTCGTCCACACCAGCAGTAGTATCTTCCGTAACGGCCATGTTTTGGGTTTCTAAACATTTACAGCAAATTACGACGTTTCCTCTTTGAACTTTTCCGTCTAGTTTTGCTTTTCTGAATCTTCAAAATGCTTTAAAAAGCTGTTTTTAAATGTTTACTGTCCTGAAACAGCAGCTCAGCTTCAGCAGTGGCACAAGGGGTTTATATTAAAAAGGAAATGGACTGAACTTGTGTAAATTTTACTCATACTGACGCTGACTCCCATATTGAAGCAAACAATACATACACATTCACACACCAATTTTTAAATTGTTGAACAAATTGGGATTCAGTGTTTCGCTAACACCACTATAGCTGTGTTTCCATTGCAAATGTGCAAAAAAACTTTGTCAACATTCCACTAATATCAATAAAAACACAAATTTGCAATTATGATGCTTCCATTAAATAACGAAATGAATTAAAATCACACGTGAATAAGTTAGTTCATATGATAAGTTATTTAAAAACATCTGTTATTTTGATTTGGCCAAAAAAAAACACTTCATCCTTGCGCTAATTGCCATGTTTCAATTAAGTGAATTTATTTTCAAAATGTCAAAACGCAGTTATTGATGGGGAAAGCTCAAAACAAACTAGTGAAATAATTGAACTATGTCTCTTATTTCTCAGCATATGTCTAACAAGATGCTCAAGGCCCGATATAAAACTCTTTCCTATTCTTGTCCCATTTTACTGCAGCGTGTGTGTGTGGGTGTGTTTGCGCGTGCGTGTCTGGCCTTGCAAGCTTTGAGTTGCCATGCGTGAATCCCCGTCAAGAGGAAGGTGAGTGGACAGGTTGGGAGGGAAGAAGAAGAAATACTGTTCCTGTTGTTTGAGCCGTTTGGCTTTCTATATCTGAACCTTTGGGAATCCTTTCAGTCACTGACCAGAACACAGCGTCTAAACTGAGCTAGAGTTAGAAAATACAGGAAAGCACTTTCCTCAGAAATATATCATCTCTTGTTAAACGACGGGGGGCCCGTTCTGTCTGAGTCTCGTTAATCACCGGGGCTCGTCACGGCTGTCTCACCACCATGCAAACGCAGCGTTTCTGGAGATATACAGCCCTCCAAGCTGATGGGGATTTTTCACCTCAACTGTCCTCCATCTTCCTCATACCTCTCATCAGTCTTCTACAGGTTTTCTCCATCTGATCATTTGCTTTTATTTATTCTGTCCCTTGACAGACAGCATCGCTTTGTGGTGTTCTAGAGGTGCTTTATGTTGTCACTAACTGCGTTTCTGTTAATCAGAAAATTGCGCAAACTGAAACTAAGAAAATAAATGTGCTTAATGGAAATATACCAACATAAGAAAAACCCCTCACATTTTTGATAAAAAGTTGTTAAACTAGAACAAAGTGGTTCTCATGTAACTGTTTACATCCACTGCTGTAATTTTTAATGTCTTATTGCATAAAAAGCTTATTTGTGTGATTTTATATTAATTTCTTACTTGCAAAATTGTGTTCTGCTGACATTAACAGAATAGTGATAACAGTGCATTAAGAAAGAGCAAATGTTCTCACTGCAGTTTAGAGAAACAAATCTATTTACATAGAACTGAAAAAACACCTGTCCTAGTGCAAAACTTTTTTGGCAAGAAACTTTTTTTTTTTTTTTAATTGCTGTGTTTCCATTGTGTTTCCGGAAAATGTGACCTACAAACTCAACTCACTTTCACCTTTTGTATCAGGAGGAATGGGCCAAACATCCAACAAACTACTGCAGTTTAAAACGAAGTTATGCGTTTCAATAGCAGTTATAAGAAATGGAGGTAAACTTCAACATTTTTGATTGCTCTGGTATTAAAAAAAATACTTTATTTATTCAACTTGAGCTAAAAACAATAAGAATTTAGTTTAACAGTGAGAAAAAATCCATGTCCTTCTGTAACCTCTAAGTATTTGGTTTCAAGTCAGAATTCTGACAGATTTGCCAAACCAGCAAGAGTTGTCACAATCCTGTTTATTACTTCATCCAGTCTAACACGATAAGACTGTAAGAACCTTTTCTTTAAAGTTATTGTTACTCTTTAATAAATTACCTGACCCCCGCACACACTCTTACACACACACACACACACACACACACACACACACACACCACACGCACACACACACACACACACACACACACACACACTCAACCATCAAACACACGCAGAATTAAAAAGCTAATGAAAAGCTAAAATTAAAAGCCATTCCACTAATTGCTCAACACATTATGCTAAAAATGACTGAAACAAATTATGGCTGTCTAAATAAATGACTTTATGAACGCTCCCTCTAATCTTCCACAGCTGCACACTTTTCATGGTTTTCATCAGTCTGACTGATAGAGCTGGGTGGCTTTGACTAAAATGCAGCCATATTGTTAATTATTTAGTTAATATTTAGTTCGGAAGTGTCTTATGGAAACTGAAAAGTATAAAAAACAATACGGGGGGTCTGGAGGTATTTCAGCAGTTTGTCTTTGATGAAATGTAATGCAGATGATGGAAACTTTGGAAGGAAAACTTAAAGCTTTCCAAGTGTAAACACGCTTCACCCACTTAAAATGTGTCACATTATATTCTCTTGATGTATTCTCTGATGCATTCTGGGAACAAGAGTTTTAAAACCAATCTGGTCCAATGTTGAAAATTTATTTTTCCCTTGATAACTCACGGATCAACAGCGATTGTTTTTTTGTTTTGTTTTGTTTTGTTTTGTTTTGTTTTGTTTTTGGAGGGCTTTCACTGTAAAAATACCGACTTTTAATTTCAGAAAATTAAAGTCAGAATTGGTTTTTCATAGTGGCCCTAATTCTCTTCCGTAGACGAGGTAAACCCCGCCGATTGAATGTGATCAGCAATATCCACTTAAAGAGGCAGTATAATGTGTTTTCTAGGCACATAATACATTTTATAGAATAATCAAGGAACTATGTCACCCTCAGTTCTTATTAAAAAAATTTATTTATTCAGTATGACTTACAAAAATACTTCCTGATTTAGCGCCTTCAAATTGGGCCTCTGTCTCTTTAAAAAGTTTTGCTTTTTCAGAAAGCCTTCACAACATGGTTCCACTATTATTAACCCTTTAATAACATTTTACCAGCATTTCACTGAGAAGTAGCTGGTATAAAGAGCTCACCACATAAGCAGTTCTACCAGGTGTTTGCTAATTGCTGCTGGCTAGTCTGAAGGAGCTGAGTGAGGGAGTTGCTCTATGAGGAGGAAGCTCAGTAGCTTGAAACTGCAGTTCTGAGGAAGAACTGAGTTTCAAAGGTGGAGTTGGGTCCAACCAGCTGAATGGTTGCTATGGTGATTAAAGGATTTCTCAACATGAAAGAATCAAGGCAACGCTCCAGCTATATTTTGGATGAGGCAACAACATTATAACATGATGTAAAACTCAAAAAAGTCAATTACATGATACTGCCCCTTTAAGATTTCAGTGTGGTTGGGGGTTCGACTGTGATGCGGACTTTTTTATTTATTTGTTTAATTTGCATTTCTGCCTATTCTGTGAAAGAAACAACAGCTGGTGAAATCTGCTAAACATTTTGACAATGAAAGAAAAGAAACGTGTATACATCTGAAAAACTGCTGCAGTTCTCATGAGTGCTTCATGTTTCAGGTTCATCATCAAACTTCTGCAGGTCAAACGGGCTGAACATGCAGGAAACTTCTCAAACACCTGAAAAGAAAAAAAATTGTTTCGTTAAACACATTTGTTTGAGATGTGGCTCAGCCATAAAAAGAAGCAATTTTCAGTTTGTGTCGGCATTGTATC